>NC_057800.1:295953629-296287730 GCF_018294505.1 Triticum aestivum
CCCAACACCGAAGGAGTAGGGTGACACCTCGATCTTGATACTAATCTATCGAATGGTTTCTCTCTCAAACACACACATGCACACACACTACCCGACACCGAAGGAGTAGGGCAGCACCTTGATCTTGATAGTAATCTATCTACTCCTCTTTCAAACACACACACACACACACACATACACACACTCTCTAGTTGTGCCTCTGTGCCTACCGCACACACTCTCGATACGTCTATCCCTCCCTCCCCCCACCCCAACAATGATAGCTGAAGGGTGACAACTCAATCTGATCGTAATCTATCAACTGGTTTCTCTCTCGAACATTGTGTCTCCGTTCCTTGCTCAGTAGGCCCCTCGATATGTAGACTTCTCGCGCACGCACAGCTGTAGTGACGATGACACTGGACCGAGTGTGCCTTGTTTTTACCGGCCTCATCTGGTAGTTTTCACCCTGTTTTCTGTTAATTAACAAGGCAACCATTTATTTGTTACTACTAGTGAATCCGAAATCATTTGGGGCAGACATAAAATATATCACTTCAACCCAATTATCGCAGTAACTATTTTAAAAGAAACTAGCTAGATGCATGTGCGTTGGATAGAACATCAAGATGCATTTGTATGAGTAGTTTATCTTGTGAGAGAAAAGGATGAAAGAGGGAAGGACGTATTTGCGAACGTGGAGAGGGGTGTGGGTATATTTTTGCAAAATTGCCATAGTTTTCTTCCTATCCGTTAGATATAAATCCGACGACCTATATTGCAGGATTGCACATACACCATCATCACCAACTCTGTTTTCTACTCCCTCCGTTCCTAAATATTTGTCTTTTTGGAGATTTCAACTAGTGACTACATATGGAGCAAAATGAGTGAATCTACACTCTAAAATATGTCTACATACACATCCATATGTGGTAGTCCATTTGAAATCTGAAAAAGAAAAATATTTAGGAATAGATGGAGTATAAGAGTAGACATGGAGATATATCAGTAGCATGGTCTACAACAAAAATGTGCTAGACTGGTTAGCGCCGGATGCTCGCAACGCGATGACATGAGTTAGAATTCTGTCTTTAACTTTAGATTTTTTATATTATGTATTACTTATTTAATATATACTTCTTTCGCTACTATATTCACAATGGACCCCACAGAGTACTTAGAATACAAGATTAAGGATGGACTTGTTTCTTTTTAACTTTCTGTATGAAGCTGTAGCCACCCTGCAAGTCATGTGTACACTGTCCATGCAATTAACTTTTTATAGAGGGAAAATCATACACACAATTAACTCAAATGGATTGGTTGTCACTCTATTATTTCCATCATAAGAGCATCTCCAACGGCAGCCAGCAAATTTCCTCCCGTTTCCTTCCGCGGAGGACGACATCAAACGCCAGCGGCATACATTTTCAAAACTCTAACCAACCAGATGAAATTCGTGCAAACACGAACTGATTTCATATAAGCTTGAAGGATTTCATATAAAAAGCCGGATCTTCATATAAACATGATGGATTTCATTACATTTACATGAACTAAGTGGTGCCAATCCGGCTATCTTGGTATAATTAATACTCCCTCCATCCAGAAATACTTGTCCCAGAAATGGATGTATCTAGACTTATTTTAGTTATAAATACATACACTTTATCCGTTCTTAGAACAAAAATTTCGTGCCAGCTGGAGAGGGAGTACATAATCTAAATGGCCGCCAACGGATCACTTTGTCTTACTCATGTCCATCATACACTTTGCGGGGTCGACGAAGGTCCTCGGAAGAGACAAAGAAGCAAAGAAACCACCTGAATGCGCAGTCGTCGCCTCGGCGGTGGCCTTCAAGGGACACAAGTGGCGGCAGCCTCCCATGGTCTACTTCTCCTCAATGATGGCGGCAGAGACGGAGAAGCTGGCCACCGACTCGTAGCTATCCACGCACCCGGCTTCTGTCTCTTCCTGCATGGCACTGCCGCAGGCATGGGAGGCGCGCCCACAGACACAGGAGGCGCGGTACGACGCGGCAGCGACGACGCATGTACCGTTGTGCTTGCCGTCGTGCCAGCGTGGAGCAACTCGCCACTCCTCATCGAGCTGAACTAGAGCCGCGAGTTGCTGAACCACGTGCCAGCTTGGGGCGCCAACTAGCTCCGTCGGGCCAAGCGAGGTTGGTGAAGCACCGAGCGGCCTCGCCCGTATCCGGAGGGCTCGGCGGGCCACCCAACCGGGTAATATGCCGAAGAACCGCTCCTCGGAAGCCATCGGAAGAGTGGATAAAATGGTGAAGGCGGAGATGGGGGAGCGGCGGAGGGGTGCGATTCTTGCCGCTTTCTGTCTGGCCTCGTGTAAATAGAGGGCGGACGGTAGGAGCTTGGCCGGTGTCTGGCCTCGTTTAAACTAAGGGCGGATGGGAGGAGCTCGGCCGGTGTTGCGTTTAATTCCGGCCCGCTCATGAATGGATGTGTGGCCGGAGTAGGTTTCTCGGTTTGCATGCGGGTTTAACAGAGGGTTTTGATGGAGGCGAGGAGGCGTGTTTAGACGGGCATGCAGCAGGCGGCGCAGTACTATTCTATTTGACAGCGGGCGGTGCAGTTCCTGATACGGCTTTAATGCAGACGAGAGATGGAGTGGCGGTTCCCGAAAATTTGCACGGCCAATGCATCCTCCTTTAATTAATGCATGAGGGAAGTAATGGGAGGAGGACAGGGAAAAGAGGCTGCATGATGTGAATGCAACGTAGTTTGCCCTCATATAAAGGCGCCCCTCCATTCCAATGCATCTCCATATCGTACGCACCTAAGCATTTGCCTAAGCACCTACACTAAGCGCAAAAGACCTCACTCCAGACCCATGGCGGCGATGCGCGTGAGCGGCCAGCGACTGTGCCAGATGGTCCACGACGTCGGCCTCTGGCATGGCACCGAGGATCATCTCCAGACGATGTTGGAGACCGGCTTGTGGATTGCCGCTGTCGACGCCAACTACGAATCTCAGTTGGACTAGATGATTGTTGCCACCACCAACAAGTTCACCGTCCTCAAGAAGCTCGCGGACGACATCGCCATACTCCTCCAGCCCGTGTGCCCGGGCTCCTCATTGCCTACCACCCTAATCGGCCTCCATGGCCGGAACCGCTTTCAAGGTCTGGTGGCCTTGCGACTGCCCGCGGACGCCATGAAGAATGTCCACCTGGAGGTCGCGCTCGCCGCGAGGCGCCTTGCCCTGCAAGAATTCATCGACCAACACATCCACATGTACGAGCAAATCATGTTCATAGGTATCTACAAGGCTAGTGAGGACGCTACGATGTTGGCCTTCCTCAACCGGCTGGAAGCCTTGGATGCCTTTGCTGAGAAGCACCTTGACCTCGCCACAAAAGTCGTCGCTCCTTTGCCGCTGGTCGGTGGCCCAGCGCACTAAGTTGAGGAGGAGGAGGTTGTACGCTGATGGATGCATCTTTCTTCTTGCCTTCTGTAACCACCACTGCGATCGCATCATCATCGTGGCCTTAATTCTTATTATGGTGTTGCATTCTCATTCCAGTCAATACCGACATATGCGATACCTTTGCTTAATTATATGCATCACTGTAACTAGTACTCCATCCGTCAATTTATAAGTTGTGCTTACCTTTTCCATCAACTTCGTGCAACGCGCGGGCATCTTGCTAGAAACACTAGAACATGTCGGACCGTGTGTGAACAAACCGCGTGCGTACCCTGCTTATCTGGCGGAAATAGCCCCGCCCTAGTGTTTCCAATCGTTATTTCTACCTATCGATCGTGCCAAGGAGCAGAACCAAAATGTTACAATTTATACATGTTTCTCTATTCCTACTCCTATAAAAGACTCAGTTGGTGATGGTGGTGTGTCTGCCATCCGTTATTTCTGACCATTAGATCTGCATCTAATGGCTGTGAGGTAAGTTGTGTCATTTTTGCAATAATAGCCCACTTCTCTGCTCCAATTTGCAGAAAACCCCTTATTATCTTGAAAGCAACCACATCCCTCCCTCACCTCATCAAAACAGCCTGAGAAATATATACTCTTATAAAAGACTCAGTTGGTGATGGTGGTGTGTCTGCCATCCGTCGTTTCTGACCATTAGATCTACATCTAACGGCTGTGAGGTAAGTTTTGGCATTTTTGCAACAATAGCCCACTTCTCTGCTCCAATTTGCAGAAAACCCCTTATTAACTTGAAAGCAACCACATCACTCCCTCACCTCATCAAAACAACCTGAGAAATACATTTTGAGTGAAAAGTACTCCCTCCATTCCTAAATATTTGTCTTTCTAGAGATTTCAATAAGTGACTACATACGGAGCAAAATGAGTGAATCTACACTTCAAAATATGTCTAGATAATCCATATGTGATTTTCCATTTGAAATCTCTAAAAAGTCAAATATTTAGGAACAGAGGGAGTAATATATTAGGAGTATATCAAAACAAGAGTGATTTCTTTCAAGTGTGTGAACAAGTACTACTATTCTACTACTTTGGATTCGTCGCAACGCACGGGCAAATTGCTAGTAAAAGGAAAAGGCCTACCGCGTTCGCGACGCACTCCCTCCACACACGCCAGGGAATCGGGAGTACTCCACGGCCTGTCCAGCATGACACATAGCTTAGGGAAGGCGGGTTGCCTAGCATTTTCACTTTCATGTGGGACTACCCTTGAGCTAACCGACTATTGGTAAACCGCACCCCGCCCACCGCCGGGTTGGAAAAAAGAAACAAGGGGAAGATCTAGCTGTAGCACAGAAACCAAGAAATTTGGTGTCTGATGGGGCTCGTTGATAGAGTAGGATCATTCCGTACTACTCTGCTCCTACCAGTACCATGTTTGTACTATACAACTAGTACTACCACTATACAACTAGTAGGTACGTGCACGACATAGCATCGTAGGAACAAAAAATGGGAAGATCTTGTTTTGTGTGATTTATCTTTTTTCTGTCAACGTAGTATGAATACTATGATGTGGGGGGCACCCATGAAGATTATGTGGCTTGGTTGCATGGCTACGAAAGGTTAGAGAAAAATAAATAGATAATGTGTTTAGAGTGCACTCCACTAAAAAGATATACTTTTGATCCATTGCAACGGGCCAACACATCTATATCTATACCCCCTATATAGTGTGTGAATAACTTTGGAAGTTGATCGTTGGATGAAGCCAATCCGATGGTAGAAAGATGGGAAATCTGAGAACTACTGGCCGTTGGATATCATCGACATTCCACCAGATTCTACCACATGTAGAATATAGAAGGCTCCATGGTTGAACTTCATTCATGACTAACTTTGCCACAACTAAGCTCAGGCAAAGTGTGGATGAAACAAAAAATGTGGCTAACAAAATGGCCACCACAAGTGTGGCAAGATTTGGCAAGAAGTTGAGTCTATGACATGTGGACCATGTAGCTACAAAAGTGTGGCAAGCCAAAAGTGTAGCAATGAACCAAACACATGCCCGGTGTGTTTGGTAGGGTGTATGAAGGGTGCATGATCCCAAGAGTTCCCTTCTCGACTCATTTTTGGGTGTTTGGTAGATTGTATGGAGGGTGCATGAGTCCACACTAGATTAGCACAAATACACTAGAAGCATGCATGAAGAGAGCATACATGAAGAGGGGTGTTGAGTTGAGCATGCATGAAGAGGGAACAACTATGCTGAGATGAGAACGCAACCAAACACACTTGTGGCATGCCTAAGCTTAGGCGTGGCAACCTTAGGCTGCAAACCAAACCATAACTTTAAAACTTGGTCGTTGGATGAAGCCAATCCGACGATAGAAGGATGGCAAATCCGAGCACTACTGGCCGTTGGATATCATCTACATTCCACCAGATTCTACCACATGTAGAATCTAGAAGACTCCATGGTTTAACTTCATTCATGACTAAATTTGCCACAACTAAGCTTAGGAAAAGTGTGTCTGCCACAAAAATTGTGGCTAACAAAATGGCCACCAGAAGTGTGGCAAGATTTGGCAAGAAGTTGAGTCTATGCCATGTGGACCATGTAGCTAGAGAAGTGTGGCAGGCCACAAGTGTAGCAATGAACCAAACACATGCCAACACGCCTAAGCTTAGGCGTGGCAACCTTAGGCTGCAAACCAAACCATAACTTTGAAAGTTGGTTGTTGGATGAAGCCAATCCGATGGTACAAAGATGGCAAATCCAAGCACTACTGATCGTTCTATATCATCTACATTCCACCCGATTTTGCCACATGTAGAATCTAGAAGACTCCACATGTAGAAGCATAATGCACAAACCACCAGAATCTCATGCGTGCAATGCACGTGTACCTTACAAGTAGTTGGTAGTAGTAAGAAAGAAATTCTGGGTTTGGCACGAGCTTGTACTGCGGGACCACCACAAGGCCTGCCGCAGGAGTTACATTTCCCTCTCGGGGCCCACGGGACCGAACTTCAGTGGCTTAGTGCCCGGCCTATGAGTCAATGACATGTGGACCTTAAATTCGGCTGGCCCACATGTGGTGTTGTTCGCGACTCACTCATTCGAGATGAACCGGTCGGTGGTGGCGTGGCCGTGGCGAGGGTGCCAAATCTGGGCGTCGGGGCATTATGAGGCATAGATGGCCACACTGGCGGGTACTACCTGTAGTATAGAAGTACTCCAGTTGAGGATTGATGCCCGAGATGAAATGTGTCACAGCCGCTGGATCAAAATTCGATGGTGCGGGACGTGTGGTGTCATGGTTTCATGTGCCATCGTGGGAATAACGTGTGGCTGTGGTAGAAACTTGATGCTCGCCGCATTTAATGTGGCCCACATGTCATGCACACAAAGGCAGAGGGGCGGTGCGGCCGAGAGGGGTGAGGCGCACGTCAGAGGACGTGCTCCCGTGCGTTGGAGCGGCATCGTGGGAATCGCGAGTGGTAGTGGATGAAACATGATGGTCGTCGTAGTTGAACATCCATGGACAAGCTGTCATGTCTACGGACACATGCATTGCATACCGATCACTAGAAGGAGTAGTAGAGAAAGTCAGGAGCATAAATAGTTCCTTATAGTCAAGCGGACCCATGCTACTACTTGTTCCAAAGACATGCACACCATCGAAATAGTCCATTTATATAAAATATACACAGAGAGGGAATATTTTTTTACAAGAGAAGAAATAGTTCATCCATCCATAATGCCCTGCTGCTGGTGTAGCATCTTCTTCTTCTTCTTCTCATTTTCTATGGGAGACGGCTTCGCAACAAGCTCTCTGGACCTTGCAGCTATCTTGAAACTCACACGGGCATCGAGGGCAGCATATTTTATCCGCTCGTACGTCAAGGGATAATTCTCCCATCCAGACGACCTTAATGCCAGCGTCTGGTCACCCTTCTAATGATTTGTTCCTAGCACAAAATTTGCTACGTCGAATAGGGATGGTGTCGGTTTATCACAACTTCTACAGGAATTTTTATTCTGGTTTGTAGGTCAGCGATGCTTTCAAATCAAGGTTGTATGGCACCAACTTCTGTTTGTCTCCTGCGATGGCTGCCCCACAGAAGTATATGTCCTCCCGAGACAAGAAATTGTGAAGCTCACCTGGTATGGAGGACGTATGTATGATGTGGTACACCAAAACATCATCTTCGAGGCACAGCCAAAGTACAACGGCGTGTAGGATCTTCCTAGTGGCACGCTCCATGTACTCTACGTAGAGACCGATGACATTCATCTCCACCTTTTGGAGGGAGTTGGATACATTGTTGATCCACTTCCGAACAACCCTCGGGTGGTCGGTGACTATGGCAACTATGCTCAACGAGCCTTCGACGAGGACATGTTGGACGCTAAAAACCTGCATCTCGATCTCTTACGCCATTTGGAACCGCTGGACCGGAGGGCTATGGTTTGGAGAATTAGGATTAGATGGCTAATCTAACTGAAGAAGATGATTATTCATAGGGGCTTCAGAATTACTCCAGGAGGATTTGAAGAGGTTAAAACAATGTGAATGCAATGTGGTTTGGATGCAAATGAAGATCAAGGAGTAGTGAAAAGGCCGATGAAAATCGGTTCCCGATGGAGAAGTAAATGGGAGAAGTTATGCGCATGCATGAGAAGAGGTGCGGTGGTTTGACTGCTGCATGCAATGGATTGGACGGTCTCTTAGGTTGCCTTTTCTATATCCCACGCGCACAGAGTGGCCCACTTGCATGCTGCAGTTTATTGGCTGGAGTCGGGCTGCATCTGCTCATGCGTACGCTAATTAATGCTGTGAATGCGGGGCATGGAGGGAAATGGGCGCATGCAAAAGGGTATATACGCAGACTAATTAGAGAAATACTGAAAAAAGTTATGCGCAGACAAAAGAGGACTGGAGGGAGTACTACTCAGGTTCCTACTACGGTTAAGGAATATGCGGTTATCCTCAAAAAAGAAAAGTCCTTCATGCTTCCGCATGCATGAGAATTTGGTTCTGCTCGCAATATGGATGATAGCTGGAGGATGAAGTGAACCTAGAGGCATGCTAGCGCGGGAGTGTACTCATGTTCCTACTACTCCTACTACTAGTAGTAGTACAACTGTGGTACACTTGATGGTCAAAATACTATTATTCATTCGGTCCTCACAGTGAAGTGACAAGACCCTGCGCCCGAGGTGACACCAGTCCAGGCGGCGTGTCCTGGTTACCAAAGTCAGCCTCACCTTGTGCATTGTGCAGTCACTGTCAATGCTGCTGTATAGCATGCCTCGCCTCGTCTCCCTCTCCCCTAGCACCACTCCATCTCCATCTCCGTCTCGCCGGAGATCCTGAGGTCACTCTTCATTATCTCATTGTGCCCCCGCGTACCCTCGCCTCACTCGCCTCCCCTAGTACCACTATTCCCTCGCTAGCCGCTCCAGCACCGAAAGCTTTCTCCCCCGTAAATCAAGCCCCCCAAAACCCCACCATCCAGACTCCACCATGGCCGAATGCGAACCGCGCAGGATCCATATGAGCCGCGATTGGAGCAATCTCCCTAGTGACGTCCTCGACCTCTGTTGTTCGTGTATGGATATGTTGAGTGCCCTGCGGTCGGCTGCGTGCTCGAGGGCCATGCACACGGCCATCATCGAAGCAAGGCCAAAGCTTTTCAACACACCCTACTTGCTGCTATCTTGTCTTGTGAGATTGGCTCACCATGATACGGAGGCGTACATGATGCCCCTCGACTTCAATCTGATCTCCATTAGCCGAAACTTCTTTGTAGGTATGTAGTGTGTCGTCGTACATCATTTCCCTCGACTTTGCAACGATCACCATCGCCCGAAACTTCTTGGCAGGTATGTACTAGGTCGGCATGAACTCCCACTGGATGGCTGCCTTCCCAGAAGACCGTAAAAGTTGGTGCTCGTGAACTTCCAGACCTCCCATGAGATTATCCTTCCTCCGTTGGATTATATAGATTTTTACCATCGCGGTCCTAGTCATCTAGATTACCACGTCAGTTGGACGGACCTTGTTTTGCAGAAGATTGTAATCTGCCAAGTGCCCACACGACATGCAAATTACGTAGACTTCAAGCTAATTGCCTTGTTCTACCACGGACTTGCCTATATTTATGCCGGTGCCTACTTTAGCTGGAGACAACTCAGCTCACAGTGGATCATCTTCAAAGCTGATACACACTTCTGTGATGCTATTGAACACAATGGCATCATCAATGCGATCGACAAAGCAGATGGCACCACGTATTGCTGGGATGGCGCGTGTAAGTTGTTTCCATCTCATTTTAATGATGATGCCATGACACTGTTTGAACTTTTTGTGATGATTGGCATATCCCTGTTTAAGCAGAATTTTAGTAGAACTATGGCAATGTATTAGAGACACCGTAAATGATCTATATTTGGAATGAGTTAATTCATGCGATTGTGATCATGTCATTATAGCCAATTTGTACCCCTTAAATAATCAAACGGTTAGGAATATATGGACATTCTCCTTATTTTACAGTAATCTATATACTACTACTAAATATGAGTGTGTATCAATGGCCATGTTAGTTTCCTCATTTTCATGATGTAGAAACATGCACCACACTACTGGTTTCATCTAACCATACATTAGGGAAGTAAATGTGCATATGGAGAACTCTATAATTGGAAGTAGTGTAATCATGTAATGCTTACCATGTGTACATACCTATATTCGCCCTTCAGCAATCAATGGCTAGAATAATATCCTCAGGAAAAAAATTCCCACAAAACACGAGTATACAACAATGCATGGTTTGTTAGTTACCTTGAAGAATTTGTTTGTGAGGACAGAACATGATTCCATAACATGCATGACATGGTAGTTTCCTGTGAAGAATCGATTGCAAGATAACATGAGTATAACATGAGATAACATGAGTATAACCATTCCCACAAAAGACTGATGATCATTCGGACACATAAGCCAGAAAAGTTATATTGCAAAAACCTCAATGTATACAAGCACCATGAAATACGTGAGTATCCGGATAGTGGATGTTACGTCTATGAGAAGGATACCAGCTTGTTGGGGACTTCAGGATTTTTTAGTTGGAGGCAGGTAAACAGCTTTGGTTCACACTCTGTTTCTCGGACTCAATTATCCGATTAACTAGGAGATCACCATTGGCAAGGACCTTGATGGCAGAGAGGCTCTGTTTGCTATGGAAAATTGTGTCCACACGGCGAGCACTAGGAGTTCGGGAGCAAACTCCCCTGATTGTGAACGATACAGCATGCAGCCAAAAGAAGGTGAGTATGACAAAGGCATCCGGATTAACTTTGATCCTTGGATGTCTCAATTACGACAAGTAGTGATGTGGTTCAAGCCTTCAACTTGATAGGTAATTAGGGTGTTGCGTCGAAAGGGTGGAGTACTGGTGTCTCTAGATCATTGGTCGCTGAAGCGGGCTCCAGATTATGATGGTGTTGGATCATCTCTTCGAATGACTTTGTTGTCTTTGCTGCTTGTTCTGGATGGGTAGTTCTTTCTTTTGTTATGCATATTCCTTGTCATTTGGTCACCCTCGTCTATGTCACTCTTGCTATGTAATAGTTGGCTCTGTTTAGAATGTCATTCTCATCTGGATCACGAGAGTCTGAGCGCTGCAGATAGGTGCATTTTGGTGGTGTAGCAAGACTTCTAATGAACTATCATGTCTTGTTGTTTATGTCAGTAGTAGTCACTAGTCAGTGTTTGAATGTTGTATATATCGTTGTTTCAAACTGTTTATCGTCTCGAACTACTGGTGGGCTAAATGAGGGCATGACCATTCTCTAGTGTTCAGAGTGTATCTCCTTTTTTCAAGTTATATAATTTGAGCTCAGTGTCTATTTGATGGTGTACACTTGTTTGGGCCAGTGAGGTGTCGTTGAATATGGGCCGAGTAGTAACGCAATGCCAAACATGTCAATTATGACTCTCAGGTCGGGATCTCAAAAGATCCTCAAAGAAAAGGCCAGGCTCTCCAAAAAAGAAAGAATAAGGACTCTTAGGCCAACATGTGGGTGCCACCGGTGTTTTCGTGCGCTTGCGCGCCGAGAGCATATTGGCGCGTGTTCGAAATTCAAGCTACCTTTTCATCCCCAATCTCCCGCCCCTCCCCCACCTCTGGAATCTCGATTCCTACTCCAGTTCCCCCAAATCCCCCTCCTATACTCCCTGTACTCAAGCTCACTATCATGTCGTCGGTAAATGCGGATCTCAGAGCCGGAGATCCTGAGTTCCGTCCTGCCTTCGGTCGCTGCATGCTGTCACTCAATAGTGGGATGGCGGCGCTTGACGACCAGTTTGCCGACAAAGTGCTGACGGTAACCATCAATGGTGACCGGCCTCCCGTTTCACCGGACGATCTTGTCAAAGCTCTTGGCATTGCGCACGGCATCCAAATAAGTGACTTGCTCGTCGAAGTCTGTCCGCCACCAGCTGATTTCTTCGTCAGGTTCCGGAAAACTTTCGACTACAGTTGTGCGTTCGAATCTTCGCAGCATTTGTTCTGTGATGGCGCGCTGGTGAGCTTTGATCGGTGGCACCTAGGATGGGGCTCGGTGCCCTCTGAGCTTGAGTTTTTAACAAAGCTTACCTTCCATGGAATGCCTCGACGTGCTTGGAACAGTGAGTCCATGAATGAGCTTATCAACGACCTTGGAGGTGAGCTCGTAAGTATGGTTGTTCCTCCAGAAAGCTGGGCTCTGACGGTTATGGCATGGATGAAGAAGCCGTGCACCATATCGAAGGTGATTGGTGTTGAGATACCGGCGCAGGAACCGGGGTTGTACTATTCGTTGCCACCAAGGCCGCCGCAGACCACGTTAGGGATGTACCTGCATCGAGTGTTTATGCATGTCGAAAAAGTGTTCAATGCATCGATCGAAGTGCTGCCGCCGCCGCTTGTGCCAGGGTCCGTCGACGACATCCATTACAGGAGTCAACGTCAGACTTTCCCCGTGTTGCTCAGAACGATGGATGGCACAGGGCCTACTCCATCGTGCGGCGGAGGTCACTGCTTCTTTGGGAGAAGAGGCAGGGCTGGCTGCCTGGATGTGCTCTAATTTGAGGTAACAACTGAATCTTGTCAGATACTAGTTAAATCCGAGCTATGGGTGTGAAGTACTAATGTGCCAGTACATTTGATTGTGACCTGTTCTAATTTTGTACTTGAACTTTTTTTAGAAAGGGTTGTACGTCAACTTAATGTGCTAGCAGAACTTATTGTCTGTTTTCTTTGCACAGCATTCAAGATATTTCCCTGTCATTGATAAAGACGATGAACCATTATGTACGAGTTCGTTGGTTTCAACATAGCCCTACCCGTAGAGACCCACTACTTCCATCCTGCGTGAAATTTTTGTATGCAAGTTCAGTGTGCTATGATGTTCTATATGATTGTGTCAACTATATAAGTTTTTACTGAGCATCAGCAATGCATATGGCTGAAACATGTATTTACGAGCATCGACCGATGGGTCTCTCTCTCACACACACACACACGCACACGCACACCGCACACATGCACAAGTGGGACCTGTTGAATTATTTCTTTGCCTGTGACAACTTTTAATTAGGTTCCACTGTAATCTAACTTTTTTTCTTAAGTTATTAATTAAGCTCAGTGACTTCAAAAAGTTGTACAGAAGCCTTGTTTGGGCCTTTCCGGCGTCGCTGAATGTGGGCTGAGTAGCCATGTTAGGTTGTACTATACTACATAGGCCTTTTTTGAACAACAACAATGCAACTGGGCCGACAGTTGTACAGAATATCCGGGTCAACTTGTTATTCTCCGCCCCGCTGGTCTGCAAACTTCCCTAGGATGTATGCATTAGGCTTACCAAGAAAGTGGACTTTAAGAAATAATAAATGGGATGTAATTATAATAATTAGGCAGTAACTATAAAAAATGCACCAAACACATAGTTAGTTTAAAAAATATATTATTTTTCATAATTTCAATTTTTTAATTTCATTACTTGTTGCGCGCGCAATATTTCATTGGATTTTAACATAATACAACTTTATTTTGCCATTATATTTAATCTGACTGGAAATTTCAGATATAAATATTTCAGATCCCATTAAAATGTGGGATTTTTTTGAATTCTGTTTTGAGCGGTTGGTTGAAATTATTAATCATTGTCCTAGCTAGAAAATGGGTTGTACTTTTAACAAACTGTAAATGGGCTGTAGTAAATTCCATTAGAATAAAAAAATGGGTTGTACATTCTTACAAATCGCAAATGGGCTATATGTTCTCTACCACACACTTGTGGGCCTTCTAAGTTGACGCGTCCCCTAAAAAAACCTAAGTTAACGCGTATGCAAGGCTTTGTCAACAACACACGGTTCTAGCAGCTGTGGCCGTTGGATGTCCATCCAACGGATGTCGCGCTTCTTCTTCAATCTCGGATATTCTTGCTTCAGCCGCCCAAAAAATGATTCCTCCCCCTGACATCTGGGGCGCACCATTTCGGAGGCTGACTTGTGGGCCTACTAAGTTGACGCGTACCAAGGGCTTTGTCAATTCAGTCAATATAAAAGATTCTAGCTGCAGTGACCATACGATGTCTCTCCAACGGCTGTAGTGCTTCATCAACCTCTGGTCTTCTGGCTCCAGCTGCCCAAAGCAGCGCCGGTCGTGCCGCGTGCTCCTTCCTCCCGTGGCCAGTTGTGATGCCGCAGATGCCTCACCACCCCTTACTACTCACGCACGCCCCTAGTTATTCCACGGCGATGGCAGCCTCACACTGCAGCCGAACCAGTGAACCCTCGTACTCCTCTCCGCGTGGGCTTCCACTGCCGCGTCTTCCCCGGCTCCGCGTCGTTCCCTTCCTAGGCCTAGCTGTCGTCCACCGCCCAGGTGCTCTCGGCGCAGCGTGGTCAACATGGTCAAGGAACGGCTTCCGTCGGACATGGACTGTATGTGGACAGGCTGACAGCTGGGTCCACGACGGCAGCAAGGAAGTGCCTCCTTATTACGTGGAAAATAATGATTCCTCCACCTGACAGTAGGGACCCACCGGACGGGCCACTGTATTTCGGGAAAAAAATGTTTCCCTCCTGACTGCTGGGACCCACCGGATGGGCCAATGTATTGCGCGAAAAAAACGAGTAATCCCCCTGCTGGTTGGGACCCACCTTGGTGGGAGGCTGACTTTTGGGCCTACAGAGTTGATGGGGACGGAGTGCTTTGTCAACTTAGTCAATATGAATGATTCTAGCTCCAGTGACCGTACGATGTCCATCCAACGGCCGTAGTGCTTCTTCAACCTCTGGTCTTGTTGCTCCAGCCGCCCAGAGCAGCGTCGGTCGTGCCACATGCTCCTGCCTCCCGTGGCCGGCTGTGTTGCCGCGGAGGCCTCACCGCCCCCTACTATTCCCACTGCTGGCCAGGCCATCCCTCTACTCACCCACACCCCCTATTATTTTGTGGTGACGACAGCCTCACACTAGAGCGAACCAGTGAACCCTCGTATGCCTCTACACATGGGCATCCACTGTTGCGTCTTCCCCGGCTCCGCGTCGTCCCCTTCCTAGGCCTTGCCGTCGTCCACCGCCCTGGTGCTCTCGGCGCGGCATGGTTAATGTGGTCAAGGAACGGCTTCCATCAGACATGGACTGTAAGTGGAGAGGCTGACAGCTGGGTCCATGGCCGCAGCAAGGAAGTGCCTCCTTATTATGCGCAAAATAATTATTCCTCCACCTAACAGCGGGGACCCACCAGATGGGCCACCGTATTTCGTGAAAAAAAGTTCCCCCCTAACTGCTGGGACCCACCAGCTACATCTTCGCACGCAAGGAAGTGCGTCTGGGCAAAAAAACGATCCGCCCCTGACTGCTGGGACCCACCAGCTACAACTTCGCACGCAAGGAAGTGCTTGACAGTCAGGACCCACCTGGTCGAAGCGTAAGTAGCATTGTCATTTTGATCGCGAACTTGTACGTACATACTAGTCGATGTAGAGGCACACACGTGTCGTAGTAGAGGGGCGCACGTAGAATGTACATGTACGTACAGCGGCCAGGGTGCAAGAAAGTAAATACGACCACGTACCTACATGTGGGCGGGGTCTCGAACGCCTACTCGCGCATACGTACAGCCAGGGCTCGTGTACATGGCTCGATCGGAATGGAGAAACAGCGTCGTCGTCGTGTTCATGGGGAGCCAACCGGCTGGGTTGGAACGGAATGCGTCGTCGTGTTCATCAGGAGAGCTTGGACGGAACAGCCGATGGAAACGAGGCCTCGTGTACCACAGAATGGAGGAAACGGCCTTGTGTTCAACCGACCACGTTCAAAACGGGATCCTGTTCATCAGGAGGGGTCTAGCGTGCCGCAAAACGGAGGAAAAGGACCTCCTACTATCGAAACGGGGGTCCTGTTGATCGGGAGGCTTGTGGCGTACCGCAAAACGGAGGAAACGGACTTGTGTTGGAGCGCTATGGTCAAAACGGGGGTCGTGTTCATCGGGAGGGGTGTGGCGTACCACAAAACGGGACTCCACGGGATACTGTTCATGTCCACCGTCGACTCCCTCCAGCCTCCACGGGCTATTGTTCATCCACCGTCGACTTCCTCCAGCCTCCACCTGCGACTGTTCATCCACGGGCTCCTGTTCATCTAGCCTCCACTGCGGGCTACTCCACCGGCTATTGTTCAACCAGCCCTCTCCACGGGGTCCTGTTCAACCACCCCTCCACCGTCTACTGTCCATCCTGCCCTCCACGGGGTGGTCCTGTTCATCCTGCCCTCCAGGGGGTCCTGTTCATCCAGCCCCAACCGGCTCGATCGATCAGGGTACTGTTCATCTAGAGGCAACACCACGGGGTCCTGTTCATCCACCCCCACTGGGAACTATTCATCCAAACCCCTCCAACAACGCTCACTGTTCATCCAGAGGAAGCATCGATCGGCTTCAGTTAGCAGCAGTAGCGAAGGAATCCCTTGATCGGTGTCAGGACCCCGACTCGATGTCACATCGATCTAGCCGGTAACACCTCATATCACTTTGCGTCCTCACGCACGGTATCCCCACGGGTGTCGCCTTACCTTTGCCCGGGACCGTTTGCGCCTTTTGGCTCACGTATATGATAGTGTCGCTAGCATCCATATGATAAGGAGCTCGGGCTGACATGACTAGTCGTAAACCCAAAGTGGCACAGACTTACAGGGACAGGCATCCATGACCCAGCTTCGAACGTGTCGGTCATCAGCAAGTGGGTCCGGGCTGTAGCACTGGGCTAGCAGGACTCCGGTAAACCGGGCTGTAGCGGGCTAACAGGACTCCGGTATTCAATGCGTGACATTTCCCCGAAGGGACAGTCACAGGAACGAAGAAGGACACATGCCGGCCAGCCTAAGTGTTCCAGAGCAGTAGCAAGCTACCATGGCTCAGCGGTAACACTAGGAGACATTTCCCGGTAAGAGAGGCTACTAAAGATAAACAACTAGGTAGTCAGATCCCACACATACCAAGCATTTCAATCATACACACAATATGCTCGATATGTGCAAATACAACGAAGCATCACAACATGACTCTATGACACAAGTACTTTATTTAAGGCTCAGAGAGCCATACATAACATACACAAAGGTACGGGTCTCACGACCCAACATTCAAGTCATACAGTCATACAAACCAGCAGCGGAAGTAACTTGTCTGAGTACAGACAACTAGTAAAATAAAAGAGGCTTGGAAAGCCTAGCTATACTACATGGTCCTTCACAAGCTCAGGGTCACCACCTGGGCCTTTAGCCTACTCGTTGATGTCAACGTCTACATAGAACCCATCAGAAGGGGTTGCAGCGTCTTCTGTAAAATGTAAATTATAGCAACATGAGTACAAAGGTACTCAGCAAGACTTACATCAGATCCTACATACATGCATATTATCAAGAAGGGTTGGTGGAGTTATTGCAGCAAGCCAGCTTTGACTCTTGGCTAGACTATCCTACGATACTCCAACTTGAAATGGTTTTGCGCACACGAGTCCACTACTCACCACTTCAATACACTACCGAGGATCCACCTCCGTCTCCCTATGGAAGAGCCATCCTCGGCACTCACACTTATCTTGAGGCTTTTAGCAGTTTCCATTTACTTGTCTATGAACTGTATAGGCAACCAAGTAGTCCTTTACCGCGGACGCGGCTATTCGAATAGATCATGTTAACCCTGCAGGGGTGTACTTCTTCATACACGCTCTCACCACTTACCGTCGTTTACACGACATGTACTCGGCAACCTTCAAGCGGAAGCCCAACGTGGGTGTCGGCCACGACCTACCTAATCACCTAAGCCTCCAGTCCAGGTTTATCGCCTATTCAGGTTCCATCCGCAGGGAGTCCGGCCGAGGTTTCCCATACGGCCCCGAACGATGTGAACAGGGTTCCCGAGATACCTAACGGGTATTCGGTACACCCGGCCACGTACCTACCGCATCACAGCCCACCCCTACGGTCAGCGCTGTCCACGGCCTCCAGTAGGCTACAAACACCAGAAACTACTTGCAACTCCTGGACGGAGAACTAGGGTGAATAAGAAGCCGAGAGGGTCCATTGGTTTCGGGCCCAATGCATGGTAGTAGCTGTATCTTAAATCACACATACAGATCTCAGTGCTTAAGGTCGGCTTCAATGAAACAACCCACCATGTACTCCTACATGGCCTCTCATCGATACCTTTACCAAATCGTGTTCACCACACCACTCTCATTACCGACATAATCATTTCACTCTAGCCCATCACCCAGATGAACCAGACCTGACACGACTCTAAGCATAGCAGGCATAGCAAGGTAGGAACAACACATACATATGGCTCATACAACTCCTACACATGCTAGTGGGTTTCATCTAGTTACTGTGGCAATGACAGGTCATGCAGAGGAAATGGGTTCAACTACCGTAGCACACAGCAGTTTGAAACGCGTTGTCTTAATGCAGTAAAAGAGAGCAGGAGCGAGAACATGGGATTGTATCGATATGATCAAATGGTTGGTTGCTTGCCTGATGGGTCGATGCACTGATACGGTTCTTCGTTAGGGTAATCACGGTACTCCTCGGAGGCAGAACCTGTCGCAAAGGACACCGATACACAACCATCACCAAACAATGTGCAACAATATGATGCATGCATGAAACATGGCAATATGAGTGTGTTGGGCTAATGCAACTAAGACCAGAAGGGTTTGAACCAATTTGAATCAAAGATTCAAATTTCAAACTCAAACATGGCCTTTTAAAGTGCTTTTCCTTGTTCTGCATTAAACATCAAGTTAACTTGTTTAGTCATGCATGAAAATAGTACAGATGGATAGATTGGATTTTTCTGATCATTTTTCATATATAATTTGTCTGATTTGGAGTTACAGAATAAAAGTTATGAATTTTTGAAGTTTAAATAATATTCTGGAATTTCCTGATTTAATTAAATCCAGAAATATATATATTGCGCCAGCATGACGTCAGCACGACGTCAGCGGTCAACTGCGGCTGGCTGGGGTCAAACCTGACGTGTGGGGTCCACACGTCAGTGACAGGGGGGTTTAACAGAGGTTAGTTTAATCCTAATTAAGGGTTAGTGGCGCTGGGGCCCACTGGTCAGTGTCAGGGGGGTTAATTAACAGTGATTAGCGCTAATCTAACCACCTGGCCGACGGGGCCCACGCGTCAGTGACTCTGGGGGGGTCAAACCCCAGGTCAAACAGGTCAAACCCGCCGGCGGTTAGTCGCCGGCGAGGTCCGCGGCGTACAAGTGCCTCGGGTTTCCTCTGTGGTGCTCCAAACGGCGTGCGGCTAGGTGCGTTGGAAAGCCAGCTCGATGGCGCGTCGGGCGGTGGCCGTGGCTGGTCCTGGGGTGGCCGGAGTCGACGGCGGCGAGCTCGGCTGCGGCCGCCGGGGTTCGGTCGTGCACGGGAACGTGGTTGGAGCTCGAAGGCGAGCGAAGCAAGGCGCTAGGGATGCTCTACGGGGCCTTACGGACTCGTTGGACTCGCCGGGGTGACCAAATGGTCACCGGAGCTGCGTCGACGGCGAGCTCGGCGACGGCGGAGGTTCGGCCGTGGTGGGAAACGGGGTTACGGCGCGGGAACGAGGGGGAAAAGAGGGGGAAACGGTGGCGGAGCTCACCGCGGTTGCAGTGGGCGTCGAAGCGGGCTCGGGGACGCGTTGGAGATGGCGAATCGACGGTGATGGTGGTCGGAGCCCGAGGAGGAAGACGATGGCGGCGGCGGCTCCACAGGGCGTCCGGCATCTTGTGGCTTGACGAGGAGGTAGAGGGGGTCGCGGCGGAGCTGGGGAGCGTGTCGGGGAGGCGAGGGGAGGCCGGTGGCGGCGGCTATGGCGAACGGCGGCGACGGTGCGTTCGGACACGGGAGAGAGAGAGCGAGGGAGAGGAGAGGAAGAACCGGGGGAGAGTGAGAGAGTACGGGGGGGGCGTGGCGTCGTTCCAGGCCATCCAGACGAGGAGGGGAGGGGCAGGCAGGCAGGCGAGCTGGTGGCGTGGCGCGGTGGCGCGCGCGCGCGCCGGGCACACTCCCCTCCCTCTATCGAGGACGAAGACGACAGAGGAGGGAGGCGGGCTGGGCCGCCTGCTGGCTGGGCCGGCCAGCTGCTGCTGGGCTGCACAGGGAGGAGCCCCAGGTAAGCTTCTCCTTTTATTTATTTCTGTTTTCTAATTTCTGACATTTGTTTTGATTTAAATAAAATATTAAATCATTTTATTATCTTATGCCAATTTTTGCAGGAGCTAGATATATTATTCCAGAGCTCCCCAACAGGTGGCATAATTTTTGGACATATATTAATATATATAACTAATATATTTCCAATGCAAATATTTATGCATTAATTCCAAATGCCCAAAATAAATACCTATGAGCTCTTAAAAATATTGGTTTGATTTTTATCTCTGTCCAATATTTTCAGAGAGCAACATGAGCATTTTCTTGGACCCTTTTGGAGAAATTTTTATTTGGGTCATTTTCAAAAATGATTCTGAGGGTTTCACAAATCCCCATTTCAAGTTTCTGATGAAAGAGTAAACATGATGCAACACTCTAATGCATGACTAGCTAGGGTGTGACAACTCACCCCCACTCAAAAGAATCTCGTCCCGAGATTTGGGTTCCTCCGGGAAGAAGGCGGGATACTCGAGTCGAAGACGATCCTCCCTTTCCCAAGTTGCTTCATCCTCAGAATGGTGCGACCATTGAACTTTGAGAAACTTGATATTATGACGTCGGGTGGTACGTTCGGCCTGATCGAGGATACGAACGGGGTACTCTCGATATGTAAGATTATCTTGGAGATCAAGCGTTTCGTGGTCCACTCCACGGATAGGATCCGAGAAGCAACGCCTGAGTTGAGAAACGTGGAAGACATCGTGGACTCTGGAGAGGTGCGGAGGTAGTTCCAACTGGTAGGCAACTTCTCCTCGTTTGGCGAGAATGCGAAAAGGTCCAATGTAACGAGGAGCCAATTTGCCCTTAATACCGAAACGATGGGTTCCCTTCAGAGGGGTGACCCGAAGATAAGCCTTCTCGTCAACCTCGAAAGTCATAGCCTTATGTTTTCGGTCATATTGACTCTTTTGACGAGATTGGGCTGTTTTCAACTTTTCACGAACGATACGAACTTGTTCTTCTGCTTCCTGAATCATATCCGGGCCAAAGAATTGTCTTTCCCCGGTCTCTGACCAGTTAAGGGGTGTTCGACACCGTCGTCCATAGAGAACTTCAAAAGGGGCTTTACCCAAGCTAGATTGATAGCTGTTGTTGTAAGCGAATTCGGCAAATGGAAGGCACTTCTCCCAGTCCATTCCGAATGAGATAACAGAGGCTCGAAGCATGTCTTCTAGAATCTGGTTGACGCGTTCCACTTGACCACTCGACTGAGGGTGGAAGGCGGTGCTAAAGGAGAGACGGGTTCCCATAGCATTTTGGAAGCTTTCCCAAAATCGAGAGGTGAAAAGACTTCCTCGATCCGAGTTAATTTCCAAAGGAACACCATGGAGGGACACTATTCGGGAGATGTATAAGTCTGCCAGCTGACTAGCGGTTATACTCTCACGAACAGGTAAGAAATGGGCTACTTTGGAAAGACGATCGACAACGACGAAAATAGCGTTATTCCCTCTCTTGGTCCTGGGAAAACCGGTAATGAAATCCATACCAATTTTATCCCATTTCCATTCAGGAATAGCTAAGGGTTGAAGGGTGCCAGCAGGCCGTTGATGCTCTGCTTTTACACGACGACAGACGTCGCAATTTGCAATATACTGAGCAATTTCTCTCTTCATCCTAGTCCACCAGAACCTCTGGCGTAGGTCCTGATACATCTTAGTACTACCGGGATGAATGGAGAGAGGAGATTCATGAGCTTCCTTAAGGATCAATCGCCTCAGGTTTCGCACTTTGGGAACCACTAGTCGATTCCCGAAGTATACGACCCCTTGATCATTAGTGGAGAAGCAATTCGCAATTCCTTTCTGGATGTTTCTCTTGATGCGGGAGATTCCCGGATCTACCTTCTGTGCTTTGATGATCTGATCCGTAAGGGTAGGTTTTGCCACCAAGGTGGAAAGAAAACCTTGAGGAACAATGTGAAGGTTAAGCTTCCGAAATTCCTCATGGAGAAGCGGTTGACTTTGTTGTAACATCAGGTTGTTACAATAAGATTTACGACTTAGCGCATCAGCCATGACGTTGGCTTTCCCTGGGGTGTAGGTTATTCCTAAGTCGAAGTCTGTGATCAACTCAACCCAACGTCTTTGCCTGAGATTCAAATCCGGTTGGGTGAAAATGTACTTCAGACTTTGGTGATCAGTGAATATTTCGCAACGGTTACCGAGGAGGTAATGTCGCCAGGTCTTAAGTGCATAGACTACGGCTGCTAGCTCTAGATCATGAGTAGGATAATTCTCCTCATGTGGGTGCAATTGCCGTGAAGCGTAGGCAATTACGTGTCGATCTTGCATGAGAATGCAACCTAGTCCTTGTCGCGAGGCGTCGCAGTAGATAACAAAGTCCTTGGAGAAGTCTGGCGGTACCAGTACGGGAGCAGAGGTCAGGCGTCTTTTCAGTTCCTGAAAGCTGTGCTCACATTGTGGAGTCCATTCGAACTTCTTATCTTTCTTGAGGAGTTCGGTTAGAGGTTTAGCAACCTTGGAGAAGTTCTCGACAAAGCGACGACAATAGCTCGCTAAGCCCAGAAAACTCCGAACTTGCTTGACCGATTCGGGTGGAGTCCAATTAAGGACGGCTTGAACTCGCTCAGGGTTAACAGCAATACCTTTACCAGATATTACATGACCCAGATAGGTCACTTCTGACAACCAAAATTCACATTTGGAAAACTTGGCATAAAGGCGGTGCTCTCGAAGTTTCTTCAACACTAGCCTTAGATGTTCGGCATGTTCTTCCTCGTTCTTGGAGTAGATGAGTATATCATCGAGATAAACTACGACGAATTTATCCAAATACTCCATGAAGATTGAGTTCATTAACCGAGAGAAGGTGGCTGGAGCGTTGGTTAAACCGAAGGACATGACGGTGTACTCGTATTGGCCATAACGAGTAACAAAGGCCGTTTTAGGAATGTCCCCGTTTCTGATTTTGATTTGATGGTAGCCCAACCTCAAATCCATCTTGGAGAAGACTGAGGATCCAGCGAGCTGATCATACAGGTCGTTGATCCTGGGGAGCGGATATTTGTTCTTGATTGTGACCAAATTGACAGGTCGGTAATCTACAACCATCCGGTCCGTACCATCCTTCTTCTTGACGAATAGGACGGGGCAAGCCCACGGAGATGAACTAGGGCGGATGAAACCCTTTTTCAAGGACTCATCGAGTTGTTTCTTAAGCTCGGCTAGTTCTAGTGGTGCCATCTTATAAGGTCTTCTAGCAATCGGAACGGTTCCTGGGATGAGGTCTATTACGAACTCAACATCCCTGTCAGGTGGAACACCTGGCAATTCCTCTGGGAAGACATCCGGGAAGTCACGGACTACCGGAACGTCCTCAAGATCTGGCAAAGGGCTGGCGTTAAGAGAATATAATTGTCGCTTGGCTATTCGGGTTAAGACATTGACTATCTTCCCCGAAGGATGGGTGAGTTGAACAGTCCTAGAGAAGCAATCAATTTGGGCATGATGAGCCGACATCCAGTCCATACCCAGAATGATATTAATATCTGAAGATTTAAGGGCTATCAACGATGCAAGAAAAACAAGTCTGTCGACTTGGATTTCATTTCCATAACTTACCCTAGAGGTCTGCCATCTAGACCCGGGAGTAGAAATTTCCATAGTGGATGGCATGTCACAGAATGCAGTGTTATGCAAACGAGCATAGTTCTCGGATATAAATGAATGAGAGGCTCCTGTATCGAAAAGAACAGATGCCGGGTGGCAATTAACAAGGAGCGTACCGAGAACGACGTTGGGATCCTCTTGAGCTTCTTCGGCCGAGATACAGTTGACATGGCCACGTGAGGCGGTGGCCGGCTTGGCGTGGAACACTTTCCCTGTCGGCTTGCCACGGCCAACAGCTTTAGCAGACTGGTTGGGGTTGGTCTGGGGACACTCACGCATATAGTGGCCAGATTCCCCACACTTGAAACAAGTCACGGAACTGGTACGTGGAGGAGCATTGTTGGTTGGACCCCCATAGGGCTTGGCCGGTGCAGACTGTTGAACAGGGCGAGGCGCCTGGAAAGATGGCCTCGGTGTGAACCTGGGTGGCAGGGCGGTGTTGGGCACCCACACGCGGCGCTTCTGAGGACCAGCACCGGACGAGGAACCCATGTCACGGCCATGCTTGCGTGTTGCGTCATAGTCAGTCTGACCAGTTTCAGCACTGATGGCTTTGTTGACAAGTTTCTGAAAAGATGTGCACTCATGCAGACGGAGGTCACGGCGAAGCTCAGGACTAAGTCCCTTACGGAACCTTGCTTGCTTCTTGGCATCAGTAGACACTTCCTCAGTTGCATATCGTGCGAGGTTACCAAACTCCCTGCTGTAAGCATCCACAGAAAGTCGGCCTTGGGTGAAATTGCAAAATTCCTCACGTTTACGGTCCATGAGACCCTCCGGAATGTGATGTTCACGGAAAGCCTCACTGAATTCAGCCCAAGTAGTGACATGGCCCGCTGGGCGCATAGCTCCATAATTTTCCCACCATAGACTGGCGGGGCCTTCAAGATGATATGCAGCAAAGGTGACCTTGTCAGCCTCCGCTACCAGCGCGGAACGCAGTTTGTGAGAGATACTGCGAAGCCAGTCATCAGCGTCGAGAGGCTCGACGGAGTGGTGGAACGTGGGTGGATGTAATTTGATAAAATCACTGAGTGACACCACGTTAGTCCTCTGATGGTGTGCTGTGTTCTGTTCAATACGCTCCAACAAACGGTTGGTCTCCCGCTTGTTTCTCTCAGCTTCCATCATAACCTCGGCTAGGGAAGGAGGATGAGGCAGATTTGCATCCCTGACTTCACTGCCTTCGGCCTGCTCTTGAGGAGCAGGGTTAGTGCGCGTGTTGACCATCCTAGGTAAACAAGACAATGATTTAGTCAGGATGATAAAATTCCGACATAGGATATAAAATGTAAGGAATAACTCGAAATGCAAGATGATCATCCGTATGACATGGTAAATACAGAAACTGCTTCTTTATTCCATCGTCATACACACCATACAGGGTTTAGTACAAGACCAAACAAAGTACTATTACGGTGAAAAGAGGATTACATCTCATCGGAGGCATTCCAAGCTCCTATACATTATTTTTCTACTCCTCCGGAAAGAGTACAAACTAGGTCATATCCCACGAGTCACGCGGGACGATAGATGACACAGCTAGTGCGAACTAGTGATACTACCACTAACTCAGACCGATCCGTAGTAGTCCTCGTAGAAGTCACCTCCATAGCCTGGAAGCTCAACATGATCATCCGGAAACAGACGATCTCGCGGAGCTTGTGGACCATAGGGGCTAGGATGAGGTCTTGGACCAACAGACGGTGGCCTGCGGGGACCGCGAGGTGGGGTGATGCCTCCTACATCACGCCAACCCATCACGTCTGGCAGAGCAGATCTCACAGGATAGAGATCGCGCATATCTGAATATCCAGCTTGCACCGCCGGTGCGAACCGAGTCAATGTGGCCCAGTGGTCAGCACGGGTATTGAAGAGCTCTAACCTCAAGGCCCGATTTTCACGGTCCTTATCCTCGAGCATCTCAGCAGTGGTGCGAGTCCGTGAATCCTCCTGGGTGGGGTCAGCATAGATAGCCTGGAGATACCCTTGTGCTCCCGGAAGTGATCCTGGCATATACCGGAAATCAGAGTCCCGAAATAGTCCAGATCTGACTCGCATGATGGTCATCATAGAGTAGGCGGCGTCCTGCACAGCCATCTCAATAGTAACCCCGAGTCCATAGGAGCAGTGAAGGGGCTCGGTGGATCCAGGATAAGATGGAAATATCCTGACAGTGCAGAGATACTGGCTTTGATTGAAGTCCCGAAATTGCTCTTCGACCGTGTACTCAGGATACCAGCGGTATCCAGCCTCAGTCATTACCCTGACCAACTTGGCAGTATGGCCGGGTACATCTAGGCATCGAGTCAGGCGAACCACTTGATTGAGGTCGCGAGTGGCCATCTGAAAGCACAATCATAATGCAAAGGCATTAGAATTTCTAGCAAAATTTCGGCAGCATAACAGCTGTAAATGCTCAAGAAGGATTTTGAGACATTTGACAAAGGATTTCATACACACTCAACATCATCATATCAAATTCTGAGTCCATCCTAGCAACATAATATGGTAGAAGAACTGAACTAGGCTTGTATCCATCATACCTATAAGGTACTACTGATTAGTAACACGTGATCCTGATAGAGAGAATAGATCCTAATTCCTTAACCCCCGGTGGAAGAATGGACTGACTCAGATCAGAATGTCATAAGATAAAGGAGTAAAAAGAGCCTTACGTTCCAACCCACAAACAATTCCCCTACATATAACTAAAGAATTTCTAGACTCAACATCGACCAGTTTGGCTTGGAGAACCTACAGGCAGTCCGGCTCTGATGCCAACGCTGTCAGGACCCCGACTCGATGTCACATCGATCTAGCCGGTAACACCTCATATCACTTTGTGTCCTCACACACGGTATCCCCACGGGTGTCGCCTTACCTTTGCCCGGGACCGTTTGTGCCTTTTGGCTCACGTATATGATAGTGTCGCTAGCATCCATATGATAAGGAGCCCGGGCTGACATGACTAGTCGTAAACCCAAAGTGGCACAGACTTACAGGGACAGGCATCCATGACCTAGCTTCGAACGTGTCGGCCATCAGCAAGTGGGTCCGGGCTGTAGCACTGGGCTAGCAGGACTCCGGTAAACCGGGCTGTAGCGGGCTAACAGGACTCCGGTACTCAATGCATGACATTTCCCCGAAGGGACAGACACAGGAACGAAGAAGGACACATGCTGGCTAACCTAAGTGTTCCAGAGCAGTAGCAAGCTACCATGGCTCAGCGGTAACACTAGGAGACATTTCCCGGTAAGAGAGGCTACTAAAGATAAACAACTAGGTAGTCAGATCCCACACATACCAAGCATTTCAATCATACACACAATATGCTCGATATGTGCAAATACAACGAAGCATCACAACATGACTCTACGACACAAGTACTTTATTTAAGGCTCAGAGAGCCATACATAACATACACAAAGGTACGGGTCTCACGACCCAACATTCAAGTCATACAGTCATACAAACCAGCAGCGGAAGTAACTTGTCTGAGTACAGACAACTAGTAAAATAAAAGAGACTTGGAAAGCCTAGCTATACTACATGGTCCTTCACAAGCTCAGGGTCACCACCTGGGCCTTTAGCCTACTCGTTGATGTCAACGTCTACATAGAACCCATCAGAAGGGGTTGCAGCGTCTTCTGTAAAATGTAAATTATAGCAACATGAGTACAAAGGTACTCAGCAAGACTTACATCAGATCCTACATACATGCATATTATCAAGAAGGGTTGGTGGAGTTATTGCAGCAAGCCAGCTTTGACTCTTGGCTAGACTATCCTACGATACTCCAACTTGAAATGGTTTTGCGCACACGAGTCCACTACTCACCACTTCAATACACTACCGAGGATCCACCTCCGTCTCCCTATGGAAGAGCCATCCTCGGCACTCACACTTATCTTGAGGCTTTTAGCAGTTTCCATTTACTTGTCTATGAACTGTATAGGCAACCAAGTAGTCCTTTACCGCGGACGCGGCTATTCGAATAGATCATGTTAACCCTGCAGGGGTGTACTTCTTCATACACGCTCTCACCACTTACCGTCGTTTACACGACATGTACTCGGCAACCTTCAAGCGGAAGCCCAACGTGGGTGTCGGCCACGACCTACCTAATCACCTAAGCCTCCAGTCCAGGTTTATCGCCTATTCAGGTTCCATCCGCAGGGAGTCCGGCCGAGGTTTCCCATACGGCCCCGAACGATGTGAACAGGGTTCCCGAGATACCTAACGGGTATTCGGTACACCCGGCCACGTACCTACCGCATCACAGCCCACCCCTACGGTCAGCGCTGTCCACGGCCTCCAGTAGGCTACAAACACCAGAAACTACTTGCAACTCCTGGACGGAGAACTAGGGTGAATAAGAAGCCGAGAGGGTCCATTGGTTTCGGGCCCAATGCATGGTAGTAGCTGTATCTTAAATCACACATACAGATCTCAATGCTTAAGGTCGGCTTCAATGAAACAACCCACCATGTACTCCTACATGGCCTCTCATCGATACCTTTACCAAATCGTGTTCACCACACCACTCTCATTACCGACATAATCATTTCACTCTAGCCCATCACCCAGATGAACCAGACCTGACACGACTCTAAGCATAGCAGGCATAGCAAGGTAGGAACAACACATACATATGGCTCATACAACTCCTACACATGCTAGTGGGTTTCATCTAGTTACTGTGGCAATGACAGGTCATGCAGAGGAAATGGGTTCAACTACCGTAGCACACAGCAGTTTGAAATGCATTGTCTTAATGCAGTAAAAGAGAGCAGGAGCGAGAACATGGGATTGTATCGATATGATCAAATGGTTGGTTGCTTGCCTGATGGGTCGATGCACTGATACGGTTCTTCGTTAGGGTAATCACGGTACTCCTTGGAGGCAGAACCTGTCGCAAAGGACACCGATACACAACCATCACCAAACAATGTGCAACAATATGATGCATGCATGAAACATGGCAATATGAGTGTGTTGGGCTAATGCAACTAAGACCAGAAGGGTTTGAACCAATTTGAATCAAAGATTCAAATTTCAAACTCAAACATGGCCTTTTAAAGTGCTTTTCCTTGTTCTGCATTAAACATCAAGTTAACTTGTTTAGTCATGCATGAAAATAGTACAGATGGATAGATTGGATTTTTCTGATCATTTTTCATATATAATTTGTCTGATTTGGAGTTACAGAATAAAAGTTATGAATTTTTGAAGTTTAAATAATATTCTGGAATTTCCTGATTTAATTAAATCCAGAAATATATATATTGCGCCAGCATGACGTCAGCACGACGTCAGCGGTCAACTGCGGCTGGCTGGGGTCAAACCTGACGTGTGGGGTCCACACGTCAGTGACAGGGGGGTTTAACAGAGGTTAGTTTAATCCTAATTAAGGGTTAGTGGCGCTGGGGCCCACTGGTCAGTGTCAGGGGGGGTTAATTAACAGTGATTAGCGTTGGAGCTTGAAGGCGAGCGAAGCAAGGCGCTAGGGATGCTCTACGGGGCCTTACGGACTCGTTGGACTCGCCGGGGTGACCAAATGGTCACCGGAGCTGCGTCGACGGCGAGCTCGGCGACGGCGGAGGTTCGGCCGTGGTGGGAAACGGGGTTACGGCGCGGGAACGAGGGGGAAAAGAGGGGGAAACGGTGGCGGAGCTCACCGCGGTTGCAGTGGGCGTCGAAGCGGGCTCGGGGACGCGTTGGAGATGGCGAATCGACGGTGATGGTGGTCGGAGCCCGAGGAGGAAGACGATGGCGATGGCGGCTCCACAGGGCGTCCGGCGTATTGTGGCTTGACGAGGAGGTAGAGGGGGTCGCGGCGGAGCTGGGGAGCGTGTCGGGGAGGCGAGGGGAGGCCGGTGGCGGCGGCTATGGCGAACGGCGGCGACGGTGCGTTCGGACAAGGGAGAGAGAGAGCAAGGGAGAGGAGAGGAAGAACCGGGGGAGAGTGAGAGAGTACGGGGGAGGGGCGTGGCGTCGTTCCAGGCCATCCAGACGAGGAGGGGAGGGGCAGGCAGGCAGGCGAGCTGGTGGCGTGGCGCGGTGGCGCGCGCGCGCCGGGCACACTCCCCTCCCTCTGTCGAGGACGAAGACGACAGAGGAGGGAGGCGGGCTGGGCCGCCTGCTGGCTGGGCCGGCCAGCTGCTGCTGGGCTGCACAGGGAGGAGCCCCAGGTAAGCTTCTCCTTTTATTTATTTCTGTTTTCTAATTTCTGACATTTGTTTTGATTTAAATAAAATATTAAATCATTTTATTATCTTATGCCAATTTTTGCAGGAGCTAGATATATTATTCCAGAGCTCCCCAACAGGTGGCATAATTTTTGGACATATATTAATATATATAACTAATATATTTCCAATGCAAATATTTATGCATTAATTCCAAATGCCCAAAATAAATACCTATGAGCTCTTAAAAATATTGGTTTGATTTTTATCTCTGTCCAATATTTTCAGAGAGCAACATGAGCATTTTCTTGGACCCTTTTGGAGAAATTTTTATTTGGGTCATTTTCAAAAATGATTCTGAGGGTTTCACAAATCCCCATTTCAAGTTTCTGATGAAAGAGTAAACATGATGCAACACTCTAATGCATGACTAGCTAGGGTGTGACAATCGGGTTCAGTTAACAACCATCGATCGATCGCTCGGGTTCAGTAACGCGTAGCATGCAGTGCAATCGATCGGGTTCAGTTAGAGCCCAATGCCTCGCACCCACGCGCGTGCGTGTACAAGAGAAACACGCATCGCTCGGCCCCGACCACACACCGTAACCGGGAACACCCCGATATTTTCAACGCCCTCGCTTCTACCATGGTTTTTTCTGTCATGGACGGCCCAAAGAATGTCATGCAACTGCATCTCCGGCCCGCCCAGGACGAGAAGCCCATTTTATGTCATGATTTTTTGTCATAGAAGTAGGACCCCACCACATCTATGATGATACTGGGTTTTATCACTATTATCATTATAGAAGTATCGTAGGTATGACAGAAAAAAATTTCGTTCGGCCCAAAATGTCACGGATGTGTCTTATTTTTGTAGTGGTTGTTGCCGCGCACTTGAGTTGGTCCGCCAAGATGAAGGTGATGGCGCACTTGGACCACCTAAGCGGGCATGTGGCCTCGAGCCTGGGAAGGGCCGCATTCACTTCTCGAGCAAACTGCTTGAAGATACGCTGAGAGGCTGGGCTTGAACGCCACCCGAGATGTAGGCGATGGCACGAGGCTCTTGGAAACCCTCAACCCCTTCGTCCTGATGATGATCATTGTTCCTCCTTGGCGGTGGTGGCAGCGGAGGGAGGCCGGCGTTGCCCTGAGGGCGGTCCTCACGAGGCTGCTCCTTCTAGGCGCCCTCGCGAGGCGGGTCCTGCAAGTGGTCCTCACGAGGCCGGTCGAGCCACTCCTGGCGGGGACCATGGTCGTCCCAGCGTCCTCCACTTCGTCCTCCTCCTTGGCCGTAGCCTCGATCGTTGTGCTCGGGGCGTCCACGGAAGCGCCCATCACGGATGGCCCTGAGCTCCTGGCAATCGTTGGTGTTGTGGCTGTGAACGTTGTCGAAGGTGCAGAACAGGCGACTGGCCTTGGATGACTCGGGATGGTCGCGATAGTGTTTCGTCTCCGGCTCTGCTGCAAGCACAGCAACCCCCTTGCACTTCACGTCCTTGCTCTTGGCCTTCTTGTCCTCCTGATCGGCAGCTGGGAGCTCGAGGAGGGATAGGCGCCCTTCCCCAGCCCTCGCGCACTTGGTTGCCATGTTGAACATCTCCAGGGCCGTTCATAGGTCCTCATGCATGGGGAGCTCCTCCTTCATCTGGACATCACAGACACCATCGGAGAATGCAGAGATGATGGCCTCGTTCGGTACCTTGGGAATCTTGAGGCGGACGCTGTTGAAACACTGGACGTACTTCTCCAGGGTCTCCCCTAGTTGTTGCTTGATGTGCCGCAAATCGCCCGCAGCCGGCGGGCGGTCGCGAGTGCCCTGGAAGCTGGCGATGAAACGCTCGCGCATCTCGCCCCAGGAAGAGATCAATCCTGCAGGCAAGTTCAGGAGCCAAAAAGCGTGCACCATCCTTGAGGTCCATGGGAAACCATATTGCCATGATCGTTTCGTCGCCGTTGGCCGCCTCGATGCTCAGCTCTTAGAGCTGCAGGAACTCCGCGGGGTCAGGGGTGCCGTCATAGCGCGGAGGTAGGTACGGCTTGAACTTGCCGGGCCAGACGATGCTACACAGCTCGGGAGTGAAGGCGCGACAGCCTGCTATGGTCACCGAAGCCCGTCGTGGAGGCGGGGCCTCACCTTGACATCCACGCGCCGCTGGCGCAGGCGGCGCGCGGTCTTCACGCAGCGGTGCCGGGAGTGCAGGAGCATTTTCTTGCGGCCCCGGGACTTCCTGGCAGCTTCCTTCTACGAGCGTGGGCGCCTAGCGCGGCGGGTTGCGCCGCGGGATCGCGCGTCTTGGTGCGAGCGGGTTGTCTTGGTGCGGAGGTGGTGGAGGCGCTCCGTGGGCGATGTCGCCCGCCGCTCGAGGTGCTCAAGGTAGTTCTACCTCTTGAGCATGCGTTGGTTTTTTCCTTGAAGAGGAAAGGGTGATGCACCAAAGTAGCTTAAGTATTTCCGTCGGTTCTTGAGAACCAAGTTATCAATCTAGCAAGAGATAACACGCAAGTCACCAAGTACCTACACAAACAATCAAGAACCTCGCAACCAACGCGATAAAGGGGTTGTCAATCCTTTCACGGTCACTTGTGGAAGCAAGATCTGATAAAGACGGTAAGATCAATATTTTTGGTATTTTTTGTATAGATTGGAAAGTAAAGATTGCAAAATAGTAAACGAGACGAGATGCCATATAATAAGTAAGAGATCCGGGGGCCATAGGTTTCACTAGTGGCTTCTCTCATGATAGCAAGTATTACGGTGGGGGAACAAATTACTGCCGAGCAATTGATAGAAGAGCACATAGTTATGAGAATATCTAGGAAATGATTATGAAATATAGACATCACGTCCGTGTTAAGGAGACCGAAACGATTCTGCATCTACTACTATTACTCCACACATCAACCGCTATCCAGCATGCATCTAGAGTATTAAGTTCATAAGAACAGAGTAACGCTTTAGGCAAGATGACATGATGTAGAGGGATAAACTCAAGCAATATGATATAAACCCCATCTTTTTATCCTTGATGGTAACAATACAATACGCGCCTTGCTATCCCTACTGTCACTGGGAAAGGAGACTGCAATATTGAACCCAAAGCTAAGCACTTCTCCTATTGCAAGAAAGATCAATCTAGTAGGCCAAACAAAACCGATAATTCGAAGAGACTTGCAAAGATATAAAATCATGCATATAAGAATTCAGAGAAGAACCAAATATTTTTCATAGATAAACTTGATCATAAATCCACAATTCATCAAATCTCGGCAAGCACACCGTAAAAACTAGCCATCTAGCTAATAACTATGGACCCGAAGGTTTGTGGTAAACTACACACACATCATCGGAGAGGCTATGGTGTTCATGTAGAAGCCCTCCGTGATCGGATCCCCCTCCGGCAGATCGCCGGAAGGGGGCACCCCAGATGGGATCTCACGGGTACAGAAGGTTGCGGTGGGGGAAAAGTGGTTTCATGGCTCCCCTGGATGTTTTTAGGGTATAAGAGTATATATAGGCGAAAGAAGTACGTCGGTGGAGCTTCGTGGGGCCCACGAGGGAGAGGGGCGCACCTACACCCCCTGGGCGTGCCCTCCTACCTCGTGTCCGTCTCGCGAACTTCCAGACTTCTACTTGAAGTCTCCTGGTTTGCATTTGTTCCAAGAAAGATCCTCGCGAAGGTTTCGTTCCTTTTGGATTCCTTTTGATATTCCTTTTCTGCGAAACACTAAAATAGGCAAAAAAACAGAAACGGACACTGGGGCTCCGGTTAGTCGCAAAATAGGTTAGTCGCAAAAATAATATAAAAGAGCATATTAAAGCCCATTAAACATCCAAAACAGATAATATAATAGCATGGAACAATCAAAAATTATACATACATTGGAGACATATCGAGCATCCCCAAGCTTAATTCCTGCTCGTCCTTGAGTAGGTAAATGATAAAAACATAATTTTTGATGTGGAATGCTACCTAGCATAATTTTCAATGTAATTTCTTTATTGTGGCATGAATGTTCAGATCCAAAAGATTCAAGAAAAAAGTTTAATATTGACATAAAAATAATAATACTTCAAGCATGCTAACCAAGAAATTATGTCTTCTCAAAATAACATAGCCAAAGAAAGCTCATCCCTACAAAATCATATAGTTTGGCCATGATTCATCTCCGACACACAAAATGCTCCCATCATGCACAACCCTGATGACAAGCCCAGCAATTGTTTCATACTTAGCCTTTTTAAAAAAATTCAACTTTTACGCAATATTTGAGTGCGAGCCATGGATATAACACTGTGGGTGGAATAGAATGATGGTGGTGGAGAAGATAGAAGGGAGGAAGATAGTCTCACATCAACTAGGCATATCAAAGGGCTATGGAGATGCCCGTCCATAGATATCAATGTGAGTGGGTAGCGATTGCCATGCAACGGATGCACTAGAACTATAAGTGTATGAAAGCTCAACAACAGAAACAAAGTGGGTGTGCATCCAACTTCCTTGCTCACGAAGACCTAGGGAAATTTGAGGAAGCACATCATTGGAATATACAAGCCAAGTTCTATAATGAAAAATTCCACTTCTATATGAAAGTGACAACATAAGAGACTCTCTATCATGAAGATCATGGTGCTACTTTGAAGCACAAGTGTAGAAAAAGGATAGTAACATTGCCCCTTCCCATTTTCTATCATGAAGCAAAAGTACTACGTGCATGCTCCTAGGGGGATATATTGGTAGGAAAAGACCATCGCTCATCCCCGACCGCCACTCATAAGGAAGGCACTCAAAGAACACCTCATGCTTCAAATTTGTCACACAACGGTTACCATACGTGCATGCTATGGGACTTGCCAACCTCAACACAAGTATTTCTCAATTGCACAATTACTCAACTAGAACGACTATAATATCACCACCTTTATATCTCAAAACAATCATCAAGTATCAAAATATTAAATGCACTCCATATGAAAGTTTTTATTATACCCATCTTGGATGCCCATCATATTAGGACTAATTTCATAACCAAAGCAAATTACCATGCTGTTCTAAAAAGACTCTCAAAATAGTATAAGTGAAGCATGAGAGATCAATAATTTCTATAAAATAAAACCACTAGCGTGCTCTAAAAAGATATAAGTGAAGCACTAGAGCAAAATTATCTAGCTCAAAAGATATAAGTGAAGCACATAGAGCATTCTAATAAATTCCGATTCATGTGTGTCTCTCCCAAAAGGCGTGTACAGCAAGGATGATTGTGGTAAACTAAAAAGCAAAAACTCAAATCATAGAAGACGCTCCAAGCAAAACACATATCATGTGGAGAATACAAATATAGCCTCAAGTAAAGTTACCGATAGACGAAGACGAAAGAGGGGATGCCTTCCAGGGCATCCCCAAGCTTAGGCTTTTGGTTGTCCTTGAATTTTACCTTGGGGTGCCTTCGGCATCCCCAAGCTTGGGCTCTTGCCACTCCTTGTTCCAAAATCCATCAAATCTTTACCCAAAAATCTTACGAGCTCCATTAGTATAACAAAGCAAACCACCACTTTAATGTACTATAATTAACTCATTCGTTATTTTTATTGGTGTTAAACCTACTGTAGTCCAACTTATCTATGGTTCGTACCCCCGATACTAGTCATAGATTCATCAAAATAAGCAAACAACAGACGAAAAACAGAATCTGTCAAAACAGAACAGTCTGTAGCAATCTGGAGGTTTCGAATACTTCTGTTACTCCAAAAATTCTGAAAAATTAGGACGACCTAAATAATTAGTATATTGATCTACTGTAGTTTGAATTGGTATTTTATCGCTCTCTGGTAAAAAACTAAAATTATTTTCGTGAGCGCATACTTTTTGTTTTTTCAGCAAGATCAAACAACAATCACCCAAGAAGATCCTAAAGGCTTTGCATGGCACAAAAACTAACTAAAACATGAAAAACACACTCACAATAGATCTAGGTATTGTCATTTTTTCCCTTTTGGTGATAACGGGAGACTTTCTTATATAAAGCACTTATCTTCTTATTTTGTGAAAGCGTGTGGCCATTAATGGTAGAACAAAGATTAAGCACACTATGAAAATTTGCATCTAAGCTAGCCTTCATCTCTTTGATAATTTCATTTTGATAAAAACACGAAAGAGAGATGGATTCAACTTTTTCACTAATGGGGTGCACAAATATAGCTTTCATCTTTTCGTATGTATCGATGCCATCCCCCGCAAGAAAACCTTCTTCAAAGATAGAATCTAAAACTTGCTTGAAAGAATAGGGTAGGCCAACATAAAATCTTTTTAAGTATATCTCAATTTGATATTGATGTACATATCTGGCTCGAACCCTTAATAGCCTATCCCAGACATCTTTCAAAGGTTCTTTAAGCAAATAATGGAAAATTCAGGGTCATCTTCATCAAAATTATTTAAGCTCTCATGATAACCCCGGTAGGTCTTTCCATAGCATCATTATTTATGGGCTTAGAAATGATAAAAGGATTATCCAAGGTATTAAAACCCGGGAAACCCCTAGCCCCTTTTGGTTCGGCCATGGCAATAGAAAGGCAAGCTTAAGCAAACAAGAGGACAACAAGAGAAAGCAAAGGTGAAGTGGGGGAGAGGAAAACGAGAGGCAAATTGCAAATAATGTAATGCGAGGGAGAAGAGTTTGTGATGGGTACTTGGTATGTCTTGACTTGAGCATAGATTTCCCCTGCAATGGCGCCAGAAATCCTTCTTGCAACCTCTTGAGCATGTGTTGGTTTTTCCCTTGAAGAGGAAAGGGTGATGCAGAAAAGTAGCATAAGTATTTCCCTCAGTTTTTGAGAACCAAGGTATCAATCCAGTAGGAGATAACACACAAGTCACCTAGTACCTGCACAAACAATCAAGAACCTTGCAACCAATGCGATAAAGGGATTGTCAATCCCTTCACGGTCACTTGCGAAAGTGAGATCTAATAATGATATTAAGATAAATATTTTTGGTATTTTTGTTGTATATATTGGAAAGTAAATATTGCAAAATACTAAACGAGATGTGATAATAAAAGAGATGTAATATGATAAGTAAGAGACCCGGGGGCCATAGCTTTCACTACTGGCTTCTCTCATGATAGCAAGTATTAGGGTAGGTGAACAAATTACTGCCGAGCAATTGATAGAAGAGCGCATAATTATGAGAATATCTAGGCAATGATTATGAAATATAGGCATCACGTCCGTGTTAAGTAGACCGAAACGATTCTGCATCTACTACTATTACACCACACATCGAGCGCTATCCAGCATGCATCTAGAGTATTAAGTTCATAAGAACAGAGTAACGCTTTAGGCAAGATCACACGATGTAGAGGGATAAACTCAAGCAATATGATATGAACCCCATCGTTTTGTCCTCGATGGCAACAATACAATACGTGCCTTGCTGCCCCTACTGTCACTCGGAAAGGACACCGCAAGATTGAACCCAAAGATAAGCACTTCTCCCGTTGCAAGAAAGATCAATCTAGTTGGCCAAACTAAACTGATAATTCAAAGAGACTTGCAAAGATATCAAATCATGCATATAAGAATTCAGAGAAGAACCAAATATTGTTCATAGACAAACTTGATCATAAATCGTACATCGAATAGATCTCCAAGAACATCGAGGTGAACTTTGTATTGAGAACCAAAGAGAGATAAGAATCCATCTAGCTAATAAATATGGACCCGAAGGTCTGTGGTAAACTACTCACACATCATCAGAGAGGATATGGTGTTGATGTAGAAGCCCTCTGTGATCGAATCCCCCTCTAGCAGATCACCGGAAAAGGCCCGAGATGGGATCTCACGGGTACAGAAGGTTGCGGTGGTGGAAAAGTGGTTTCGTGGCTCCCCTGGATGTTTTTAGGGTATAAGAGTATATATAGGCCCACGAGGGTGGGGGTGCGCTATCCCCCTGGGCACGCCCTCCTACCTCGTCGCCGGCTCGCGGACTTCCAGACTTCCACTCAAAGTCTCGTGGTTTGTGTTTGTTCCAAGAAAGATCCTCGTGAAGGTTTCGTTTCGTTTGGATTCCGTTTGATATTCCTTTTCCGCAAAACACCAAAATAGGCAAAAATAGAAACTGGCACTGGCCTCCGGTTAATAGGTTAGTCCCAAAAATAGTATAAACGAGCATATTAAAGCACATTAAACATCCAAAACAGATAATATAATAGCATGGAACAATCAAAAAATATAGATACGTTGGAGACGTATCAGGTAGCAAAAGGGACGGTGCAGGAGAGCACCCAGCGGCGCTGACGAGCTCGGCGATGCGGTCGAGCCAGTCGTTGACTAGGCGGTAGCGCAGGAGCTTGCACACCATGAGCAGCGCAGCCTGTGCGTCCGTGGGCATGCGATGAGCATGGGTCGATGACCCGACCAGAGTCAGTGATGGGGTGGCGGTGCATCCATCCCGCCGCATGGAAGGGTGCAACGAAGAGGCCTGCTGCTCATTCGCTGCCGGGCCAGTGGCAGCGTTGGCAGCGGGCAACGGAGAACAGCGGGGAGGTCCACCAATGGGTGTCGTCTGAGCGATGCGGGCGGCGAGGGCGGCGCGGCGCTCAGCACGGGCTCGGCGAGCGTTAGACATGGATGCGATGGAGGAGTGGAACATGGATCGATAGAAGAAAAGGCTTTAGCGCACCCCTACCTGGCGCGCCAAATGTCGGATTATGGGTTCCGACAAACCCTTGAGGTTCGAAAACTGGGGTGCGCACGAAGATCTCTCTCCCCTACGAGCCCACTCTCGCAAGATCTCTAAGCCTAGCTCACCGAACCCGAAGAACAAGGGACACAATGGTTTATACTGGTTTGGGCCACCATTGTGGTGTAATACCCTACTCCAGTGTGGTGTGGTGGATTGCCTTGTAGGCTGAGGATGAACAAGTACAAGGGATGAATAGCCTCCTGAGGAGAGGTGTTGTTGAGCTTGATGAGCTTGTGTGTGTGGATGGTCTAAATGATCCCCCTGCTAAGGTGGTCGCTAGCTGATGCGGAGCATCCTATGGACATCACCATTTCAAGAGTTCATTCAGCAAGTGACACGTGTGACATCTACTTCACATACATAAAGGTGAGTCCTCTCTTTTACATGTGCTCACTTGACCCCTTCGAGGATGGTATACTACTTGACCCTCCATCGTGCATGCATAGGTATGGTCGGAGCTTCATGAATGTCGAGGAGGAGTGCAAGCACCAAGGAACAAGTACACCATCCGCGAGGGAAGAGTGGAAGAGAAGGAAGAAGAAGCCAGGACAAGTTTCTGGAAAGCCCGGAACTTCTGGTCGCTGCCCCAAACTTTCGGCCCCCGGAACCTTCGGCCATCCCGGAACTTCCGGCCCCGACGCATCGAAGCCATCCGAGAGTGTGCCAACTCTCTAGATAGCCCAGACCCTGGCCGGACCTTCGCCCAGAACATCCGGCGCCCGGACCTTCCAGCCGTCCCCGGAACTTCCGGCCCTGCCTGCGCGCAGAGACTCGGGCCAAGGCCCATGTACCCTTTAGCCCCTCACTTACCCCTTCGTGGCCACTACTATATATACTCCTCCCCCTCCTCCATTCTAGGGTTAGCATTGGTTTAGCTCATATTTAGAGATAGAGCATTTCTCATCCACATCGGATCTACTCCACGAGAGAGACCGCGGCCTCTACGGAGAAGATCCCTTTGGATTCAAGACCTCCTTACAGAGAAGAACATAAAGACCTCCTCACGGAGAAGACCGGTTACCTTTGTATCGTCTATTGTTGACTCTGGATCTTGTATCTCCTATTGTGTTTCGAGGATCTATAACTTGTGTAAACATTCTTGTTGGTTTGAGTGTTCTCTTGTGTTCCCCTTGTGTTTTTCCCTCGTTTCCCTCCTTGTGTTCTTCGTGTTCATCGCGAGATCCGCTCCTTTCGTGAAAGATGGGCTGATTAGGGTTCCTACCCTACATCACTAGCCCTATTTATAGAGGCCCTGATCCTCTTCCCAAATATTAGGCGGGAAGGGATCACACAACGGCTAGTTTGAAGGGGGGAAACTAGTACAAACTATCCTAACAAAAGATGGCCTTCACCTGCCAAAGGCTCTGGTGGTGACCCCGCCATGGCTCTGTGGTGACCTCCGTCCTGCTGGTCTTGGTCTTGTTGCACCCATATGGAAACATTTCCCTGATGCCTCGGGACTCCTCGCCTAGGCTTGCCTCTTTAGCACCTAAGAGGAAACTGGCACCCTGCGCCCGCAGGCGCCCGCCTGGCCTTGGTCGTCATGGCTCACGTCACGTGATCCTCGCGAGGTGCCCCTTGCATAGACATCTCTGCCCCTCGGGAGCCAGCCTACGGAGGCTGCCCTTGTGGAGGTCTTGGCGTCATCCCCCTCGCGAGGCTTGGGCCCTTGCGAGGGTCTTGAATGGTTGCTAATGAAGATAGGCCGTACCAGGCCACTGGTGGAGCCACGCCCTGGGCCGCAGGCAGGCAAGTCTCTGGTGGAGCCACACCCCGCGCCAGCAGGCGCCCGCCTGGCCTTGGTCGTCATGGCTCACGTCACGTGATCCTCGTGAGGTGCCCCTTGCATAGACATCTCTGCCCCTCGGGAGCCAGCCTAGGGAGGCTGCCCTTGTGGAGGTCTTGGTGTCGTCCCCCTCGCGAGGCTTGGGCCCTCGCGAGGGTCTTGAATGGTTGCTAATGAAGATAGGCCGTACCAGGCCACTGGTGGAGCCACGCCCTGGGCCGCAGGTAGGCAAGTCTGGGTACCCCCATTCCCAAGATGCCGACATCATTAGAGTTCATAAAGATGAACATTGTCATGATCATAAATATAATGAATCACTCTCTCTAGGTGATGATCAATCATAAGACGATGTTGAACATGGATAGTATGATGAGGATGATGATAGGGACTTTGATCTCGATGAGTCTATGAGACACTTTAGTCTTATGGCTAATCTTCGTAGCTACATGGCTGGAGAAAGGAATGGGTTCTTGATAGTGGATGTACCGATCACATGTCCGGAGACAAGGATGTTTTTCGTGAGCTTGCTGAAAAAAATAACCCTCGAAAATATGTCACTTTTGGTGATAACTCAAAGGGTAAGGTGGTTGGCCTTAGTAAGGTGGCCATCTCACATGACAGCTCCATCCAAAATGTTATGCTCGTTGAATCCCTTGGCTATAAATTAAATAAGATAAATTGTGATATCCCAAGATATCAATGTCCCAACATGGAACATCATGCAACTAGAAACACTATAAGAGGGGCTGAGCAAAGCGGTAACATAGCCAAACAACGGTTTGCTAGGATGGTGGAAAAGGTTAGAGGCTATCATGGCATATTCGGAGCCTTGATAAACAAGTGGTAGGTAGCGCGACATAGCGATAGCATCGGGAGAACTAGCATAAAAAAGATAGTAATGAGATCCAAGGCGACGGTCATCTTGCCTAAAATCCCGCTAGGAAGAAGAATGAGTCCATGAAGAAGAGAACGGGCATAGTCGAACGAATCATCACAATTGCAACGAAACAGGAACTATCGAGAAGAAGCACAACCTGAAAGAAACAAACAACATGGTAAACACACAACACATAAATATGACATGATGCTCAACCACGTATTATGCATGACAAGGCTACATGATGCTACTCATGGCAAGAGATTATGCATACAAGATCAACACATCAAAGCAAGTTTAATTGAGACCGGAAACAACAAATAACAATCCGGAAACTCCCCATATGCAAATTTCGAAATTGGTCCAGATCTGAATAACACATTATGTTGAAGTAGTTAAACATCAAGCTAAAGTGCACCATGGTGATCTACGTGTCTTTCTAGTCAAGTTACATATGAGGTTAGTTTAATTCGGAGCTATGGCCTAGAAGATATGAGTAAACCAAGTTAAACATGGCATTAATGCAAAATGCATTCAAATATCAAGAACACATGCTCAAACCAAGGATGTAACAAGGAAAGATGAAACTAAATTTTAAACCAAGCAAGTTTCATATAGAACATGATGAAAACGGAGCAACGGTTCCACACATACACCCAAAAAAGTCATAACAACAATCTGCCCAAAACAGCAAGTAGGCACTTTGTGACCATCAAAACAACATGCTACAGGAAACATATGAGGGCAAACTTGATATGCACTTAAGGTACATGTTACATACTTCAAACATCATTAATGTTCAGGTTCATAGGCATCAAGATTAAACCAATATGATTAATGCAAGGAGCAACTTTATAACATAGATTATGACTTAGTGAAAAACATGGCATACATGTGAGCAGGAAAAACATGTTGACATGTCACAGGCATGAAACAGTGATGCTACATGCAACATCATAGCATCCAAAAGCATGACATTGACATACAGGTTATACATGGAAAAATATGATTACTAAGAATCTCCATATAACCTCTAGATCAATGGCATTCATCAAGACAAGATTGCAAGTCATAACAGATTTCTAGATATAGAGAAAAACAGAGGAAGGCTGAAAACAGATTCACGATGCACACTTTGAGACAACAAAAATATATGCTACCGGAACATTTCATGGCATCAAAGGACATGGCAAGCATGTACAATTAGAGCACTACAAAATATGATCACTGAGTTACTGCTAGAAACCATTAGAACATGCTCAAAACATCATGGCAAGAATGCAAATGTAAGAGATTCATAGACTTGGTGGAATAAACTGAACATGGCAGAAACAGCAACAAGTAGACCTGCTCGCAAGGTTGTTATCATGGCATGTGAATACAACAAGTAGCAAGAAGGCATATATGTGCAGCTACTCATGGCAAGAACATGGTCATTGGATGCATAGAACATTAGCTATTCACATGGAAATACTGAACTTACTAACAAAAACATTATTTAGCAACTTGAGAGCATTGTAATGACAAGCTACATCAAGCCATAATTGCAAACGAGGGCATGGATGCATACAGAATAACAGGATCTACAAAACAACCTTACTGAGCTTCTCAAGATTATGCATGGATTCACTTGTAGTATCGACTTAACTAGCAGATTCAAACTTTGCATGCTTGTGCTAGTCACCACAGGGCACATAAAAATACATGGATTGCACCACAGTAAAGATGGTATGAATATGCTTCTAAAACATGTTGACATGATGCTCAAAAGATAGACACACAAAATGTTATGAAAAAGACAAATCAGCAAGTTATGATAACTTCCAGCATATTATAACATTTAGCACTTTTGTATCGAGGATTAAGGCATCAACATGAATAGTAACATGCATGCAAATGACACTAGAATGTAGAGCACTCAAAGATGAACATTTTGACATATCATTCACGCAAATCAGAGCTAGATCAAGAAAGTTATGAGATGACAAACATGCACACATAATGACGCATATCTGGGACTTGGTGGAATTATACTTTCACGAAAACTGGACGGGATGGACCCGAGATGCAGCAGTGCGGGCGGAGCCATTTGGTTCGATGAATTGCTGGATCTGGTACAGGCGGTCAGACCCAACGCTGGCGCGAACTCCGGCGAGCTTTTCAGGCAAGGGGCGCGGGACGACGAGGAAGGCGGTGGAGGCGGGTGGCGGCGCTCGGGGCAGTAGCAGCGCAACACGGTGTTGGTGGCGGCGGCGACGTGAAGTGGGGCGCGAGGCGGTGAGGCACGGCCAGGCGGCGGCAATAGCGGACGATGGAGGTGCTAGGACGCGGCCGGGCGAGGCGTGCGGCTACGGGGCGGCACGCAGGTGTTGGAGGAGCGGCACGGGCGGCGGCGGCGGTAGCGGACGGTGGAGGTGCTAGGACGCGGCAGGGAGAGGCGTGAGGCTACGGGGCGGCGCGCGGGTGTTGGAGGAGCGGCACAGGCGACGGCGGTCGGCGGCGGTGGCGGTGGCCGCCGGAGGCGGCGAGCAGGCAGCGGCACGGAGATAGGGCGCTCGGTCCCGGATCCGGCACGGGCAGGCCTCCCGTGGGCCTGGCGGGCCACGGCGGCGCAGGCGAGGTGGGGAGGTGATGTGGACGGCTGCGGTTGGTTGAGGGCGGTAGTGCGGACACGTCTGGTGCGGGCGGACACGTTTGGCGGCGGGAGGAAGGAGGAGGCTAGGGTTTCGTCTAAAATTTTGGGGGTGGGGGTCTTTATATAGATTCTGGGAGCTAGGAGAGGGATATTGAGGTGAGGTTTTTGCCCACGCAATCGTGATCCGACGACGGAGAGCATGCAGGGAGTTTAGATGGGCTAGTGGGCTGTTGTGGAGGGGTGATGGGCTGCAAATATAAAGGGGTCCAACGGTTAACTCGGTTAACTGTTGGGGCATCAAATGACCTCCAAATGGAACGAAAATTGATAGGCGGCCTACCGGTGATATACCAAGGCCACTCCACAAATATCGGCCCATTCCGAGAACGTTTTTATCCTCCTCACGAAACAAGGTCTGGAAGGTGCGGCGGGTGCATCTGAGAGTGTCAGATTCTAAAACGGACAACAGAGAAAATGACCGGATGCAAGTTTTGAAAAACATTTAGATGAAATGCAAATGATTACATGGAAAGATGCAACACACAAGTGCATGGCATGGCAACGATGACGAATATCTGGAAGACACCTGGCGCATCGGTCTCGGGGCATTACAACTCTCCTCCACTAACAAAAGATCTCAAGCCGAGATCTTAGGAGCGAGATGGGAAAAAAGAGGATGAGGTAAACAAGAGCGCAAGAGAACAGATGAACAAGATCGAGAGCACTCGAGTAGAAAAGAGGAACGGCAATTAAGACGACAACCAAAAGTTCAAGGAATAATATAGACCCTGAAACCACTCCGGTTAGAACATGATAGAAATGGAATAAGAACAAAAGAATTGTGAAAGCATCCCAGTTGAACATGGAATGGAATAGAACATGAACTTGAAAAGATGGAATGATACTTGACGAGAGGAAGAGCACAATGCCTCCGGAAGAATTGAAAGAGCGGAATGAAATGAACAGAGAAGAAAAAATGACATCTTCTACCACAATTGAGTTTGAAAAGCACCCTTGCAAGGAAGGATTGAACGGAATTGTTGGAAACAAAAATAATAAGCTTGTTGTGGACTTATTGAAAACATCTCCAAAATTTGAGGTGAAATTTTGCCACAACCAAAAGCTTGAATAGCTGAGAAGAACCAAGAAATGCAAAACACAACTTCAAAAGAATATGGAGAGTTTAATTGCAGATCGAGACGCAAGAAGTAAAGATACTTGCGCTCCTCCAGCAAGAATTTTGATGAACACTTGAAGAATGAATTTAATCCTTATGAACCACCGTGAAGAACTCCGGTAACAAAGGAATAATGAGATAGTATTGAAGGATGAAAAGAACAAGGTTAAAGCTTTGCGATGATTTAGATGGAGGTTCACGATGAGACAAGCGAGAAAAACTTGGTACTCCGAAAAAAAGAGCAACTTAGAACCGAGATATTACTCATCATGAACAATCGCTGAAGGAAGGAATTACTTCACCATGATGAAGTAGAACAAGAATTGTGTTATGCTTATCCTCATCAAATTTAATTGATGAAAAACGGATTTAGCATGCAACTTATTCTTCTTGAAGAGGATTTAAGAGAGATATAGCGCACACTTGAGAAGGTCTTCAACGAACCGCCGGTATGATTTGGGAAGAACGAATGAATTGGTACGATAACAAAGGAATAGGAATGTTGAACGAACCACCGTAAGAATTTGAAAATGAAAGAAGAAAGAGAATGGCTGTCCGGGAAGAATTAAAAGAATTCTTCAGGAATAATGGCCTTCGGTGAAATGAAATGGAAAAAAATTCCTGACTTACTCCGGATGATTAAGAAAAGAATTCTTGAAGATCGGAACAAAATAAGAGGTTATCAACAAGCTAGCACCATGAATCTCCGAGAGAACGGACAAGATTTAGAGAAAAAATCTTCTTCGGTCTTCAAATGTTGAGAATGACAATGAGGAACACCACCAAAATTTTTGAGATACTCCAGGAGAATAAAAAGCAAAGAGGTTGAGCCAATAATGCTAATAATTTGAAATTGATCTTGTAAAAGCATCTAACTGATGAAATTCTTACGTCAAACTTCAAAAAGAATTTGGGAATAAATCTAGAAAAATTAGAAGAGCCAGGTAAGATCCTGGGGATAAACCTGTGGGTTATGGGCCCACTCAAAAGAAACACCGTCCGAAATGGTTGCTTGAAAGAGAGATTGCATCGGTTGAATTTGAATGACTTGAATGAGATAACAATCACGAAATAGCTTGAAAGGATTAAGAATGGAAACTCGAATCTTCTGAGATATCTTCATCACTCCGGAATGATGAAATGGTGAGAGGCGAACAAGCAAAGGGAAACACTTGATCCAAGGGAAAGAATATGATCCACCCAAAAAAACTTGAATTGAATCCACCGAAAAGAAAACGAGACGAACAATGAATAAATAGATGAGAATTCACCGGTTGAGACAATTGAGGAAAGACTGAAGATCCTCCTCATGGATGAAATTGATGCTCGAATAGGTGCTCAGACTTCGGGAAGAGAAGGGGCTGGAAAACAAAGGCAACTTAGGACGGGGAACTGACAAATAACTTGAAGAGAAAAGCACCGGTTGAAATTATTGAGGAAGAATGAAAAGGCTTCACATGAGTAGGATGGACACTCGATTAAGGACTCCGACTCCGAGAACAAAAGGGTGGGAAGGTGGGAAAACAAAAATGCTTGGGACGGTGAAACAACGGAATAATTTGAACAGAAGTGCACCAATTGCAAAGGACCAAGAACACGACGATCAAAAGAAGCCTGTGTGATCCCAATGAAATTTGAAGGGGAAGGGGATTAAATCAAAACACCTCCGTCAAGATTTCTCACCAAAGCGAAGAAGGGGCTGAGGAGTAAAAAGAATTCCCACTCAACGATATAACTTGACTCAGAAATACATTTTCTTCTAGACTCGACAATGGCCAACTACGATCAATCAAGGGGGCTCCTATGGTCGGTCGAGGCTTTGATACCAACTTGTCACGCCCAATATGCGATCCTATACAGGAGGAACTCGAAGGTCCCACCAAGGATAGAGTCGAATATTGAAACGATTTTGCGTGGATATCATTACATCGTACCATTACATAATAGTTGGGGATACATACAAAGGCATACAATGCCACATGAATACATCAACATCATACATGAGAACAACATCTGACTACGGATGAAACACAAACAGAAACTCAAACGACATCCACCATGCTAGCCTAGGCTGCCGACCAGGAACCTATCCCAAGATCGACGAAGAAGAAGAACTCCAAAACAAGTAAACATCGCTCTCATGTCATGATCATCACATTACCTGTACCTGCAAATGTGGTGGTAGTAATCTGTGAGCCACAAGGACTCAACAATCCCATAACCATGGGTATCAAGACTAGCAAAGCTTAATGGGTATGGAAAAAGGATAAGTGGTGAGGTTGCATCAGCGACTAAGCATTGTATGGTGGCTAACTTACGAGTACAAGGGTAAGATGAGAAACTACACAAACGGTTACAAACTAGTAATGATCAAGAAATGATCCTGAACTACTTACAAGTCAAACATAACACCACCGTGTTCTCTTCCCGAACCTCTTCAAAAAGAGACAATCTCATGATCCGCGGAGACAATCCTCCATCTCGGGACCGTCTGATTAGACTCAGAATCCCGGTGCAAAATACATTTCGACAATGGTAAAACTAATCCAGCAAGACCTCCCGACGTGCCGACACCCTGATAGTAGCCGCGCGTATCTCGTCTCAGGCCATGTCCGGATGAGCAGTACGTACGGCAACCAAAAACCCCAGGTGAAGGGGTGGCACCGCAAGTGGCTCTGTTTGGGACCAACAGCATCAGCACTGGCCCCCTGTTTATTTGGAAGAAAGAATCCTCGTGTCATAACGCCCTATGAGTTTATTAATTAATTTAGTATTATTATGTTGGCAAATGTTAAAACCAATGTTGGGCCTTGCTGGAAGAGTTTTATTCAAAGCTAGTTGTCAAAAGGGGCCCATAAACCCACACCATGTTGGGGACGCAAAGTTAAGGAACATAACACCGGTATGACGGAAACTAGGGCGGCAAGAGTGAAACAAAACAACAGGCAAAAGGCAAAGCCTTCCACCCTTTACCAATTATATAGATGCATTCATTAAATAAGAGATATTGTGATATCCTAAGATATCCATGTCCCAACATGGAACAACCTGCAACTACACCTGCAGCTAGCAACACTGTAAGAGGGGCTGAGCAAAGCGGTAACATAGCCAAACAATGGTTTGCTAGGATGGTGGAAAAGTTTAGAAGCTATCATAGCATATTGGGAGGCTTGATAAACAAGTGGTAGGTAGCGCGACATAGCGACAGTATCGAGACAACTAGCATAGAAAACATAGTAATCAAATCAGGGTGATGGTCATCATTCCTGGAATCCCGCTAGGAAGAAGAATGAGTCCATGAAGAAGACGAACGGGTGTAGTCGAACGAATCCTCACGATCGCAACGAAACAGGAACTATCGAGAAGAAGCACAACCGGAAAGAAGCAAACAACATGGTAAACACAGAACACATAAACATGACATGATCCTCAACCAAGTATGGTGCATGACAAGGCTACATGATGCTACTGATGACAAGAGATGATGCATAAAATAACAACACATCAAAGCAAGTTTAAATGAGGCTGGAAACAACATATAACAATTCCGGAAACTCCCCATATGCAAATTTCGAAATTGGTCCAGATCTGAATAACACATTATGTCGAAGTTGTTAAAAAGTAAGTTAAAGTGCACTATGATGATCTACGTGTCTTTCTTGTCAAATTACATATAAGGTTCATTTAATTCGGAGCTACGGCCTAGAAGATATGAGCAAAACAAGTTAAACATGGCATTAATGCAAAATGCATTCAAACATGAAGCACACATGCACAAACCAAGGATGCAACAAGGCAAGATGAAACTACATGCAAAACCAAGCAAGTTTCATATAGAACATCATGAAAATGGAGCAACGGTTCCACACATACACCCAAAAAAGTCATTACAACAATCTGCGCAAAACAGCAAGTAGGCACTTTGCAATCATCAAAAAAACATGCTAGAGGAATCATATGAGCACAAACTTGATATGCACTTAAGGTACATGTTACGTACTTCAAATATCATTAAGGTTTAGGTTCATAAGCATCAATATTAAACCAATATGATCAATGCAAGAAGCAACTTCATAACAAAGATTATGACTTTGTGAAAAACAATGCATACATGTAAGCAGGAATAACATTTTGACATGTTGGAGGCATGAAACAATGATGCTACAGTTCAAGATCACAGCAACCAAAAGCACGATATTAATTTACAGGTTATAAATGGAAAAACATGATTACTAAGCATCTCCATATAACCTCTAGATCAATGGCATTCATCAAGACAAGATTGCAAGTCATAATAGATTCCTAGACTTTGAGAAAAACAGAGGAAGGATGAAAACAGATTCACGGTGCACACTTTGGGATGACCAAAATTTATGCTACAGGAACATTTCATGGCATCAAAAGGCATGCCAAGCATTTACAGGTAGAGCACTACAAAAAATGACCACTGAGCTACTGCTAGAAACCATTAGAACATGCTCAAAACATCATGGCAAGAATGCAAATGATAACAGATTCACAGACTTGGTGGAATAAACCGAACATGGCAGAAACGACGACAAGTAGACATGTTTGCAACCTTGGTTAGCTCAACATAAAGCATATCATGGCATGTGAATACAACCAACAACGATAAGGCATATATTTGCAGCTACTCATGGCAAGAACATGGTCATAGGATGCATAGAACACTAGCTATTCAGATGGAAAAACTGAACTTACTGATAACAGGCTGACAGAAACATTATTTAGCAATTTGAGAGCATGGTAATGACAAGCTACATCAGGACATAATTGCAAATGAGGGCATGAATGGAAAGAGCATAACAGGATCTACAAAACATCATTACTGAGCTTCTCAACATTATCCATGGATTCACTTGTAGTAACAAGTTAACATGGCAACATAATGTAGCAGATTCACACTTTGCATGCTTGTGCCTGTCACCACAGGGCACATAAAAATACATGGATTGGACCACTGTAAAGATGGCATGAATATGCTTCTAAAACATGTTGACATGATAATCAAAAGGTAGACATGCAAAATGCTATGAAAAAGACAAATCAGCAAGTTATGATAACTTCCAGAAGATTATAACATTTAGCACTTTCACATCGAAAATTAAGGCATCAACATGAACGGTAACATGGATGCAAATGACACTAGCATGTAGAGCACTCAGAGATGAACATTTTGACATATCATTCACGCAAATCGGACCCATATCAACAAAGTTATGAGATGAAAAACTGTAACGCCCCAAGACCGGAGCTTCAGATGCCTTCCAGGGTTTCCGGGTTTCATCGTGTGATTTGTTTGGTTCATTGCATTCATCATTGCATCATGTGCATTGCATCATGTCATCATGTCATCATCTCATAAATCTTCTGCATCTCAACTAAATAAATTGCATGGATTTTTGGTCCATTTAAATCGAGGGACGAGTGACTTCTCTTTATAACATATACATTTAAATTCACCATAACACACTTGCAAAAATCCTAATGCCTTTGTTTTCCCAACCCTTGGCCTCGAACTTAGTCCGTAGAATCTTTCGTCATTTTCCAGAGCTCCACCAAAAATCTGAGCATTTTTGGACACTCTATAACCAAGCCCTAGTTCAAACCCTTTTGAATTAAATTCAAACGAGTTTGAATTACATCTTTCAATCTTGCCTTTCCTATTTTTCGTGGACCGTGCACATTTTTATGAGTCCAGGAAAATTGTCCTAGTGCCCAGATTCCACCCCTACCTTCTCTTTCTTTTCTCCCTCTTTTTCTGTTTTGTTTTAATATGGAAAAGAGTAAGAGAGGAATGAGAGAGAGAGAAGTTTAGCTTAGTCCAGCCAACCCAGTCCCTAGGCCCAACTCCTGCGGCCTGACCTAGCCGGTCCAAGAGGCCTGCCCGATCTCCTCATTCCCCCCTGCTCGCTAGCCTTTTGCTTGATCCCCTCCTCCCTGTCTCCCTTCTCGCGTCGCCAGAGAGAGAGGGACCGACAAGGCCAGGGTGCCCGATCCCCCACCTCCTGATCCCATCGCTCCCTCACCCATCGCTCCTTTTTCCCCGATCCAGCGCCGCGCCCTCGTCCCGTTCCCCTCTGCCTCCTCCTCGCCGCCGGCAGCCACCCCGGCCAACCTCCGGCCACCTAAAGGCCGACCCCCGCGCCCTCAAGTTCCTCGTCGCCCGGACCCGTCATCCTCAACGCTGCCTCTCCTGCGCGTCGACCGCGCTGCCAGAGCCCTGCATCGCGCCAAGCATCGCCGGCGCCCCCAAGTCTCCGTCGCCAAGTTCCTCGACCTCGCCGGAGCACAGGACCTCCTAGGCCGCCGCTTCGCCAGGGACGTCGAGCGCCACCAGCAGCAGTTCTGCACCAAGTCCCCATTGCCGTGACCCGTCAAGCCGCCGGTCTGTCAATCCGCGGGAGACCTCCGCTGCATCAAGTCCATCCAGCCGCCGATGCATGTGCCCTCGCCTCTACCGCGCCTCCTTCTTCTGCTGCTGCAGTGCAGGCCACCGCAGTACCGCCCCAACCCCCATGACCAACGCCATGAACCGCAGCTCGTTGTACTGGCTTCCGAACCGCTAGACCAAGTACATCCACCGACCTGAGCGTTCCCTGGACACGTCAAGGTCGACTCCATCGCAAAGAATGACTACGCGGATTGTACCAAGTGCCCCTTTGTTTCGACGAGACCAGCAAGTCCGAAGAACTCCAAGTTCGATGACGCTCTCCGCCCGAACGACTACCACCGACGCGTACCTTTCCGTCGCCGTGGGTTTCATCAAGTTCAACGGTGAACCCCGAAGCCCTCGGATTCGTCAATTCCGATGATGCAAGTACCACTCCGAACCATGTACGATGAACGTCGCCGAAGACCCGTGTAACGCAAACATCAAGTTCAACTACCGTCGCGAGAACCGCTACTTCCCACGACGACCCCATGAACAACTACTTCCCCTTCGGCATGTGTACCCCTACCGCGAACTCGTTCCGTTTCGATAATGCACGCTTCGAAGGTATAACCATCGAGACGACGCCCGTGATTGAATGCATGTGTGTTGTATGTAATGCTCGTGTTTGCATCGTGTCCGAGTTGTCTCTTGCTCGGTCCTCCTCGTTTGCCGCTAACCCGTGGGAACCCGGTAACCGGGAGCACCCCACCGTTTATCGCATGACCCGCATCCGCACACATCTCCTTTGCATTGGTATCTCAATCGAGTTACCAGGAACCGGAACGTTGCCGTGGCACCATTTCGTTATCGTCGCCGTGGCACCCCTTTCATTTCCGCCACGATGATAAATGCTTCATAATATGCTTGTCAAATTTTAATAAAAATTGCATTAACTTGTTCATGGCATCTGCATCATGATAACAACAATTAAAATGTTTAAATTGTTGTTGCACCAAATTGATAAATGCATATGGGGATCTACCGGAATTGTTGTTTGTTGTTCCGGCCTCTTTTAAACTTGCTTAATTAGGTAGTTTTATTATGCTTCTCCTCTTGTCATGTTTAACAACATTTAATATTGTTGAGTACCTAAATGAGAGAGAACTAAATAAGTCATGTGGTGTTTTCTTCAATATGCAACTCCATTGCATGTTGAGCTCCATTTAATTTGTAGGATTGCTTGTGCACTTTGCCATGCCATGCCTCATTAAACCGGACATGCATCATACTTGTTTGCGCATCATGCCATGACTATGTGGTGGTTGTTTACTATGTTGTGTGCTTTTTTCGGTGTTTGCTTCTTCGGGTTGGTTCCGATAATGTCGCGTTTGTGAGGACCCGTTTGACTATGTCCGTGTGTCTTCTTCATGGACTCGTTCTTCTTCCTTGCGGGATTTCAGGCACGATGACCATACGCTCGAAATCACTTCTATCTTTGCTTGCTAGTTGCTCGCTCTTTTGCTATGCGTATGCTGCGATACCTACCACTTGCTTATCATGTCTCCTATATTGTTGAACCAAGCCTCTAACCCACCTTGTCCTAGCAAACCGTTGATTGGCTATGTTACCTCTTTGCTCAGCCCCTCTTATAGCGTTGTTAGTTGCAGGTGAAGATTGAAGTTTGTTCCTTGTTGGGACATGGAGATGTTGTTCCTTGTTGGAGCATGTTTACTTGGTTGGATATCACAATATCTCTTATTTAATTAATGCATCTATATACTTGGTAAAGGGTGGAAGGCTCGGCCTTATGCCTGGTGTTTTGTTCCACTCTTGCCGGCCTAGTTTCCGTCATATCTGTTTTATGTTCCCGAATTTTGCGTTCCTTATGCGGTTGGGTAATAATGGGAACCCCTTGACAGTTCGCCTTGAATAAAACTCCTCCAGCAATGCCCAACCTTGGTTTTACCATTTGCACTAACAACCTACCACCTTCCCTTGGGTTCTGCAGACTCAAGGGTCATCTTTATTTTAACCCCCCCCCGGGCCAGTGCTCCTCTAAGTGTTGGTCCGAACTAGAGTCCTGTGCAGCGCCCCCTCGGGGAAACTCGAGGTTTGGTTTTAGTTGTACGGAGCGCTCATCTGAGTGTGCCCTGAGAACGAGATATGTGCAGCTCCTATCAGGATTTGTCGGCACATTCGGAAGGGGTTGCTAGATTTGTTTTAACTTGTCGAAGTGTCTTGTAGAGCCGGGATACCGAGTCTGATCGGAACGTCTCGGGAGGAGGTCTATTCCTTCGTTGACCGTGAGAGCTTGTGATGGGCTAAGTTGGGACACCCCTACAGGGATTGAACTTTCGAAAGCCATGCCCGCGGTTATGGGCAGATGGGAAATTGTTAACGTCCGGTTGTAGAAAACCTAAAGATTATCTTAATTAAAATGAATCAACCGCGTGTGTAACCATGATGGTCTCTTTCCGGCGGGGTCCGGGAAGTGAACACGGTGTTGGAGTTATGCTTGACGTAGGTTGTTTTAGGATCACTTCTTGGTCATACCTTCTCGAACGTGCTTTGCCTTCTCTTCTCGCTCTCATTTGCGTATGTTAGCCACCATATATGCTAGTCGCTTGCTGCAGCTCCACATCATACCTTTTACCCTTCCTATAAGCTTAAATAGTCTTGATCGCGAGGGTGTAAGATTGCTGAGTCCCCGTGAGTCACAGATACTTCCAAAACCAGCTTGCAGGTGCCGATGAGTCCGTGCAGTTGACGCAACCAAGCTCAGGAGGAGCTCGATGAATATCTTGTCCTTTGTGTTGTTTCGCTCTAGTTGACTAGTAGTGGAGCCCAGTTGGGGTCGATCGGCGGATCTTGTCGCATTTGGGGTTCTTCTTTTATTTTGGTTCCGTAGTCGGACCTTGATTGTATTTGGTTGTTGTAATGCTTTATTCATTTAATTGTGTGAAGTGGCGATTGTAAGCCAACTATGTATCTATTTCCCTTATGTATTACATGGGTTGTGTGAAGATTACCTCACTTGCGACATTGCTTTCAATGCGGTTATGCCTGTAAGTCGTGCTTCGACACGTCGGAGATATAGCTGCATCGAGGGTGTTACAAGTTGGTAATCGGAGGCTTCCCTGACCTTAGGAGCCGCCACTGCTTGATCGAATTAGCTGTCGTTGTTGAGTCTAGAAAAATGTTTTGAGTCATTTAGGATTATATATATCAGAGAGTTAGGAATTCTTTTTACTCCTCAGTCCCTTCATCGCTCTGGTAAGGCATCCTGACGTAGAGTTTTGTCTTTTCTCTTCTCAAATTTCACTAAAAAAAATTTAGGATCACGCGGGTATCTTGGAATCGTTCCGATGGTTTTGTGACGAGAACATTGTTCTTGGTGCCTCCTCACATTTAGGGGTTGTGGCAGTGTCCCGGGGAGTTGAGCTCCGAGGTGTTGTCGTCACAATTTTATTGTTGCAGTTCTGGAATACCTGAGTTTAGTACGCCGACATCGAAAATCTCCTTTATGCAGTTCGTTGGTGAGATAACCTCGACGCCACCCAGTACTGGGGCGGGAGTTCGGGAGTATTACCATAACTCGTATAACGAATGCTTTTCGAAGGTTGAGGTAGACGATTTCCGAAGGTTTCTTGGTTATGTGTTGAAGGATGGATACAGCTGGATGTAGGATTTGCTAGTTTGGGTGAGATATTATGCTTCCCCTTTATCCCCAACACCTTATTGCATAACCGGAATATTTCGGGAGTTTCATAGTTGGGAATTCAAGTAGCTCTTAGGCTATCTTTCCGTTGGATATATGATATGAAATTGGGGTTCGACATCTAGTGGTCCGCCTATCCACGGTCGGTTTTACAATGGTCTCGTTGTGTCTTAAAGAGTCCTTGGCTATGCCAACTCGGGGACGCTTCGTATGTCATGTGCACTGCCTTGTACATGATGGTGCTGTACGATCGAGCCTGTGTAGGCCCCACCACGAAATCTTTGGACGAAATCTCTATCATATGTTTGTTCCGGCTTATTTTGCAAGCCAATCTTTTGTTTCGTTTTGAGCTGTGGTATTCGAGTTGCTTCAATGGAAAATGTTGATTCCATACCTTCCCCCAAATGGTGTTCTCATACTTCGATGTGAATACTAATCCTTCTCGATCATCGAGGTTGTCATTTCAATTTCTTGTCAACCGGTGTGTTTCTTTTCAAGTGGATCCGATCATATCAACTTCCGCAAGATCAATTATCACTTCTTCTCAACGGTGTTTGTTTCATTCGTCTCCAAGTTGCCTTTGTTTTCCCACCCTCCCACCCTTGTTTCTTCAAGGACTCATATATCTTTATCAAGTATCCTTTTACTCTTGTGAAGTCTCTCCATCCTTTTCCGTCAATATTTTTATCCGGTGATTCTCATGAAGATCCTAACGGAGCTTCAAGTTCATCATTCGTCATTCTTTTCTTCTCCGGTGGATTCAATTCAAGCTTTGTTGATCATATTCCTTTCCTCGTTTTAAATGTTGTCTCATGCCGGTGCACCTCTTAATCATCCACTTCTCACTATTCAATTGTTCCGGAGTGCTGAAGATATCTCTGAAGGCTCATCTTTTCATTCAAGATCCGTTCAAACATATCTTCGAGGACGTTCTCTCATTCAAGACTTTTTATTCAACTGGTGCAATCTCTCCTTCAAGTCGTTCTACAGTGTATCTTTTGAGTGGGCCCTAACCCACAGGTCTATTCCCAGGATCTTACCTGACTCTTCTTATTTCCCGGAGATATCCTCAAATTTCTTGTCAAAGTTTGACGTAAGAATGAATTATCATCACTCAAATGTAATTCTCCAAGATCTTTCAAATTCTTTTCATCGTTGGCTAAACCTCTTGGTTTTGAATCTTCCAGAGTGTCTAAATAATTCTTGGTGGTGTTTCTCGTCGTCATTCTCAACATTTGAAGACCGAAGAAGAGTTTCTCTTTAATCTTGCTCCATTCTCTTCAAGATTCATGGTGCTAGCTTGTTGCCATCCTCTCATAATTATTTTCGATTGTGAGAATTTTTTTTCACCCATCAGGATATATTCAAGGGTATTTTTAGTTTGATTATCCGGAGCCCATCATTTCAGAAGACTTATTCATTCTCAGCTTTTAGCTCTCGTTCCCCAAATCTCACCGGTGCATCATTCAATATTCTTTAATCAACGCGTGATCTCTTCGTTTCAGTTGTATCTAAATTCTCTCAAGTATCTTCGTTCATTTTCATTTCTTACGGTGGTTCTTCCAGGTTTCTCTTCCTTATCAATTTATTCGTTGTCAATCCTACCGGTGGTTCAAAGAAGAACTTCCCAAGTTGGCGCTATATCTCTCTTGATCCTTGCTACGAGAATAAGTAGTGTGCCAAATCCGTTGCTTGGCATCAATTTAATTGATGAAGGATAAGCATAATGTAATTCTTATTCTTGTTTCATCCAAGTGATTAATTCCTTACTCCGGAGGCTCATCAAATTCTTGATTTCATTTGTTCATCTTTCTATTTGGAGTCCCAAGCTTTTCTGCATTATCTTGTCGCGAAGCCCCATCTAAATCATTGCAAGGATTCACCTTGTGTTTTCATTTTCTCTTTCTTTTTATCTTTTTTTTACCGGAGTTCTTCATGGAGGTCTACATGATAGTTCATCAAGGATTTAATTCCTTCTCGAAGTGTTCATCAAGTGTTCTTTTCAAAGGTGCTCAAGCATTCTCCAACTTGCAATCCGGAGTGCAGTTCTTCCTATCTAATCTTTTGAGGTGGTGTTATGTCATTCTTGTCAATTTGAGTTCATGTTTCATGATTCACATGTTGTCAAGGATGAGATATTTTAAATCCATCATTTTCTTCATTGGAGTTACCTTGGGTTATATTTTCACCTAAAGCTTTCCCTAAGGATTGTTGCTATTTATGGTGCTTATAAATGATCCAAGTTCTTCGTTTATCCTCTCGGTGAAATAAGCTTCTCGTCTCCTTGTCCATATCAATACAATTCTTTTCCCGTGAGTGGCAGGTTGTCACCTCATAATTTGAGATGTATCCCATAAGACCATATCAAGCTTTTTCTTTTCGTGTTGGTTTTCCAACAACTCCGTTCTAGCATTTGTTGTAACCGTGATCTCTCAAGATCTTGTTTCCCTGCGTTCCGGAGGCAGTGTGTTGTGATTTCATCAAGTATCTTCTAATCTTGCCAAGTTCTTATTCAATTCCTTTTCTTTTCAATCGGAGTGCTGCCCGAAGTTGTTCTCCCTTCTTCCTCTTTTCTAACGGAGTGTTTTCAACTTCATTCATATCCGTTGCATTCTTTTCTCGAAATGGCTTAACCTTTTCAAGGTTCTTTGGTTTCACTCGTTTGTCAAAGAAGCAACTTAGTTTTACCTCTTCTCTTTCTCTTCCGTTTTTCCCTCCGGTGCCATTCTAGATCTCGGGACGAGATCCTCTCGTAGTGGTGGAGTGTTGTAACGCCCCAAGACCAGAGCTTCAGATTCCTTCCAGGGTTTCCGGGTTTCGTCGTGTGATTTGTTTGGTTCATTGCATTCATCATTGCATCATGTGCATTGCATTATGTCATCATGTCATCATCTCATAAATCTTCTGCATCTCAACTAAATAAATTGCATGGATTTTTGGTCCATTTAAATCGAGGGAAGAGTGACTTCTCTTTATAACATATCCTCCCGATAGTAGGGAGCTATATTCATTATTTCTTTAAATTTAAATTCACCATAACACACTTGCAAAAATCCTAATGCCTTTGTTTTCCCAACCCTTGGACTCGAACTTAGTCCGTAGATTCTTTCGTCATTTTCCGGAGCTCCACCAAAAATCCGAACATTTTTGGACACTCTATAACCAAGCCCTAGTTCAAACCCTTTTGAATTAAATTCAAACGAGTTTGAATTACATCTTTCAATCTTGCCTTTCCTATTTTTCGTGGACCGTGCACATTTTTATGAGTCCGGGAAAATTGTCCTCGTGCCCAGATTCCACCCCTACCTTCTCTTTCTTTTCTCCCTGTTTTTCTGTTTTCTTTTAGTATGGAAAAGAGTAAGAGAGGAATGAGAGAGAGGAGTTCAGCTTAGTCTAGCCGGCCCAGTCCCTCGGCCCAACTCCTACGGCCTGACCTCGCCGGTCCAAGAGGCCTGCCCGATCTCCTCATTCCCCCCTGCTCGCTAGCCTTTTCCTCGATCCCCTCCTCCCTGTCTCCCGTCTCGCGCCGCCAGAGAGAGAGGGACCGACAACGCCAGGGTGCCCGATCCCCCACCTCCCGATCCCATCGCTCCCTCACCCATCGCTCCTTTTTCCCCAATCCAGCGCCGCGCCCTCGTCCCGTTCCCCTCTACCTCCTCCTCGCCGCCGGCAGCCACCCCGGCCAGCCTCCGGCCACCTGTAGGCCGACCCCCGCGCCCTCAAGTTCCTCGCCGCCCGGACCCGTCGTCCTCAACACCGCCTCTCCTGCGCGTTGACCGCGCTGCCAGAGCCCTGCATCGCGCCAAGCATCGCCGGCGCCCGCAAGTCTCCGTCTCCAAGTTCCTCGACCTCGCCGGAGCACAGGACCTCCTAGGCCGCCGCTTCGCCAGGGACGTCGAGCGCCACCAGCAGCAGTTCTGCACCAAGTCCCCATCGCCGTGACCCGTCAAGCCGCCGGTCTATCAATCCGCGGGAGACCTCCGCTGCATCAAGTCCATCCAGCCGCCGATGCATGTGCCCTCGCCTCTACCGTGCCTCCTTCTTCTTCTGCTGCTGCAGCAGTGCAGGCCACCGCAGTACCGCCCCAACCCCCATGACCAACGCCATGAACCGCAGCTCATTGTACCGACTTCCGAACCGCAAGACCAAGTACATCCACCGACCTGAGCGTTCCCTGGACACGTCAAGGTCGACTCCATCGCAAAGAACGACTACGCGGATTGTACCAACTACCCCTTCGTTTCGACGAGACCAGCAAGTCCAAAGAACTCCAAGTTCAACGACGCTCTCCGCCCGAACGACTACCATCGACGCGTACCTCTCCGTCGCCGTGGGTTTCGTCAAGTACAACGGTGAACCCCGAAGCCCTCGGATTCGTCAAGTCCAAAGATGCAAGTACCACTCCGAACCATGTACGACGAACGTCGCCGAAGACCCGTGTAGCGCAAACATCAAGTTCAACTACCATCGCGAGAACCGCTACTTCCCACGACGACCCCGTGAACAACTACTTCCCCTTCGGCACGTGTACCCCTACCGCGAACTCGTTCTGTTTCGATAATGCACGCTTCAAAGTTATAACCATCGAGACGACGCCCGTGATTGAACGCATGTGTGTTGTATGTAATGCTCGTGTTTGCATTGTGTCCGAGTTGTCTCTTGCTCGGTCCTCCTCGTTTGCCGCTAACCCGTGGGAACCTGGTAACCGGGAGCACCCCACCGTTTATTACATGACCCGCATCCGCACACTTCTCCTTTGCATCAGTATCTCAATCGAGTTACCGGGAACCGGAACGTTGCCGTGGCACCATTTCATTATCGTCGCCGTGGCACCCCTTTCATTTCCGCCACGATGATGAATGCTTCATAATATGCTTGTCAAATTTTAATAAAAATTGCATTAACTTGTTCATGGCATCCGCATCATGATAACAACAATTAAAATGTTTAAATTGTTGTTGCACCAAATTGATAAATGCATATGGGGATCTACCGGAATTGTTGTTTGCTGTTCCGGCCTCTTTTAAACTTGCCTAATTAGGTAGTTTTATTATGCTTCTCCTCTTGTCATGTTTAACAACATTTAATATTGTTGAGTACCTAAATGAGAGAGAACTAAATAAGTCATGTGGTGTTTTCTTCAATATGCAACTCCGTTGCATATTGAGCTCCATTTAATTTGTAGGATTGCTTGTGCACTTTGCCATGCCATGCCTCATTAAACCGGACATGCATCATACTTGTTTGCGCATCATGCCATGACTATGTGGTGGTTGTTTACTATGTTGTGTGCTTTTTCCGGTGTTTTCTTCTTCGGGTTGGTTCCGATAACGTCGCGTTTGTGAGGACCCGTTCGACTACGTCCGTGTGTCTTCTTCATGGACTCGTTCTTCTTACTTGCGGGATTTCAGGCAAGATGACCATACCCTCGAAATCACTTCTATCTTTGCTTGCTAGTTGCTCGCTCTTTTGCTATGCCTATGATGCGATACCTACCACTTGCTTATCATGTCTCCTATATTGTTGAACCAAGCCTCTAACCCACCTTGTCCTAGCAAACCGTTGATTGGCTATGTTACTGCTTTGCTCAGCCCCTCTTATAGCGTTGTTAGTTGCAGGTGAAGATTGAAGTTTGTTCCTTGTTGGGACATGTTTACTTGTTGGGATATCACAATATCTCTTATTTAATTAATGCATCTATATACTTGGTAAAGGGTGGAAGGCTCGGCCTTATGCCTGGTGTTTTGTTCCACTCTTGCCGCCCTAGTTTCCGTCATATCGGTGTTATGTTCCCGGATTTTGCGTTCCTTATGCGGTTGGGTAATAATGGGAACCCCTTGACAGTTCGCCTTGAATAAAACTCCTCCAGCAATGCCCAACCTTGGTTTTACCATTTGCACTAACAACCTACCACCTTCCCTTGGGTTCTGCAGACTCAAGGGTCATCTTTATTTTAACCCCGCTCCCCCGGGCCAGTGCTCCTCTGAGTGTTGGTCCGAACTAGAGTCCTGTGCAGTGCCCCCTCGGGGAAACTCGAGGTTTGGTTTTAGTTGTACGGAGCGCTCATCTGAGTGTGCCCTGAGAACGAGATATGTGCAGCTCCTATCGGGATTTGTCGGCACATTCGAGCGGTGTTGCTGGATTTGTTTTAACTTGTCGAAGTGTCTTGTAGAACCGGAATACCGAGTCTGATCGGAACGTCTCGGGAGGAGGTCTATTCCGTCGTTGACCATGAGAGCTTGTGATGGGCTAAGTTGGGACACCCCTGCAGGGATTGAACTTTCGAAAGCCGTGCCCGCGGTTATGGGCAGATGGGAATTTGTTAACGTCCGGTTGTAGAAAACCTGAAGATTATCTTAATTAAAATGAATCAACTGCGTGTGTAACCGTGATGGTCTCTTTCCAGCAGGGTCCGGGAAGTGAACACGCATATGCATCCTTTCCAAATTAGGATCCGTTCGACTACGTCCGTTTGTCTTCTTCATGGACTCGTTCTTCTTCCTTGCGGGATTTCAGGCAAGATGACCATACCCTCGAAATCACTTCTATCTTTGCTTGCTAGATGCTCGCTCTTTTGCTATGCCTATGCTGCGATACCTACCACTTGCTTATCATGCCTCCTATATTGTTGAACCAAGCCTCTAACCCACCTTGTCCTAGCAAACTGTTGTTTGGCTATGTTACCGCTTTGCTCAGCCCCTCTTATAGAGTTGTTAGTTGCAACTGAAGATTGGAGCTTCTTCCAGGTTTGGAACATGGATATTTTGTTGGGATATCACAATATCTCTTATTTAATTAATGCATCTATATACTTGGTAAAGGGTGGAAGGCTCGGCCTTATGCTTGGTGTTTTGTTCCACTCTTGCCGCCCTAGTTTCCGTCATATCGGTGTTATGTTCCCGGATTTTGTGTTCCTTACGCGGTTGGGTTATAATGGGAACACCTTGAAAGTTTTCCTTGAATAAAACTCCTCCAGCAATGCCCAACATTGGTTTTACCATTCACCACCTAGCCTTGTCTTTCCCTTGGGTTCTGCAGACTCAAGGGTCATCTTTGTTAACCCCCCCTGGGCCAGTGCTCCTCTGAGTGTTGGTCCGATCGAGTAGACTGCGGGGCCACCTCAGGGCAACTTGAGGGTTGGTTTTACTCGTAGGATGTCTCATCTGAGTGTGCCCTGAGAACGAGATATGTGCAGCTCCTATCGGGATTTGTCAGCACATTCGGGCGGTGTTGCTGGACTTGTTTTACCATTGTCGAGGATGTCTTATAAACAGGATGTCGAGCCTGATCGGATTGTCTTGGGAGAAGGTATATCCTTCGTTGACCGTGAGAGCTTGTGATGGGCTAAGTTGGGACACCCCTGCAGGGATTTGAACTTTCAAAAGCCGTTCCCGCGGTTATGGGCAGATGGGAATTTGTTAATGTCCGGTTGTAGAAAACCTGAAGTTGACCTTAATTAAAATACATCAACCGCGTGTGTAACCGTGACGGTCTCTTCTGGCGGAGTCCGGGAAGTGAACACGGTGTTGGAGTAATGCTTGACGTAGGTTGTTCCAGGATCAATTCTTGATCATAGTTCATCGATCGTTCTTTGCCTTCTCTTCTCGCTCTCTTTTGCGTATGTTACCCACCATAGATGCTAGTCGCTTGCTGCAGCTCCACCTCATACCTTTTACCCTACCTATAAGCTTAAATAGTCTTGATCACGAGGGTGTGAGATTGCTGAGTCCCCGTGACTCACAGATACTTCCAAAACCAGTTTGCAGGTGTCGTTGAACCATGCGGATGACGCAACCAAGCTCAAGGAGGAGCTCGATGAAGATCTTGTCCTTTGTGTTGTTCCGTCCTAGTCGATCAGTAGTGGAGCCAAGTCGGGACGATCGGGGATCTGTGTAGAATTTGGGGTAGTCTTCTTTTATTTTGGTTCCGTAGTCGGACCTTGTGTGTATCTGGATGATGTATTGCTTTATTCATGTATTTGTGTGAAGTGGCGATTGTAAGCCTACTATGTATCTTATTCCCTTATTTTATTACATGGGTTGTTGTGAAGATTACCTCACTTGCGACATTTCTTTCAATGCGGTTATGCCTCTAAGTCGTGCTTCGACACGTGGGAGATATAGCCGCATCGAGGGCGTTACAAGTTGGTATCAGAGCCTTCCCCGACCCTAGGAGCCCCCTGCTTGATCGAATCGCTGGCGTTGTTGAGTCTAGAAAAATGTTTTGAGTCATTTAGGATTATATATATTGGAGAGTTAGGACTTCTTTTTAATCCTCAGTCCCTTCGTAGCTCTGGTGAGGCCTCCTGACGTAGAGTTTTTTACTCTTCTCTTCTCAAATTTCACTAATTTTTTTTAGAATCACGTGGGTATCTTGGAATCGTTCCGATCGATTTGTGACGAGAACATTGTTCTTGGTGCCTCCTATCATTTAGGGGTTGTGGAAGTGTCCCAGGGAGTTGAGCTCCGAGGTGTTGTCGTCACAATTTTATCGTTACAGTTCTGGAATACCTGAGTTTAGTTCCGCCGGCATCGAAAATCTCTTTTATGCAGTTGTTGGTGAGATAACCTCGATGCCACCCAGTATTGGGGCGGGAGTTCAGGAGTACTGCCATAACTCGTATAACGGACGCTTTTCGAAGGTTGAGGTAAACGATTTCCGAAGGTTTCTTGGTTATGTGTTGACGGATGGATACTGCTGGATGTAGGATTTGTTAGTTTTGGTAAGATATTATGCTTCCCCTGTATCCCCAACACCTGATTGCATAGCCGGAAAATTTCGGGAGTTTATAAGTGGGAATTCAAGTAGCTCCTAGGATATCTTTCCGAAAGATGTATGATATGAAATTGGGGTTCGACGTCTAGTGGTACGCCTATTCACGATCGGTTTTACAGTGGTCTCGTTGTGTCTTAAAGAGTCCTTGGCTATGCTGACTCGGGGATGCTTCGTATGTCATGTGCACTGCCTTGTACATGATGGTGATGTACGATCGAGCCCGTGTAGGCCCCACCACGAAAACTTCAGACGAAATCTCTATCATATGTTTGTTCCGGCTTATTCTGCAAGCCAATCCTTTGTTTTGTATTCAGTTGTAGTATTCGAGTTGCTTCGAAGTCAAATGTTGATTCCATACCTTTCCTAAGTCGTGTTCTCACATTTCTATGTGAATACTAATCCTTCATGATAATCGAGATTGTCATGTCAATCCTTTTCAACCGGCGTGTTTCTCTTCAAGTTGATCCGATCATCTCAACATCCGCAAGATCAAGTATCAGTTCTTCTCAACGGTGATCATTTCATTCGTCCCAAGTTGCCTTTGTTTTTCCCGCCCTACCACCCTTTTTTCTTCAAGGACTCAGATTTCTTATTCAAGTATCCTTTTATTGTTGTGAAGTCTTTCCATTCTTTTTCGTCAGTGTTCTTATCTGTTGATTCTTAGAAGATGCTACCGAAGCTTCAAGTTCGTCTCTCATCAGTCATTTTCTTCTCCGGTGGTTTCAATTCAAGCTTTTGGTGTAGATCATATCCTTTCCTCATTTTAAATGCCTTCTCATACCAGTGCACCTCATAATAATTCATTTCTCGTTATTCATTTGTTCCGAGTGCTAAAGATATCTCAGAAGATTCGTGTTACCACTCTACATCAGTTCAAGCTCTTTCGAGGATGTTATCTCATTCAAGCCATTTAATTCAACCAGTGCAATCTCTCTCTTTAAATCATTTCTACGGTGTATCTTTTGAGTGGCCCTAACCCAAAGGTCTTTTCCCAGGATCTTACCTGACTGTTCTTATTCTCCCGGAATTATTCTCAAATCTTCTAAAGTTTGACGTAGGAATGAATTATCATCAGTCAAATGCCTTCTCCAAGATCTGTCAAATCTTTTCATTGTTGGCTCAACCTCTTCGTTTTTTATTCTTCCGGAGTGTTTAAATAATTCTTGGTGGTGTTTCTCATCATCATTCTCTGCATTTGTAAACCGAAGAAGATCTTTACCTCCATATCATGTCCTTTTTCTCAGAGATTCATGGTTCTAGTTCGAGGCCATCCTCGCATAATTGTTTTGTTTGTGAGAAGTTTTTCACCCATCCGGAGCATATCATGAGTTTGTTTTCCATTTCTTTCCTCCGAAGGCCATCACTTCGGAAGATTTATCCATTCCAGCTTTCAGTTGTCATTCTCCAAATCTTACCGGTGCATCGTTCAAGTGATCTATAATCAGTTCGTGATCTCTTCGTTCTCATGTATCTAGATTGTCTCAAATATCTTCATTGATTTCACAATTCTTACTGGTGATTCATCCTTTTACTTCGTTCGTTGTTCAATTTTTACGTTGGTTTGTCCAAGTTTTCTCTTCCTTCGTTGTCATATCTATTTATTCATTGTTTCAACCCAACTGGTGATTCGTTGAAGACCTTCTCAAGTTTGCGCTATATCTATCTAAATTCTTCCTACGAGAATAAGTCGTATGCGATCCGTTGCTTGTCATCAATCTAAATTGGTGAATGATATGCATAACATAATTCTTATTCTTATTCGTCCAAGTGATTAATTCCTTATTTCGGAGGCTCATCAAATTCCCGGTTCAAGATGCTTTATCTTTTCTTCCGGAGTTCCAAGTTTCCACTTTATCTCGTCGCAAAGCTTAATCCAATGATTGCAAGGGTTCACCTTGAGTTTTTCAACTTCTCTTTCCTTTCGGTTGATCATTCTTTTGTTTACCGGAGTTCTTCATGAAGGTTCTACATGATGGTTCACCAATGATTTAATTCCTTCTCGAAGTGTTCATCAAGATTCTTTTCAGAGGAACTCAAGTTTTCTTCATCTTGCAATCCGGAGTGCAATTATTTCACGCATATCTTTTGAGGTGGTGTTATGTAATTCTTGATAATTTCCCTTCGTGCTTCGTGTTTCACAAGTTATCAAGATGAGGTATTTTAAATCCACCAATCTCTTCATTGGATTTATCTTGGGCGATATTTCACCTAAAGCTTTCCTTTAAGGATTGTCGCTCTTATGGTGTTTATCAATGATCCAAGTTCTTCATTTATCCTCCCGGTGAGGTATTTTCTCATCTCCTTGTTCATATCAATCCAATTCTTTTTCCCGTGAGTGGCAAGTTGTCACCTCATAATTTTGAGATATCTTCTATAAGTCCATATCAAGCTTATCCTTTCATTGTTAGCTTTCCAACTACTCCGTTCGACCTTTCTCCTTAAGATGCCTTTGCAAGCTCATTGAAGGTAGAAGATGTTGTTTTTTTCCCCGTTCCTTTCATTCTTTTCTTCCATTTCTCCCGGAGGCATTGTGTTGCCGCTCTCTTCAAACCTTCTTCTTGTTCTTGTCAGGATCTTGTTCTTGTCATGCTTATCCATTTTAACCGGAGTGTTGTGTCCCTTGCTCAAGTTCTTTCATTTTATCAAGTCTTTCATATCTTTTCATCTGAAGTGCTACCCGAATCGGTTCTTTCTTATTCCTCTTTCTTAACGGAGTGCTTTCAACTTTGTTCTTCTCCGTTGCTTTCTTTCTTTCATTTTGCTCAACCTTTTCAAGGTTCTTTGGTCTCACTCGTTTGTCAAAGAAGCAACTTAGTTTTACCTCTTCTCTTTCTCTTCCGTTTTCCTTCCGGTGCCATTCTAGATCTCAAGACGAGATCCTCTCGTAGTGGTGGAGTGTTGTAACGCCCCAAGCCCGACGTGCCAGGTGTCCTCTAGTTATTTGCTGTTGTTGCCTTGTCATTGCTTGTGTGTCATGCATCTCATATCATGTCATCATGTTCATTTCATTTGCATACATGTTCGTCTCATGCATCCGAGCATTTTCCCCTTTGTCCGTTTTGCAATCCGGCGCTCCTATGTCACCCGGTGTCCCTTTCTACCTCTTTTCATGTGCGGGTGTTAAACGTTCTCGGATTGGACCGACACTTGCCAAGCAGCCTTGGTTTACTACCGGTAGACCGCCTGTCAAGTTTCGTGCCATTTGGACTTCGTTTGATACTTCAACGGTTAAGCGAGGGACCGAAAAGGCCACGTGTGTGTTGCAGCCCAACACCCTTCCAATTTGGCCCAAAAACCACCAAAGACCTCTCCATCATCTAGAGCGTTCGATCACGATTGCGTGGCCGAAAACCGCACCTCATTTGGACTCTCCTAGCTCCCTCTACCTATATAAACACCCCCCCTCCGAAATTTCGTGGTCCAACCCTAGCTTCTTCCTCCTCCCGCCGACGGACACGTCCACCCTCTCGCTCGGACATGTCTACCTTGTCCCGCGCCCAATCGCGCGCTGCCACCTGTCCGCGGAGCCCATCCGGGCCTGCGCGGGCCCAGTTCCGCCGCCGCCGCACAGGCGCGCCCGACCGTGCCCGGCTCCCCTCCGCCTCGCGGGATCTGCGCGCGCCGCCACCGCGCCCTTTGCCGGTCATCGCCGGATCGCCGCGGCGCCGCACGCGCTCCACCGGCACTGTCCCTCGCCTCCGGCCGCCACGCCCGCCTGAGCCGCGTCGCCGCCCTGCACGCCGCCGCCCGCCGGCGACCCGCGTCCTCGTCGCCGGCGCAACCACCGCCGCCGTCGTGCCCGGATCTGGCACCGGCTGGCCGGACCTTGCCGGCACCTCGCTCCACCTCGACGCCCCCCTTCTCCGTCCTCTACTCCGGCATCTACAGGAATTCCGGCAGCCTCGGTTTCCGTGTCCGATCTGGATCCAGATCCAGATCCACCTCGGTTGACTTCTTCCCCCGAAACCCTAATGTTTTTGCATATTTCATTGCATCGTAACTCTGCATTCGTAGCTCCGATTCGTACGTGTAGCATATCAAAATGTTCGCCTCGACGAGTACATCATTTCATATCATTGCATCATTTTCATTTGAGCTCAACTTGATGCCTGAAATGCTGTTCGAAGAGGGCTATGTGAGGAATTTGTCCGATCTGTTTCATCAAATAGCCTTTTGTCATTTTTGCCATGATTAATGTGTGCATGATATGATCTTGAGCTCTACATGTGTTTTGTTATATGCCATGTCATCTTTACAGGTGTGCTTGTCATGTATTTTTGTGATAAATGTGGTGACTAGCACAAGCATGCAAAGTAGCGTAATCGGTAATGCTGATTTCAGGGACTTAGAATTTCACTAAGTCCATGTCCTGTTTTCATTGTTATGCCATATGTTCATGTTGTTTCCTAGTGATCCGTGCCTCTTTTCAGGATGATCAGTAAGGATGTTTTGTTAACATTGTGGTGCTCTATCCATCCATGTATTTGTTTGCAATTATGGAGCAACCTAGCTTGAGTCAATCGAGCTCTACTTTTGCTATAAAATGTTCCTGGCAGATCATTGACATGATTAGCGATTTTGCCGAGGTTGTTGCTATTGATCCGTGCATTCTATGTTGTTGTTCTTGCCATTTCTAGCTTCTATGTCATGTATTCTTGATGGGTATATGCTTAGTTTGTCAGTCCATGCTCTGTAGTGAGTGCATCGAGCTCGTAAACATGCCTACTCATTAACTGTTTTTGCATGCTCCAGTTTTTCACTAAGTCTGAATCTGTTTATGTTTTTGCGATGTTCACATGCTTGCAATTGTATTTTCTAATCCCTTTTGGCTCAAGGTCATAAGGTACTTTTGTTAAGAGCTTTGAGTAGCTTTATTCCATGCCTTGATTTGCCATGTTAAGTTCCTATAGCATATAGTTTTCATGCTCCAAAGTATGCTTCCTGATGATAAATTCCAGACTTGTGTTAAGTTCACTAAGTCTGAAACCTGTTATCATTTGCCCTTTTGCCATGCTTGTTTGAACCTGTTAATGGATGAATTAGCCATAGCTCAGTGTTCATCTTTTGTCAAGCATCATGAGTGGATCCCTACCATGTATTTTGTTGCCATCTTTGAGTGTTGTAGCATACTTAACTTGATGCATTTAGATGGCTACTTGATGTTTATCGCAGACCGGTGTCGTATTCGTTTTGCTTGCCATTTCCAAATCGTGCATCCGATTCCGGTGATCTTTATATCGATTTCAACCGAAATCACCTCACCTTTCTAGTGGCACGCTTGGATTTCCAAGTTGAGGCCAGGTTCGATCATTCCTTTCCAAATCATGCATATGCATCACATACCGCATCCCGCATATCATACCATGTTGTTGTGTTGGTTGTTTACTATGTTGTGTGCTTCTTTCCGGTGTTGCTTCTTCGGGTTGGTTCCGATAACGTCGCGTTTGTGAGGATCCGTTCGACTACATCCGTTTGTCTTCATCATGGACTCGTTCTTCTTCCTTGCGGGATTTCAGGCAAGATGACCATACCCTCGAAATCACTTCTATCTTTGCTTGCTAGATGCTCGCTCTTTTGCTATGCCTATGCTGCGATACCTACCACTTCCTTATCATGCCTCCTATATTGTTGAACCAAGCCTCTAACCCACCTTGTCCTAGCAAACTGTTGTTTGGCTATGTTACCACTTTGCTCAGCCCCTCTTATAGCGTTGTTAGTTGCAGGTGAAGATTGGAGCTTGTTCCATGTTTGGAACATGGATATTTTGTTGGGATATCACAATATCTCTTATTTAATTAATGCATCTATATACTTGGTAAAGGGTGGAAGGATCGGCCTTATGGCTGGTGTTTTGTTCCACTCTTGCTGCCCTAGTTTCCGTCATATCGGTGTTATGTTCCCGGATTTTGCGTTCCTTACGTGGTTGGGTTATAATGGGAACCCCTGGAAAGTTCGCCTTGAATAAAACTCCTCCAGCAATGCCCAACATTGGTTTTACCATTCGCCACCTAGCCTTTTCTTTCCCTTGGGTTCTGCAGACTCAAGGGTCATCTTTTTTAAACCCCCCTGGGCCGGTGCTCCTCTGAGTGTTGGTCCGACCGAGTAGACTGCGGGGCCACCTCAGCGCAACTTGAGGGTTGATTTTACTCGTAGGATGTCTCATATGAGTGTGCCCTGAGAACAAGATATGTGCAGCTCCTATCGGGATTTGTCGGGACATTCGAGCGGTGTTGCTGGACTTGTTTTACCATTGTTGAGGATGTCTTGTAACCGGGATGCCGAGCCTGATCGGATTGTCTTGGGAGAAGGAATATCCTTCATTGACCGTGAGAGCTTGTGATGGGCTAAGTTGGGACACCACTGCAGGGATTTGAACTTTTGAAAGACATGCCCGCGGTTATGGGCAGATGGGAATTTGTTAATGTCCGGTTGTAGAAAACCTGAAGTTGACCCTAATTAAAATACATCAACCGCGTGTGTAACCGTGATGGTCTATTCTCGGCGGAGTCCGGGAAGTGAACATGGTGTTGGAGTAATGCTTGACGTAGGTTGTTCTAGGATCACTTCTTGATCATAGTTCATCGATCGTACTTTGCCTTCTCTTCTCGCTCTCTTTTGCATATGTTAGCCACCATATATGCTAGTCGCTTGCTGCAGCTCCACCTCATACCTTTTACCCTACCTATAAGCTTAAATAGCCTTGATCGTGAGGGTGTGAGATTGCTGAGTCCCCGTGACTCACAGATACTTCCAAAACCAATTTGCTGGTGTCGTTGAACCGTGCAGATGACACAACCAAGCTCAAGGAGGAGCTTGATGAAGATCTTGTCCTTTGTGTTGTTCCGTCCTAGTCGATCAATAGTGGAGCCCAGTCGGGACGATCGGGGATCTGTGTAGCATTTGGGGTAGTCTTCTTTTATTTTGGTTCCATAGTCGGACCTTGTGTGTATCTGGATGATGTATTGCTTTATTCATGTATTTGTGTGAAGTGGCGATTGTAAGCCAACTATGTATCTTATTCCCTTATTTTTTTACATGGGTTGTTGTGAAGATTACCTCACTTGCGACATTGCTTTCGACGCGGTTATGCCTCTAAGTCGTGCTTCGACATGTGGGAGATATAGCCCCATCGAGGGCGTTACACATGCCCCAGAGTTCGAACTTGTCTTGGCTCCGCGGAGCCCTGAATCTGATATTTGGCGCGCCATGTAGGGGCATGTGGAAGCTCGGCCTCTTCGTCAATCACGTCCCGTCCTCCCTCTGTCGCATCCATTGCGGAGGCTCCCCGGGCTTGCGTTGAGCATTGGGCCACTAGCACCACCCGAGTGGCGCCCCTCGGTCATAGAGCTCATCATCACCCCATGGCCCTCATGGCTAGTGACGCTGCTGGCCTCACCCACTATCAATGGTGGGGCCCGCCGGCTCCCCCTCCCACACGGTGCCGCAACCGTGATGCCGCACGGTCCTCCGACCACGTCGCGTCGTCCCTGCATGCTCGCTGGGGGCTTGGGAACATGCGGGCGACGCTCCTCATGGCGCGGGAGTTGATGATATGCCGACTAGCAGAAGGCAGCCGCGATGCCCTACTTGGCTGGGTGGATGAGCTACTCGATGCCGCCTACGAGGACACAGAGCCTTTTCGCACCATGCCAGTGTGACACACGCCACCGGGGATCCGCGCCTATGCCTGCCACATATGCTCGTCCTTTCAGAGGGAGCCCGGACGGTTGCGTGGCGGTGATCTCGCGTGTGTCGTGGCCCGCCCGGCTCAAGAGGCGCCCCCCAAAGTACGATCGGGATCGGCGACCCCTCCAGAAGCCGCGACGAAGGACCACCCCATGGTCGCCGCGATTAGGCACTGGAGATGGTGGGCTGCAGACTGGAGGGACAATGGGCTGGCCTCAGGATGATGGCCCCTGGTGCCTCTATGCCGCCATCAGTGGGCTCACTGTACAAGCAAAGGAGAGGCTCGCGTGTGTTCCCCTCATCAGCCCATACGTCAGGATCGCCAAGGCAATGTGGGGCTGAAGCCCCTTATGTGCCGATCCAGTGCCTCGCCGGTGCCTTTGATAGCAATGGTCGCCAGTTACAACTATAAGTGCATCTAGTGCCCCTTAGTGATTTTGGTGTATTGAAGACTTATAGGTTAAGGGACTGATGCATTTGTGAGCGTACACATGTCTATAAGTCTATGAGGAGTTTGATATTTACAAAGAAAGTCGACCCCTAAAAATGAATGTCTTCAGCTGAAGACTTTCGATTTCTGAAGACTTTCTGAAGACTTTGAAAGTGAAGAAATTGGTTGGACCGTGTAGACTTGATATTCATGCGAGGAATATGAAGCGTTAAGACTTTTGTTTTCGTAGTTTATTTTTCTCTTTCTTGAGTCATAGGAAACACCGTACTGTTAAAGGGGGTGGAGGTAAAACTAAGGAAACGTTTCTAGGTGATGCTCAACTCAATATCCTACACCTACCAATCCCTTCGATTGAAGCCATTGGAAATCTCGTATAGTACAGTCAATTTCTTCAATGACAGAACCGAAGTTCTTTTGTCTGTGAGGAATTTGTTCTGACTTAGGAGTTAGGAATTCACCAGTGCAGAATGCCTACAAGTGAGGAACATGATAGCCCTAAGGAATTTGAACCTCAAACTTCTGACCATTGTTGTGCCATGCGCCAGCTGTCCTAAAATATCTTATCCACCTAACAGTCATATCATTGAAGCGCATTTATGTCTTATCACGTCGGTTTGCTCCCTAGGCTATAAATAGCCGCCACCTACAACCACTAGCTAGTTGTCTGCTCCACGAGAAACTGACACTTGTCATTGAGAGCATCCCATCCTCCGATGACTTTGAGGGGAAATCATCAAGTGAGGAAAAACTCAAAACCCCAAACCAAACACCTACAAACCCAAAGTGCTTGAGCATCACTTGAGAGATTGTTCATGTGTGGGACCGACACTTGCTACATTTGAGGACTGTGCATCCTGCAGACGGTTAGGCGTCATGGTCTAGAGCATCCAAGAGGAAATTATGGATCACCGAGTGACCGTGTCTGTGAAGGTTTGGAAGTCACCTGGAGACTTACCATGAGTGATTGGATGAGGTCTGTGTGACCTTAGTTCAAGGGGAATACAGTGAGGACTGTGTGTCCTCAGGTTTAAATACCTAGGCGCTACAACTAGACGTACAACTGTCACAACAGTGGGAACCGGTCTACCAAATCATTGTCCTCACTGAGCTAACTGGTTCTATTTCCTCAACCTTTTTATTTCCTCATTATTGTGTTGTTTTACCTGATCGTTACTGTTTGAATACTTTGACTAAAGACTTTTCTCAATTTCCTTAGTTCAAATTCTTCAGTCTGTTTGTCTTCAGCCTGCTTATCATGTGTTTACGCTTTCTACACTCTGTGCTTGTTTTCATTTCTTCATGATGTCTGTGCTACTACTCTGTTATGCTTGCATCTGATTACTTATTCTGTTGCAAGTATTTCTTTGCTTAGGAGTTTCCTCACCCTGAAATTCCTCAGTGAAGAATTCATAAAAACCACATATTCACCCCCCTCTAGACGACTTAATGCACTTTCAACAACCAATACCTTCGAAACATGTCGCGCTAACCTTGGATCGCAAGTAAACCGCGCCACGATGGTGCACCAACAGAAGTTGGCCCCGCCCCGGGCAGGCAGGGTGCACCGGGAGGTTGCGCGAGCGCGCACTGATACGTCTCCAACGTATCTATAATTTTTGATTGCTCCATGCTATATTATCTACTGTTTTGGACTATATTGGGCTTTATTTTCCACTTTTATATTATTTTTGGGACTAACCTATTAACCGGAGGCCCAGCCCAGAATTGTTGTTTTTTGCCTATTTCAGTGTTTCAAAGAAACGGAATATCAAACGGAGTCCAAACGGAATAAAATCTTCGGGAACGTGATTTTCTCAACGAACGTGATCCAGGAGACTTGGACCCTGCTCCAAGGAACAATAGAGGCGGTCACGAGGGTGGGGGCGCCCCCCCCTAGGGCGTGCCCCCTGCCTCGTGGGCCCCTCGTTGCTCCTCCGGCGTACTTCTTCCTCCTATATATACACATGTACCCCCAAACAATCAGAACAGGAGCCAAAAACCTAATTCCACCGCCGCAACTTTCTGTATCCATGAGATCCCATCTTGGGGCTTGTTCCGGAGCTCCGCCGGAAGAGGGCCGTCATCATGGAGGGCTTCCACATCACCATAGCCCCTCCGCTGAAGTGTGAGTAGTTTACCTCAGACCTTCGGGTCCATAGTTAGTAGCTAGATGGCTTCTTCTCTCTCTTTGAATCTCAATACAAAGTTCTCCCCCTCTCTCGTGGAGATCTATTCGATGTAATCTTCTTTTTGCGGTGTGTTTGTTGAGATCGATGAATTGTGGGTTTACGATCAAGTCTATCTATGAATAATATTTGAATCTTCTCTGAATTCTTTTATGCATGATTGGTTATCTTTGCAAGTCTCTTCGAATTATCTGTTTGGTTTGGCCAACTAGATTGGTAGTTCTTGCCATGGGAGAAGTACTTAGCTGTGGGTTCGATCTTGCGGTGTCCTTACCCAGTGACAGAAGGGGTAGCAAGGCACATATTGCATCGTTGCCATCGAGGATAACAAGATGGGGTTTATTTCATATTGCATGAATTTATCTCTCTACACCATGTCATCTTGCTTAAGGCGTTACTCTGTTTTTAACTTAATACTCTAGATGCATGCTGGATAGCGGTCGATGAGTGGAGTAATAGTGGTAGATGCAGAATCATTTCGGTCTACTTGTCACGGACGTGATGCCTATATACATGATCATGCCTAGATATTCTCATAATTATGCTCAATTATATCAATTGCTCAATAGTAATTTGTTCACCCACCGTAGTATACTTATGCTCTTGTGAGAAGCCACTAGTGAAACCTATGGCCCCCGCGTCTATTCTCATCATATCAATCTCCATCACTTTAATATTGTTTTGCTATTTACTTTGCCTTTACTTTTTACTTTGCATCTTTATACCAAAAATACCAAAAATAGTCTATCTATCAGATCTCACTCTCGTAAGTGACCATGAAGGGCTTGACAACCCCTAATCGCGTTGGTTGCAAGTAGCTATCATTTTGTGCAGGTACGAGGGACTTGAGCGTGGCCTCCTACTGGATTGATACCTTGGTTCACAAAAACTGAGGAAAATACTTACGCTACTCTGCTGCATCATCCCTTCCTCTTCGGGGAAAACCAACGCAAGCTCAAGACGTAGCAAAAAGGATTTCTGGCGCCGTTGCCGGGGAGTCTGCACAAAAGTCAACATACCAAGTACCCATCACAATCCTTATCTCTCGCATTACATTATTTGCCATTTGCCTCTTGTTTTCCTCTCCCCCCAATTCAACCTTGCCGTTTTATTCGCCCTCTCTCTCTCTGTCCTCCGTCTCTCTTTGCCTCTTTGTTTGCTCGTGTGTTAGATTGTTTGTTTGTGGTGATGGCTCAACCAAAATTTGGGGATCTTCACTTCAAAAAGTTAGAGGAGATCGAAAACAACGTTAGGAAGTTTATGGTTTTGCAATTTGAGCATAATAATTTCTTTAGAAATGAGCTTAAGGAACAAAAAAGTTTTATGAGTTATATCAATAAAGAGGTTGATCATATGTCTAAAGAATTTGAGGGTATAATATCCCAGATTGCTCGTCTAGAGAAGATGACTCCTGAAATTTCGGATATGCAAGCCACCTTAGTCAATAAGATGGCCGCTAAACCGAATACCTATGAAAATCAAGATGAAGATCTAAAAGTTATTGATGTGTCTCCAATTAAATCTTTATTTTGCAATATGAATCTTGATGAAACTGAATATGATCTTCCTTTACCTAGAAGGCGTTCTAAAAATTCACAGTATTTAGATCTTAATGATGAAATTGATGAAAGTGGGATTGAAAGAAATAAAAATCTAGATGTTGATAAACCCACTATATTGGATTTCAAGGAATTTATTTATGAAAGTTGCTCTTTAATTGATTGTATTTCCTTGTTGCCATCCGTGCTAAATTCTCCACATGCTTATAGTCGAAATAAAGCCTTCACCGAACATATTGTTGATGCCTTGATGCAATCTCATGAAGAAAAACTTGAGTTGAAATTTCTATCCCTAGAAAACTCTATGATGAGTGGGAACCAACTATTAAAATTAAAATTAAAGATCATGAGTTTTATGCTTTATGTGATTTGGGTTCTAGTGTCTCTACTATTCCCAAGACTTTCTGTGATTTACTAGATTTTCGTAATTTTGATGATTGCTCTCTAAACATGCATCTTGCGAATTCCACTATTAAGAAACCTATGGGAAGAATTAATGATGTTCTTATTATTGCAAATAGGAATTATGTGCCTGTAGATTTCATTGTTCTTGATATAGATTGCAATCCTTCTTGCCCTATTATTCTTGGTAGACCTTTCCTTAGAACGGTTGGTGCGATTATTGATATGAAGCAAGGGAATATTAGATTTCAATTTCCATTAAAAAGGGCATGGAACACTTTCCAAGAAAGAAAATAAAGTTACCATATGAAACTATCATGAGAGCCACTTATGGATTGCCTACCAAAGATGGCAATACCTAGATCTATTCTTTCTCGTTATGCCTAGCTAGGGGCGTTAAACGATAGTGCTTGTTGGGAGGCAACCCAATTTTATTTTTATTCCTTGCTATTTGCTCCTGTTTAGTAATAAATAAATTATCTAGCCTCTGTTTTGGTTGTGTTTTTTGTGTTTAATTAATGTTTGTGCCAAGTAGAACCGTTGGGAAGACTTGGGGAAAGTCTTGTTGAACTTGCTGTAAAAAACAGAAACTTTAGCGCTCACGAGAACTGCTGCCATTTTTATTTGGAGAGAGATATTTAGTTAATTCTATTATAATATGATTAATATATAAATTAATCACGTCCAGTAATTTATTTTAGAATTTTTTGGGTTCCAGATCTTGCGCTAGCTACAGATTACTACAGACGGTTCTGTTTTTGACAGATTCTGTTTTTCGTGTGTTGTTTGCTTATTTTGATGAATCTATGGCTAGTAAAATAGTTTATAATACATAGAGAAGTTGGAATACAGTAGGTTTAACACCAATATAAATAAATAATGAGTTCATTACAGTACCTTGAAGTGGTCTTTTGTTTTCTTTCGCTAACGGAGCTCACGAGTTTTCTATTTTGAGTTTTGTGTTGTGAAGTTTTCAAGTTTTGGGTAAGAATTTGATGGATTATGGAACAAGGAGTGGCAAGAGCCTAAGCTTGGGGATGCCCATGGAACCCCAAGATAATCCAAGGACACCAAAAAGTCAAAGCTTGGGGATGCCCCGGAAGGCATCCCCTCTTTTCGTCCACTTCCATCGGTAACTTTACTTGGAGCTATATTTTTATTCACCAACATGATATGTGTTTTGCTTGGAGCGTCTTGTATTATTTGTGTCTTTGTTTTCTAGTATACCACAATCATCCTTGCTGTACACACCTTTTTAGAGAGCCATACATGAATTAAAATTTGATAGAGTACTCTATGTGCTTCACTTATATCTTTTGAGCTAAATAGTTTTGCTCTATGTGCTTCACTTATATCTTTTGAGCGTTATAATTTACCTCTATGTGCTTCACTTAGATATTTTAGAGCACGGTGGTGGATTTGTTTTAAAGAAACTATTGATCTCTCATGCTTCACTTAAATTATTTTAAGAGACTCTAAATAGCATGGTAATTTGCTTAATAATAATATGCTTGGTATTCTAGATTTGTGAAACTTTCTTTTGAGTGTGTTGAATACTAAGAAAAGATTGAAGCATGATAATTGTTTTGAGATATGGAGGTGATAATATTAAGGTCATGCTAGTGGAGTAGTTGTGAATTTAAATAATACTTGTGTTGAAGTTTGTGATTCCCGTAGCATGCACGTATGGTGAACCGTTATGTGATGAAGTCGGAGCAAGATTTATTTATTGATTGTCTTCCTTATGAGTGGCGGTCGGGGACGAGCGATGGTCTTTTCCTACCAATCTATCCCCCTAGGAGCATGCGCGTAGTACTTTGATTTGATAACTTCTAGATTTTTGCAATAAGTATATGATTTCTTTATGACTAATGTTGAGTCCATGGATCATACGCACTCTCACCCTTCCACCTTTGCTAGCCTCTCTAATATCGCGCACCTTTCGCCGGTATCATACACCTACCATATACCTTCCTCAAAACAGCCACCATACCTACCTATTATGGCATTTCCATAGCCATTCCGAAATATATTGCCATGCAACTTTCTACCGTTCCGTTTATCATGACACATCCATCATTGTCATATTGCCTAGGATGATCATGTAGTTGACATAGTATTTGTGGCAAAGCCACCGTTCATAATTGTCATACTTGTCACTCATGATTCATTGCATATCCCGGTACACCGCCGGAGGCATTCATATAGAGTCATATCTTGTTCTAAGTATTGAGTTGTAATTGTTGAGTTGTAAGTAAAATAAAAGTGTGATGATCATCATTATTAGAGCATTGTCCCAGTGAGGAAAGAATGATGGAGACTATGATTCCCCCACAAGTCTGGATGAGACTCCAGACGAAAAATAAAAAAATAAAAGAGGCCAAAGAAGCCCAAATAAAAAAATAAAAAAGGAAAGGCCATAAAAAAGAGAAATGGCCCAAATAAAAAAATGAGAGAAAAGGAGAGAAGGGACAATGTTACTATCCTTTTACCACACTTGTGCTTCAAAGTAGCACCATGATCTTCATAGTAGAGAGTCTCTCATGTTATCACTTTCATATACTAGTGGGAATCTTTCATTATAGAACTTGGCCTTTATATTCTCGTGATGGGCTTCCTCAAATTGCCCTAGGTCTTCATGAGCAAGCAAGTTGGATGCATACCCACTTATTTTCTTTTTGAGCTTTCATATACTTATAGCTCTAGTGCATCCGTTGCATGGCAATCCCTGCTCACTCACATTGATATCTATTGATGGGCATCTCCATAGCCCGTTGATACGCCTAGTTGATGTGAGACTATCTTCTCCCTTTTCGTCTTCTCCACAACCACCATTCTATTCCACCCATAGTGCTATATCCATGGCTCACGCTCATGTATTGCGTGAAGATTGAAAAAGTTTTGAAAAAGTTACGGTATGAAAAAATTGCTTGGCTTGTCATCGGGGTTGTGCATGTTTTAAATACTTTGTGTGGGGAAGATGGAGAATAGCCAGACTATATGATTTTGTAGGGATAACTTTCTTTTGCCATGTTATTTTGAGAAGACATAATTACTTTGTTAGTATGCTTGAAGTATTATTATTTCTTATGTCAATATAAACCTTTGTCTTGAACCTTTCTAATCTGAATATTCATACCACAATTAAGAAGGTTTACATTGAAATTATGCCAAGTAGCAATCCGCATCAAAAATTCACTTTTTATCATTTACCTACTCGAGGACGAGCAGGAATTAAGCTTGGGGATGCCTGATACGTCTCCAACGTATCTATAATTTTTGATTGCTCCATGCTATATTATCTACTGTTTTGAACTATATTGGGCTTTATTTTCCACTTTTATATTATTTTTGGGACTAACCTATTAACCGGAGGCCCATCCCAGAATTGCTGTTTTTTTGCCTATTTCAGTGTTTCGAAGAAACGGAATATAAAATGGAGTCCAAACGGAATAAAATCTTCGGGAACGTGATTTTCTCACCGAACATGAGCCAGGAGACTTGGACCCTCCTCCAAGGAACAAAAGAGGCAGTCACGAGGGTGGGGTGCGCCCCCCCCTAGGGCACCCCCCTGCCTCGTGGACCCCTCGTTGCTCCTCTAGCGTACTTCTTCCTCCTATATATACACACGTACCCCAAACGATCAGAACAGGATCCAAAAACCTAATTCCGCCGCTACAACTTTCTGTATCCACGAGATCCCATCTTGGGGTCTGTTTCGGAGCTCCGCCGGAAGAGGGCCGTCATCACGGAGGGCTTCTACATCACCATAGCCCCTCTAATGAAGTGTGAGTAGTTTACCTCAGACCTTCGGGTCCATAGTTAGTAGCTAGATGGCTTCTTCTCTCTCTTTGAATCTCAATACAAAGTTCTCCCCCTCTCTCGTGGAGATCTATTCGATGTAATCTTGTTTTTACGGTGTGTTTCTTGAGACCGATGAATTGTGGGTTTATGATCAAGTCTATCTATGAATAATATTTGAATCTTCTCTGAATTCTTTTATGCATGATTGGTTATCTTTGCAAGTATCTTCCAATTATCCGTTTGGTTTGGCCAACTAGATTAGTAGTTCTTGCCATGGGAGAAGTGCTTAGCTTTGGGTTTGATCTTGCGGTGTCCTTACCCAGTGACAGAAGTGGCAGCAAGGCACGTATTGCATCATTGCCATCGAGGATAACAAGATGGGGTTTATTTCATATTGCATGAATTTATCTCTCTACATCATGTCATCTTGCTTAAGGCGTTACTCTGTTTTTAACTTAATACTCTAGATGCATGCTGGATAGCGGTCGATGAGTGGAGTAATAGTAGTAGATGCAGAATCGTTTCGGTCTACTTGTCACGGACGTGATGCCTATATACATGATAATGCCTAGATATTCTCATAATTAAGCTCAATTCTATCAATTGGTCAACAGTAATTTGTTCACCCACCGTAGAATACTTATGCTCTTGAGAGAAGCCACTAGTGAAACCTATGGCCTCCGGGTCTATTCTCATCATATCAATCTCCATCACTATAATATTTTTTTGCTATTTACTTTTCCTTTACTTTTTACTTTGCATCTTTATACCAAAAATACCAAAAATATTCTATCTATCAGATCTCACTCTCGTAAGTGACCATGAAGGGCTTGACAACCCCTAATCACGTTGGTTGCGAGTAGCTATCGTTTTGTGCAGGTACGAGGGACTTGAGCGTGGCCTCCTACTAGATTGATACCTTGGTTCTCAAAAACTGAGGGAAATACTTACGCTACTCTGCTGCATCATCCCTTTCTCTTCGGGGAAAACCAACAAAAGCTCAAGACGTAGCACGCACCGTGCAGCAAGGAATCCCGGTGCCAGGGCTTTCCCCCCACGCGTCGCGGGGCATAAGGCGCCACCACTGCGGTGGAACATGCCTTCCAGAAGTGGGTCCTCCGCCGTGGAAGCCGCCAGCGAGCCCTCCCCTAGTCGAGGGCCTGCGGCCACCTGACCACCGCCCACGTAGCCCTTTACCCCTTGGTCCTGTCCTGGTTTCCGGACGCCCCAACGCTGGTCGCGGTATGCGTGGGGCAGGGTCCCCGCCCAGGGGACAAGAAGCACCCCTCAAGTCTCCGCTCGTGATATTCTCATGTAAAAATGAGTGGGGTGGTACACACCCCGGAGACTCCCGAGCATTGCCCCTGAGCCTCACGGGGGCTCCCACGCACGTCCTAGTGGATGCCCCATGCTTCGTGCTGGCGAATGACACTACCCCCAATGGCTATGACCACGCCCAGTTGAGGCCCCATGCTCCGCGCTGGGGGAATACTAGAAGATTAGCGTAGGCGCCGGACGCGGCTGATTTTTGCATTGATTTTGAAAGGGTGGTGTGTTCCTGGATCTTCATTCTCCTAGTTGTTTTTCCTTTGTTTGGTTTTCGTTTTTGAGAAAGATGGTGGAAGCCCATGGTTCCCCCCACCGCATCGCGCGAGCGGGGGCTGGGCATGGTCCGCACGTCAATGCTGAAAGCACCCTGAGGGCCCATGCCACAGCAGCCGTGGGCTTGCCCGCGCGCACACCTCTTTGATCCTTGTGAGGCGCTCTCAAGCGAACTGGCGGGCCCGCATCGCCCGAGACCCTCAACAGGCGACCCCTATTGGACTTTGAACAAGACACGATGACCAGGCACGGCAACGGCGGTCACCCCTGCTCAGGGGTCATGAGCGCGCGAAAAGTAAAAGGGGTGACAAAAAGGAGTGCAAATATCACTTAATATGTCATAGGATTTTTTTTCCAAAAATACATTTGGGGTCACATTCAAAATCTTGACCGAAAATAGGGAAATACAAGCCTAGCGAGACACGCCACCGTCAGCATCGCTGTCATCATCATCACTACCAGGTCCGCCCTCTTTAGATGAGAGTGCAACCACATTGTCGGCAAGTTCTGCGATCAACAAATTTCGTGATCAGGTCGTCCACCCAACTCACCAGGACGCCTTGGGTTACTCTGGGCATGGGGGCTATCGCGGCGTCCAAGTCGAAATCATAATCGAGGCTAAGAAGGTGGCTGAAGACATGCGAGAATGCTCGTCCAAGAAGGTTGCGGCTCTTCTCTCTGACGAGCTGGTGTGCCCTCACGGCCTCGCCTTTGAGGCAAGTCATGACCTGGGTGAAGAAGCATAGGTAGCCGGCATCATCAGCTTCATACCGGCGGGAGATGCTCTCGTCACAAATGGTGCTTAGGCCCCGGTTGGCCCTGACCCTAATGTCCTCGAACATCAAGGAGCACTCGCGCTGCAGCGTTCAGCGGCGGCCCCCCTCGTCCTAGGCTCTCTCCATGAGGGACGTAACACCTTCAACCTCATGAAGAAGGGAGGACAGGTCGGCCTCAGTAGTAGCCCGGGCTGCCTCGGTGGCCTTCTTGCGCTACTCTGATGTAGCTAGCATCATGTTGAGGGCGCCATCCTTGCCCTGCAGTTCAAGGCTTAGCTACTTGAAGCGAGCCTCCTGGAGCCCCAACTTCTGGCGATATTCCTCGACAAGGGCCTCGCGGATCCCTGCCACCTTCGAGTCAAACTCTCATTGCATCCTCGCCTCCCAAGAGGCAAGGGCATCCTCGGTTGTGGCCACTTGGCGCTCCATCACCTCCAGCCGCTCGTGCTCCAGGCTTAGCTCCACTGCCTCTAGCGCTAGCGTGTCATCGGGCGTGTGAAACCTCGCCTCACTCAAGGGCGGCCCGGTCGTCGGAGCGGCGAGCACAGCCATGCGCGCCCGAACTTGCTACAGGATAGAGTTCGAAGCCTGGAGCTCCCTCTCGTGCGCCTCTGCTGCATCACGATGGTGGTCTATGGCTCAGGCCTCCTCCAAGGCACAATCTCAAGCCTCCCTTGCCGCGGCCAGGGGTCCGTCTGCCCCCATTCAGGCCTGCTCACGCTGTAGACGACCGAAGTTGATGGCAATTTGTAGCTGGCGCCATTCACGTGCCACGTGCAAGCGCTACGCCTCGAGGCACGTGTCGACATCACCAAGCTCCACCTCAAGGCGCCCAAGCATGCTACCTGCCTCTCGAAGAAGGTCATGACGGATAGCACTACGCCAGTGTGCGGTCTCCAACTCCCAACCTAGGCTTTCCCACGTGTTCGGGTTAGCCCAAGAGGCATGCAAGGCCTTGCCCGCTGCAGGCAGGGGTTCGGAGGTTGGGGCTCCCTCGCCCGCTCCCACGGCCCAAGCTAGGGCCAGATGCGGACTTGTCCCACTACATGAAGATGGCGTCGTTGCACAAGGTGCTGAGCTACCGGCGAAGATTAACGGGGGAACCCTCGGCACAACATCTGTGCCCTAGGGACTGCCCTAGGAGAAGGACGCAGGCATCACGATTCTGCAGCTCCCCTAGGGTGACCCTGGCTCACGTACAGGCGCCGCATTGCACGCGACCGTCGGGCTCGTGAGGCTTAAGGTCGTAGTGGGACCAGTGTCCTCAGGAGGACTCGCTTGGGACACTCTCACCCCCGCAACATGCCAGAGGAGAGCACAACATGCCAGAGTCAAGGGAAAGTCAAGGAGCCCCTTCCCCTTTCCAGATAGCCCAAGGTCTGGAAGGGACACGCCGCAGGCCGGCATGCAGCCCTTCATGGCAGGGGCGACAGCTGCGTCCGCAGGGCAGGGCTCCTCCCATGCCTCCTGTGAGCGTGAAGGCCGCAAACTCAGGAGAACATTGTGGCACCCTCTCTCCAGTAGCCACCTTAGCAGCACATGGTGGCACCCGCTGTCCAGCAGCCACCTCAGGGGCACATCGTGGCGCCCGTTCTCAAGTGACCACCTTGGGAGCTCTCGACGGTGCCTCCTCCCCTGCGGCCACCTCTGGAGCGCACACCGCAGGACCTCCGAGCACAGGAGCCACCAAGAGGGGGTCAATGGGGCGCGTCGGTCCTAAACAAATGGTTTTTAACCCCTTTCCGCGACGACATTTGGAACCGTCGCCAAGTCAGTGTGGGCGATAGGGGGGTCCTTCCCACACGACCCAGAAACCGTCGGGGATAGGGAGCCTTCATGCATACAGTTTTCCCTATATAACCGTTTACGATATCTCGAATATACCAAATACTTCATCCTTGCTACTTGTTTGTGCTTGCAGTGCCATCGCAGTCAGAGTTTTGTGGTTCTGCCTAAAACCAGGCAGATTCCAGGCACGGGAGTTTTCTAGGCAGATTCTAGGCACGGGAGTTTTATGATGCCTGGCACATCACGAACAATTCATGATTATAAACCATGTACGATAGGTAGACAATGACACACATTTAGTTTTCCTGCACCATATGTGATAGTGTCTAACATCGCACACGCTTTGCAAATGGCAACAGTGTGCATGATTGCACTCGTTTCCTCTCTGTGAACCGTCTCGGATTATGGTGTATATCACAAACGTTTGTGTTTCACCAACCGTGTGTGCCGTAATGACCTGCACAATGTAATTTCGCCCTAATTCAATTGCTGCTATTTAAAATTGTACCTAATTTAAACTTGAAAGTAGGCTATAGCTTTATTTATATCCATTAGGTTCAAACAACCAATGCATTATTTGATTCATAGTTGTATTGTTCAAACTGTTATTGATGAAATTGAACTACATGGCAAATGGTTGCGCATATAGAGCATCACTTTGTGAAGAATTGAAATAAACAAGTCATAAGGACATCTCTAGGCGATCCTTAAAAAGTTAAAGGACTAAAACCCTTAGTGGATATATACATACTCCAGGAAATTTTGGCCTTTTCTAGTCGATCCCCTAAACTTAAGGTTGTAAACTTCAATTTGATCAAGTTCAAAGCAGGTTCAACCGAAAGTAGCATGCATTCAAACATAAACATAGATAGTTTTGCATAACCGAACATAAAACATAAATTTAAACTAAGCTAAACTACTTTCGGTCGAAGTAGAGGTCGAGCCAATCCTTCCTTTTCATGTATGGTGTGCCGCGAGACGGGTCCGGCCAGTACCGTCGTCGGGGTCATTGGGGAAGGCGCTCCTCAACTCGTCAACGTTGATCTCCTTGTCCTCGGGGCACACCTCTACGTCCTCCGCGCCGTCGTCGTCGTCGCCTTCGACCTCGTCATCAGTGGAGAGCACGATAACCTCGCTGCCCTCTGTGCCACCGTCCTTGCCGCCTTCGACCTCGTCATCCGAGAAGAGCATGAGAACCTCGCCGCCCTCCACGCCAGCAATGATGGCTCGCTCCGGCTCCTCGAGCTCCGGGTGCTACCGGTGGAGCTCTTGCATGCCTCGTCGGTGGCCTCAGCCTCAAGGCGCTCCCACGCCTCATGGTCCTCCCACGCCATAGCCGAGCTAACCACCCCAGGCTCTGGCGGAACAAGGTTGACCAGATGTGTGCTGAAGGGGAAATTGAGCCTAGCTGCCACGCCGTGGTAGCGGACCTGCCAGCGGTCGTACTCCATGGCCGCAAGCTCGGCCATGTGGAAGCTACCAAGCCACCGGTGGGTGTGGGTCTCTCGATCTGTAATCTCGGCGACCCACGTCCCCCACCGCCGCTGCCAGACCCTAAGGTAGCACTTCGTTGGCTGCCGGGTCCGGGGGAGGATGGGGAAGTCCTCGAACCGGTGTAGGGGCAGGGCGGCGAGCGGATCGGGCCCATGGAGGACGACGAGGACACCTCGGCGGCCACCTCGTCGGCATTGGGCGAAAAGGCCGCAATAAACCTCTTTTTGGCCATTGGCTCCTCGAGCTCCCCAGCACATAGGTAGAGGTTGAGGATGGAGGCGCCGGCGATGGCCGCAACCTACCAATGGTATCGAGGGTTTGCGTGTCTGTGTAAGCGGAAGTTGTCTTTAAGGAAATACTACGGCAACTGAAAATTTTACTAGGCAGGGCTACTAAAAATTAGGATCAAGGGCGAGCAGATATTTTTTAGATTGCGAGGATGCAGAGGCGGGAGTAAAATGCTGGGGCTATTGAAAATTTGAATCAAGGGACTGAAGTAGAGCGGGGGTAACAGACATCGCACACGGTCCGCACATACTAATCATGCGCTATCAAACATTAAAACCTTCCAGGCGGTAGATATTTTTGAGATTGTGAGGGATGCAGAGGTGGGAGTTTTTGGGGAGCGAGATAGTGTGCTTGACACGCCGGCTGTGGATTGTAGCCGACGCACCTTCTCACGTAAGGCATAGGCGTACTATACACCGATGGTGCTCCAAGATATTTTGTACTACATATCACAAAGTTGGTGATACAAACTGTGTGGGATCTACTTGATTTGAATTACAAAATGGGGTCACAGTGTCAATGGATGCTGTTTGAATTGCTAGACCTTTGATCTGCAGTGAACATGCAACTATATGTGTGTCGTAAAAGAATTGGAATTATTCAGGGTTCGTTTGGACATTTTATACATTAAACTGGTTTTCTAGCCATTTCAGGTGCACAATTCAAAATTAAACTACATGCACATGCTTTGGTGCATACAAATTGGTTGAAAAATCAAATTTGTGTCCTTCAGTGCATGCTTATGTCCCATGCAAGAAATGAGAATGAATTTTTCGAGGTACGTTTTGCCTTTTTTTATACATTAACTGGGTTTTCTAGGCATTTTATGTGCATAATTCCAATTTGATCTACAAGCACATGCTCCAATGCTCCAAAGTTGGTTGAAAAATCACATTCGTTTCCTTGGGTGAATTACTAGGTCCCATGCAAGAGATGGGAATGAATTTCAAACACCAGGGCACTGTTGATTGCTGGCTAAACGTTGGGAGACCTGGTTTTTAAATTCTAGTAAATCCAAAAATCATCTGAAATTCATGAAACTTGGCATGCTATCATGAAGCAGCATCAACATGCCGTGGTGAAAAGTTTGTCCCATTTGGGGCAGGTTTGGGTATAAGTTTCTCACAAACTAGAGCTTCTCACAACAAGCATGATGATTTCGATAGGGAACGTACCACCTTTGGGGACGGGACAATATCCATTGCCTCTTATTGCTTTCACAAAATTTCTAGTGTCAGCATAGAACAAAAGGAGTTTTGTGTTTAATCTTCGATTTTTTGGGGTTCGTTTCGCCTTTTTATACATTAACTGGGTTTTCTAGGCATTTTATGTGCATAATTAAAATTTGATCTACAAGCACATGCTCCAATGCACCAAAATTGGTTGAAAATCACATCCGTGTCCTTGGGTGAATTACTAGGTCCCATGCAAGAGATGGGAATGAATTTCAAACACCAGGGCACTGTTGATTGCCGGCAAAACGTTGAGATACCTGGTTTTTAAATTCTAGTAAATCCAAAACTCTTCTGAAATTCATGAAACTTGGCATGCTATCATGGAGCGGCATCAACATGCCGTGGTGAAAATTTTGTCCCATTTGGGGCAGGTTTGGGTAAAAATGGTTCAAAAACCAGAGCTTCTCACAACAAGCATGATGATTTCGATAGGGAACATACCACCTTTGGGGACGGGACGATATCCGTTGCCTCTTATTGCTTTCAAAACTTTTCTAGTGTCAACATAGAACAACAGGAGTTTTGTGTTTAATCTTCGGATTTTTCGGGGTTCGTTTGGCCCTTTTTTTTATAAATTAACTGGGTTTTCTAGGCATTTTATGTGCATAATTCAAATTTGATCTACAAGCACATGCTCCAATGCACCAAAATTGGTTGAAAAATCACATCTGTGTACTTGGGTGAATTACTAGGTCCCATGCAAGAGATGGGAATGAAATTCAAACAGCAGGGCACTGTTGATTGCCGACAAAACACTGAGATACCTGGTTTTTAAATTCTAGTAAATCCAAAACTATTTTGAAATTCATGAAAGTTGGCATGCTATCATGGAACGACATCAACATGCCGTGGTGAAAATTTTGTACCATTTGGGGCAGGATTGGGTATAAGTTTCTCACAAACCAGAGCTTCTCACAACAAGCATGATGATTTGGATAAGGGGTGTACCACCTTTGTGGACGGGACGATATCCGTTGCCTCTTATTACTTTCAAAAAATTTCTAGTGTGAACATAGAACAACATGAGTGTTGTGTTTAATCTTGGAATTTTTCAGGTTTTTTTTGGCCTTTTTATACATTAACTGGGTCTTCTAGGCATTTTATGTGCATAATTCAAATTTGAACTACAATCACATGCTCCAATGCACCAAAGTTGGTTCAAAAATTACATGTGTGTCCTTGGGTGAATTTCTAGGTCCCATGCAAGAGATGGGAATGAAATTCAAACTCCATGGCACTGTTGATTGCTAGTAAAACGTTGAGATGCCTTGTTTTTAAATTCTAGTAAATCCAAAACTCATCTAAAATTCATGAAACTTGGCATGCTATCATGGAGAGGCATCAACATGCCATGGTAAAAAATTTGTCCCATTTGGGGCAGGTTCGGGTATAAGCTTCTCACAAACCAGAGCTTCTTAGGACAAGCATGATGGTTTTGATAGGGAACGTACCACCTTTGGGGACGGGAGGATATCCATTGCCTCTTATTGCTTTCAAAAAAATTCTAGTGTCAACACAGAACAACAGGAGTGTTGTGTTTAATCTTGGAATTTTTTGGGGTTCGTTTGGCCTTTTTTATACATTAACTGGGTTTTCTAGGCATTTTATGTGCATAATTCAAATTGCAATTACAGGCACATGCTCCAATGCACTAAAGTTGGTTCAAAAATCACATGTGTGTCCTTGGCTGAATTTCTAGGTCCCATGCAAGAGATGGGAATGAAATTCAAACAGCAGGGCACTGTTGATTGCCGGTAAAATGTTGAGATGCCTGGTTTTTAAATTCTAGTAAATCCAAAACTCGTGTGAAATTCATGAAACTTGGCATGCCATCATGGAGCGGCATCAATATGCCATGGTAAAAAAAATTGTCCCATTTGGGGCAGGTTCGGGTATAAGCTTCTCACAAACCAGAGCTTCTCACGACAAGCATGATGGTTTCGATATGGAACGTCCCACCTTGGGGGACGAGACGATATCCCTTGCCTCTGATTGCTTTAAAAAAATTTATAGTGTCAACATAGAACAACAAGAGTGTTGTGTCAATTTTTGTTATTTTTCGGGGTTCATTTGGACATTTTTAGGCATTAACTGGGTTTTCTAGTTATTCTAAGTGCATAATTCCAATTTGGACTACAAGCACATGCTCCAATGCACTAAGGTTTGTTGCAAGAGCTAATATGTGTCCTTGAGTGAATTTCTAGGTCCCATGCAAGAGATGGGAATGAAATTCAAACACCAGGGCACTGTTGATTGCCGACAAAATGTTGAGATGCTTGGTTTTTAAGTTGTAGTAAATCCAAAACTCGTCTGAAATTCATGAAACTTGGCATGCTATCATGGAGCGGCATCAACATGCCGTGTTAAAAAATTTGTCCCATTTGGGGCAGGTTCTGGTATATGCTTCTTACAAGAAGCATGATGATTTTGGTAGGGAACATCCCACCTTTGGGGACGAAACAATATCCATTGCCTCTTATTGCTTTCAAAAAATTTCTCGTGTCAACATAGAACAACAGGAGTGTTGTGTCAATTTTTGGGATTTTGCGTGGTTCATTTGGACATTTTTATGCATTAACTGAGTTTTCAATGCATTTATGTGCATAAGTCAAATTTGAACTACATGCACATGGTCCAGTGCATATAAATTGGTTGAAAAATCAAATTTGTGTTTTTGGGTGCATTCTTAGGTCCCATGCGAGAAATGGGAATGAATTTCAAACATTAGGGCACCGTTGATTGCTGGCAAAACATTGAGATGCCTGGTTTCTAAATTCTAGTAAATCCAATACTTGTCTGAAATTCATGAAAATTGGCAACCTATCATGGAATGGCACCCGACATGATGTGGCATTTTTCTTGTCCATTTTGGGAGAAGGCGCATGATACGTCTCCAACGTATCTATAATTTTTGATTGTTCCATGCTATTATATTATCTGTTTTGGATGTTAATGGGCTTTAGTTTACACTTTTATATTATTTTTGGGACTAACCTATTAACCCAAGGCCCAGTGCAAATTGCGGTTTTTTGCCTATTTCAGTGTTTCGCAGAAAAGGACTATCAAACAGAATCCAAACGGAATGAAACCTTCGGGAGAGTTATTTTTTGGAACAAATGTGATCCAGAGGACTTGGAGTGGACATCAAGAAATAAACGAGGAGTCCACGAGGTAGGGGGCGCGCCTACCCCCCTGGGCGCACCCTCCCCCATCGTGGGCCCCTCGTGGCTCAACCGACCTACTTCTTCCTCCTATATATGTTCATATACCCCGAAAACATCCAGTAGCACCACGAAACCAAATTTCCACCGCCGCAACCTTCTGTACCCAAGAGTTCCATCTTGGGGCATTTTCCGGAGCTCCGCCGGAGGGGGCACCGATCACCGAGGGCCTCTACATCAACTCCATGGCCTCTCCGGTGATGTGTGAGTAGTTTACTTCAGACATTCGGGTCCATACCTATTAGCTAGATGGTTTCTTCTCTCTCTTTGGATCTCAATACAATGTTCTCCTCGATCTTCTTGGAGAACTATTTGATGTAACTCTTTTTGCGATGTGTTTGTCAAGATCCGACGAATTGTGGGTTTGTGATCAAGTCTATCTATGAAGAATATTTGATTCTTCTCTGAATTCTTTTATGTATGATTGGTTTATCTTTGCAAGTCTCTTTGAATTATCAGTTTTGTTTGTCCTACTAGATAGATATTTCTTGCAATGGGAGAAGTGGTTAGCTTTGGGTTCAATCCTGTGGTGCTCGATCCATGTGACAGAAAGGGAAATGACACGTATTGTATTGTTGCCATCAAGGATAAAAAGATGAGGTTTACATCATATTGCTTGAGTTTATCCCTCCACATCATGTCATCTTACTTAATGCGTTACTCTGTTCTTATGAACTTAATACTCTAGATGCATGCTGGATAGCGGTAGATGTGTGGAGTAATAGTAGTAGATGCACGCAGGAGTCGGTCTACTTGTCATGGACGTGATGCCTATATACATTATCATGCCTAGATATTCACCCACCATAATACTTATGCTATCTTGAGAGAAGGCACTAGGGAAACCTATGGCCCCCGAGTCTATATTTTATCATATAAAGCTTTCAATCTAATTTACTTTGCAATCTTTAATTTCAATCTATATCATAAAAATACCAAAAATATTTATCTTATTATTATTATCTCTATCAAATCTCACTCTCGTAAGTGACCCTGAATGGATTTACAACCCCTTTATCACGTTGGTTGCGAGGTTCCTATTTGTTTGTGTAGTATGAGGGACTTGCATGTGGCCTCCTACTGGATTGATACCTTGGTTCTCAAAAACTAAGGGAAATACTTACGCTACTTTGCTGCATCACCCTTTCCTCTTCAAGGGAAAGCCAACGCAGTGCTCAAGAGGTAGCAAGAAAGACTTCTAGCGCCGTTGCCGGGGATTCTACGCACAAGTAAAGATATACCAAGTAGCGATCACAAACTCTTATCCCTCGCATTAAATTATTTGGCATTTGCCTCTCGTTTTCCTCTCCCCCACTTCACCCTTGCCGTTTTATTCGCTCTCTTTTTCTGTTCCCCTTCTCTTTTCCAGTTTGTCTCTTTTTGCTTGTTTCTTGTTTGCTTATGTGTTGGGTCGCATGCTTGTCACGATGGCTTGAGATAATACTAAATTGTGTGATTTTTCCAATACCAACAATAATGATGTTATTAGCACTCCGATTGCTCCTCTTACCGATGCTGAATCTTGTGAAATTAATGCTGCTTTTCTGAATCTTGTCATGAAAGATCCGTTTTCCGACCTTCCTAGTGAAGATGCCGGTACCCATCTAAACAACTTTGTTGATTTGTGTGATATGCCAAAGAAGAAAGAAGTGGATAATGATATTGCCAACTGAAGCTATTCCCATTTTCCCTTAGAGATCGAGCTAAAACTTGGTTTTCATCTTTGCCTAAAAATAGTATCGATTCATGGAATAAGTGCAAAGATGCTTTTATCTCTAAGTATTTTCCTCCCGCTAAGATCATCACTCTTAGAAACGATATTATGAATTTTAAAGAACTTGATCATGAACATGTTCCACAAGCTTGGGAGAGGATGAAATTAATGATACATAATTGCCCTACACATGGTTTGAATCTTTGGATGATTATACAAAAAATTTATGCCGGATTGAACTTTGCTTCTAGAAATCTTTTAGATTCGGCCGCGGGAGGCACTTTTATGGAAATCACTCTAGGAGAAGCTACTAAACTCCTAGGTAATATTATGGTTAATTATTCTCGATGGCATACTGAAAGATCTATTAATAAAAAGGTGCATGCTATAGAAGAAATCAATGTTTTGAGTGGAAAGATGGATGAGCTTCTAAAATTGTTTGCTAATAAGAGTGTTTCTTCTGATCCTAATGATATGCCTTTGTCTACTTTGATTAAGAATAATAATGAATCTATGGATGTGAATTTTGTTGGTAGGAACAATTTTGGTAATAACACGTATAGAGGTAATTTTAATCCTAGGCCTTTCCTAGAAATTCCTCTAAAAATTATGGTAATTCCTACAACAATTCTAATGGAAATTATAATAAGATGCCCTCTGATTTTGAGTCTAATATTAAAGAATTTATTAGTTCGCAAAAGAGTTTGAATGCTTTGATTGAAGAAAAAATGTCTAAGATTGATGAGTTGGCTAGGAACGTGGATAGAATTTTTCTTGATGTTGATTCTTTGAAACTAAGATCTCTTCCACCTTAGCATGATATCAATGAGTCTCTCAAAGTTATAATAATTTCCATTGATGAGTGCAAAGAAAGAACCGCTAGGATGCGTGCTAAAGAAAGATTGCTTTGTGAAAGCGTGTTCTTCTAGTTTCCATGATAATAATGATGAAGATCAAAAAGTTATTGACGGGTACCCTATTAAATCTTTGTTTTGAAATATGAATCTTGACAATGATGGGACTGGAGATGAGTCAGCTTTAGTTAAAAGGCATCCAATGATTCGGAGTTTTTAGATCTTGAAGCAAAAATTGATAAAAGTGGGATGGGAGAGGTCAAAACTTTAAATAGTAATGAACCGACTATCTTGGATCTCAAGGAATTTAATTATGACAATTGATATTTAATAGATTGTATTCCTTGTTGCAATCTGTGCTAAATTCTCTGCATGCTTATAGTCAATATAAAGCTTTTACTAAACATATCGTTGATGCTTTAATGCAATCTTATGAAGAAAAGCTTGAATTGGAAGTTTATATCCCTAAAAAACTTCATGATGAATGGGAACCTACTATTAAAATTAAAACTAAAGATCATGAATGCTATGCTTTACGTGACTTGGGTGCTAGTGATTCCACGATTCCTAAAACTTTGTGTGATTTGCTAGGTTTCCGTGAATTTAATGATTGCTCTTTAGACTTGCATCTTGCGGATTCCACCATTAAGAAACCTATGGGAAGAATTAATGATGTTCTTATTGTTGCAAATAGGAATTATGTTCCCATAGATTTCATTGCTCTTGATATTGATTGCAATCGTTCATGTCCTATTATTCTTGGTAGACCGTTCCTTAGAACGATTGGTGCAATTATTGACATGAAAGAAAGGAATGTTAGATTCCAATTTCTATCAAGGAATGGAATGGAACACTTTCCTAGAAAGAAAATTAAATTACCTTATGAATCTATTATGAGGGGCATTTATGGATTGCATACCAAAGATGACAATACCTAGATCTATCCTTGCTTTTATGCCTAGCTAGGGGCGTTAAATGATAGCGCTTGTTGGGAGCCAACCCAATTTTATTTTTGTTTCTTGCTATTTGATTCTGTTTTGTAATAAATAATTCATCTACCCTCTGTTTAGATGTGGTTTTGTGCTTTTAATTAGTGTTTGTGCCAAGTAGAACCTTTGGGAAGACTTGGGGAATGTCTTTGCGATCTTGCTGTAAAAAACAGAAACTTTGGCGCTCACGCGATTTGCTGCCATGTTTTACTGGAAAGTGCTATCTAGTTAATTCTTTTTGAATATGATTAATAGATAAATTCCTCACGTCCGGAAATTTATTTTAGAATTTTGGGGGTTCCATAAGTATTTGAAACCTACAGATTACTACAGACTGTTCTGTTTTTGACAGATTCTGATTTTCGTGTGTTGTTTGCTTATTTTGATGAATCTATGGCTAGTATTTGAGTGTATGAACCACATAAAAATGGGAATACAGTAGGTTTAACACCAATATAAATAAATAATTAGTTCATTACAACATCTTAAGTGGTGGTTTGTTTTCTTTTACTAACGGAGCTCACGAGATTCTCTTTTAAGTTTTGTGTTGTGAAGTTTTCAAGTTTTGGGTAAAAGATTTGATGGATTGTGGAACAAGGAGTGGAAAGAGTCTAAGATTTGGGATACCCAAGGCACCCCAAGGTAAAATCCAAGAATAACCAAAATCCTAAGCTTGGGGATGCCCCAGAAGGCATCCCATCTTTTGTCTTCGTCCATCGGTAACTTTACTTGGAGCTATATTTTTATTCACCACATGATATGTGTTTTCCTTGGAGCGTCTTGTATGATTTGAGTCTTTGCTTTTTAGTTTACCACAATCATCCTTGCTGTACACAACTTTTGGGAGAGACACACATGAATCAGAGTTTATTAGAATACTCTATGTCCCTCACTTATATCTTTTGAGCTAGATAATTTTGCTCTAGTGCTTCGCTTATATCTTTTAGAGCACGGCGGTGGTTCTATTTTATAGAAATTATTGATCTCTCATGCTTCAGTTATAGTATTTTGAGTGTCCTTAAAACAAGATGGTAATTTTCTTTGGTTATGAATTTAGTCCTAATATGATAGGCATCCAAGATGGGTATAATAAAAACTATCATAAAAATATTTGAGTATGCTAGTTGAGTAGTTGTGAATTTGAGAAATACTTGTTCTAAAGTTTGTGATTCCCGTAGCATGCACGTATGGTGAACCGTTATGTGATGGAGTCGGAGCATGAATTATTTATTGATTGTCTTCCTTATGAGTGGCGGTCGCGGACGAGCGATGGTCTTTTCCTACCAATCTATCCCCCTAGGAGCATGCGCATAGTACTTTGTTTCGATAACTAATAAATTTTTGCAATAAGTATATGAGTTCTTTATGACTAATGTTGAGTCCATGGATTATACGCACTCTCACCCTTCCACCATTGCTAACCTCTCTAGTACGAAGCAACTTTTGCCGGTACCATAAACCCACCATATACCTTCCTCTAAACAGCCACCAACCTACCTATTATGGCATTTCCATAGCCATTCCGAGATATATTGCCATGCAACTTTCCACCGTTCCGTTTGTTACGACACGCTTCATCATTGTCATATTGCTTTGCATGATCATGTAGTTGACATCGTATTTGTGGCAAAGCCACCGTTCATAATTCTTTCATACATGTCACTCATGAGTCATTGCATATCCCCCTACACTGCCGAAGGCATTAACATAGAGTCATAATTTGTTCTAAGAATTGAGTTGTAAGTAAATAAAGTTTGATGATCATCATTATTAGAGCATTGTCCCAAGTGAGGAAAGGATGATGGAGACTATGATTCCACCACAAGTTGGGATGAGACTCCAGACGAAAAAAAGAGGCCATGAAAAAGTGAAAAGTAGGCCCAAATAAAAAAAATGAGAGAAAAAGAGAGAAGGGACAATGTTACTATCCTTTTTCAACACTTGTGCTTCAAAGTAGCACCATGATCTTCATGATAGAGAGTCACATATGTTATCACTTTCATATACTAGTGGGAACTTTACATTATAGAACTCAGCTTGTGTATTCCAATGACGGGCTTCCTCAAATGCCCTAGGTCTTCGTGAGCGAGCAAGTTGGATGCGCACCCACTTAGTTTCTTTTTGAGCTTTCATACACTTGTAGCTCTAGTGCATCCGTTGCATGGCAATCCCTACTCACTCACATTGATATGTATTGATGGGCATCTCCATAGCCCATTGATACACCATGTTGATGTTAGACTACCTTCTCCTTTTTTTGTCTTCTCCACAACCACCATTCTATTCCACATTAGTACTATGTCCATGGCTCACACTCATGTATTGCGTGAAGATTGAAAAAGTTTGAGAACATCAAAAGTATTAAACAATTGCTTGGCTTGTCATCGGGGTTGTGCATGATTTAAGGACTTTGTGTGGTGAAGATAGCGCATAGCCAGAATATATGATTTTGTAGGGATAACTTTCTTTGGCCATGTTATTTTGAGAAGACATAATTGCTTAGTTAGTATGCTTGAAGTATTATTATTTTTATGTTAATATTAAACTTTTGTCTTGAATCTTTCGGATCTGAATATTCATGCCACAATAAAGATAATTACATTGAGAAATATGGTAGGTAGCATTCCACATCAAAAATTCTGTTTTTATCATTAAGCTACTCGAGGACAAGCAGGAATTAAGCTTGGGGATGCTTGATACGTCTCCAATGTATCTATAATTTTTGATTGTTCCATGCTATTATATTATCTATTTTGGATGTTAATGGTTTTATTTTACACTTCTATATTATTTTAGGGACTAACCTATTAACCCAAGGCCCAGTGCAAAGTGTTGTTTTTTTTACTATTTCAGTGTTTCGCAGAAAAGGAATATCAAACGGAATCCAAACGGAATGAAACATTCGGGAGAGTTATTTTTGGAACAAACGTGATCCAGAGGACTTAGAGTGGACGTCAAGAAACAAACGAGGAGTCCATGAGGCAGGGGGCGTGCCTACCCCCCTAGGCGCGCCCTCTCCCTCGTGGGCCCCTTGTGGCTCAACCGACCTACTTCTTCATACTATATATGTTCATATACCCCGAAAACATCCAGTAGCACCATGAAACCCTATTTCCACCTTTGGAACCTTCTGTACCCAAGAGATCCCATCTCGGGGCATTTTTCGGAGCTCCGACGGAGGGGGCATCAATCTCGGAGGGCCTCTACATCAACTCCATGGCCTCTTCGGTGATGTGTGAGTAGTTTACTTCAGACCTATGGGTCCATAGTTATTATCTAGATGGCTTCTTCTCTCTCTTTGGATCTCAATACAATGTTCTCCTCGATCTTCTTGGAGAACTATCTGATGTAACTCTTTTTGTGGTGTGTTTGTCGAGATCCGATGAATTGTGGGTTTACGATCAAGTCTATCTATGAACAATATTTGATTCTTATCTGAAATCTTTTATGTATGATTGGTATCTTTGGAAGTCTCTTGGAATTATCAGTTTGGTTTGGCCTACTAGATTGATCTTTCTTGCAATGGGAGAAGTGGTTAGCTTTGGGTTCAATCTTGCGGTGCTCGATCCCAGTGACAGAAAGGTAAATGACACGTAATGTATTATTGCCATCGAGAATAAAAAGATTGGGTTTACATCATATTGCTTGAGTTTATCCCTCTACATCATGTCATCTTACTTAATGTGTTACTCTGTTCTTATGAACTTAATACTCTAGATGCATGCTGGATAGCAGTCGATGTGTGGAGTAATAGTAGTAGATGTAGGCAGGAGTCAGTCTACTTGTCGCGGGTGTGATGCCTATATACATGATCATGCCTAGATATTCTCATAATTATTTACTTTTCTATCAATGTCTCGACAGTAATTTGTTCACCCACCGTAATACTTATGCTATCTTGAGAGAAGCCAGTAGTGAAACCTATGGCCCCAGGGTCTATCTTTTATCATATAAAGCTTTCAATCTACTTTACTTTGTAATCTTTAATTTCAATCTATATCATAAAAATACCAAAAATACTTATCTTATTATTATATCTATCGGATCTCACTCTCGTAAGTGACCGTGAAGGGATTGACAACCCCTTTATCGCATTGGTTGCGAGGTTCTTATTTGATTGTGTAGGTATGAGGGACTTGCGCGTTGGTTGCGAGGTTCTTATTTGTTTGTGTAGGTACGAGGGACTTGCGTGTGGGCTCCTACTGGATTGATACCTTGGTTCTCAAAAACTAAGGGAAATACTTACGCTACTTTGCTACATCACCCTTTCCTCTTCAAGGGAAAACCAACGCAGTGCTCAAGAGGTAGTAGCGCACTCGATTAATGACAGCCAACAAAGGCATTTTGAAAAAATAGCTGCCACTTTAATATCTCAAACGTTTGTATAATACAAACCGTGTGCGTTCTGTTAACCATTCACGTGACGCCACGTGTCTTGGTGTTAATGGCTGTAGGAGGTGTCGTGCGGACAACTGCTTGACCGTGACTGAATGGGAGGCGTGCGGGCGCAGTCCAGTGCGTAGGCTGAACGAGAGGCATGCAAGCTATCCTCCAATGTGCAGGCTCACCGAGAAGCGTGCAAGCTGTACGCTGCACATGCTCACTGGGAAAAGGGGCCCTTTGACTTCCATGGCCGCCCGCCTTCCTCTCCATAAATGGTGCCCGAGCCGCTATTTAATACGGTTGGCCTTACTGTTCGCCTCCCATTCCCCCCCTCCCGCAGACCTCCACCAACGCCATGGCGCAGAATGATCATCTGCCACTAGTCCTCAAGTTTGGTGAAGTCGACTCCGAGCCGGACAAGATAGAAAATAAGGAGGAATGGGGCCCCATGGACATGGCCCAGAACGAGCTGGCCGCGGCAGTTCCTGCCTCCGCTCCCGTCCCAGCTCCCATCCCCGTGCCCGCGTCAGCGACCATCCCCATAGCATTTACGGGCCGGTTGCCAAGCACTATCACAGAGCTGGAAGCCGCGGGCGTCAGTGAGGTCTCCGCGGACCCGCGCGAGCTCGTGTACATGCCAGAGCTAGCGCCCGTGCCCGTGCCCATGCGCGCCCCTCCACCCACCATGGCACCGGCCCCCGTGCGTTTAGCTGCACCAGATGCGCCCGTGCCACTGCCCGTGCGCACCCCTCCACCCACCGCGGTGGCGGTCCCCGTGCGTTTGGCTGCACCTGTCGCGCCCGTACCTGTTCGTGTGCCCCCCTCAGTGGCATGGGACGCTGCTGTCGACCGCTACCTCTCAGCGGCGACAGCTTCCGTCCTCCCGCGCCCCGCCCGTCGATAGCGTGATGACATGATGTTTGATTTACAAGTGAAGAAGATTTTGTGCTGCATTGAAGACTTCAACAACAACATCCCGGAGGATGACACCGACGGCGCGGCACGCCGCCTCCGCCGCCGCCGGAAATAGTTTTTTGGGGTTTAATACTGTATCTCGAAATCTTGATCATATGAATATAAATTCGCAGTGTGACTGAATGAAAGATATGGTTTGAATGAACTTGCGTTTTTATCTCTTAATGTACAGACTTATCAAACGATTTTCTTTTGAAAAAAACATCAGTGGATTTTAAATACAAAACACTCATCGCACACGTTTTAGTTAGAACACCCGTATGCAAACCGACAGCTTGCCTAGGAAGCAAAGAGAAAATGTGCTGAGCAGGATTTCTACATCCCTTCAACGCAAACGGTTGTTTTTCATGACCCATGTGTAAGCACACACAAACAATTGTGTAAGATTTGCATATCTGTCATTTTGGGTATGTTGCCATTTGTCAAACTGGAAAGATTGACGTTTGTTTATCTAGTAACATTGCCATTTGTCAACCTTGTAACACTACGATTTGTCAAAATATGCAGCTACAAATCACTAGAACTATCTAATTTTTGCAACTAAAATCACTAGCACTGTTCATATGGACACCACTATCAGTGCGCAGGAACGACACCTATGGGATCACAAGGAATCCCTACTACGGTTGCAGGGGCACGGGGCTGTAAAAAGAGCAGGTTTAGAAGATCAACACGCGGGAGTTTATCCAGGTTCGGGCCGCAAGTGATGCGTAATACCCTACTCCTGCTGGTTTTTGTTTATCTGGTGTTCTTGGACTAGCTACGAAGCATGAAGGGTCCAAAAATTATGAATCCTCTCACAGTATGTCGCGGGCCTCCTTTTATAGTCAAAGGGGCTGCTACAGTGGCATGTAGGGGGTGGAAGGTTGTATAGTAGTCAAGTTTATCACCTGATATCATGGGACAAAACGCATTAAATGCGCCACTTAGGTGTCCTCTTGCTTTATCGGGGATGGCAGCGAAGGCTGTCCCGTCCGTCGCCGCTTCTCCTTGCTCCAAAACGCGTCCAGGCCAACGAGGCATGCAGCGCCATGTAGGCTAGGAGGCTGCTGAGCTGGTGTGGTGGCTGGATCTTCACGAAGATCTGCATGCCACCATGTAGGTGCTTGACTAGTTGGCTTAGGTTCCACGTACTGCCACGCGGGTACCTTCTTAGTTGGTGGATCAGCCAATGAGCTGGGGTGGCGACGGGGCGGCAAGGCCTTGCCGCGGTCTTGCTGATCTTCTCAACAAGGGTCTTGCGGGGGCCTTGTGAGCGCCCTCGGCAAGAGTCTTGCTGGGGCCTCGCGGGCGCCCTCGGCAAGAGTCTTGCCGGGGCCTTGTGGGTATCTTTGGCAGGAGCCTTGACGGGGCCTCGTGGGCATCCTCGGCAAGGAGCCTTGTTGTTGTCTTGTTTCGTGGTTCCTATCTAGGCCTCGTAGGCCGTTTATCTTCACAAAGGAAGGCATGCCACCATGGAGGCTCCTCCCGAGCCTTGGTTCCAATGTGGTTGATGGCATCGGGACTCAAAGACTCGACGGTGGCGGCCTTGTTGGTGTGGGGCAAGTAGCCCCGGCAAGACTCTTACTGGGGCATTGAAGGCCACCCCATCAAGGGCCTTGCCGGGGGAGTTTCACCTCGCCCCTCTGCTTCTCGTGCCTTCAGTTTGGCGCTGCTCAAGTAGTCTTCGGTCTTTGCTTCCTCTTCTCCGCCAAGCATGGCCGCAGGCGCGTGGCGGCGACTCCCCATGCACAAGTAAAAGGGGTACAAAAAGGACCCCTACTTTTGTACACCAACAGGAGCCCACGGGCCTGGGTCACATATAAGCGTGGAGCGTTATAGGGCCAGGCCCAGAATGGTGCACGGGCGCGTGGGTGGCGGAGTTCTACCGCAGTAACTCCCTCGCCCGCGGTGCTTCCGCACGACCCGCGTTGAATGCATGACATGGGGGTCGTGTGTGGGGCGGTTGCTGCACACCTGCGTCACATCGTGGTAAATGGTAAAGAGGCGGCCCGCTCCTTCCCCATAAAAAGGAGAAATCGCAGGTGCGCTGCTCATTTACCCCCTGTGCCTTCTCCAATCTTGGAACCGCCGCTCCATTCTTCCTCCTCAAGCTTTTGCCTTTGCTCGCCACTGTCGCGCCCTCACTGCCCTTAATCCTCCATCCCCTCTCAGTTGCCATGGCGCCCAAGAAAGGCAAATGCAAAGGGGCGGCCAATGACATCAGGGAGAAAAAGGCGCTGGAGAGCGAGTTGGCGGTGTTGCGGATGCAGCACGCCTATTTACCCTCGACGGTTGATGCGGTCCACCTCAGGGACTAGTTCAAGCCCCTGTGGGGGAGGGAGACGACCGGGCACCCTGCTACGTGCATCATCCCTGCCAATTTCACAAAGGCCGGCCCCGATCGATACCCCTTCTTCGTCGATTACTTTTCTTGCGGGCTCTGCCCCCCTTTCTCTAATTTTTTCAACGACATCATGCATACCTTCGGCTTTCACCTCCTCGACTTTGCGCCGAATGCCGTGGCGTGCATGGCCCTGTTCTCCCATCCCTGTGAGGGCTTTGCCGGAGTGCTCCCTAGCACGACGTTCTTCCGCCATTACTTATATCCTCACATCCAGCCAGGCGACGCCATTTCTTGGTGCATCACCTGGATCCTGAGGACCCAGGAGAAGGGCACATACCCGGAGGGTGCCCGGAAGGAGAGGTGGGACGAGTGGCGGGGCCGGTGGCTCTCGATCAAGGAGGAGGATCCGCAGGAGTTCTTCTAAGTTTGTCAGAGCCCGCCAACCCGCCGCAAGGACTGGTGCGACCTCGATGTCAATGACAAGAAGCTAACGGTCGCCACCATCATGATCCACTGCCTCACCATGGCCGGGCTCACCCTTGTGATGATCGGGGCCGATTTCATTCGTCCCCGAATCGCTCCACTGCACAACAAGGGGAGGCCAGCCTGGGACTTCAGGAATGCGGCCGATGTCCTGAGGCTCCAAGCTGGCCTGAAGCATAACTTCACGGTGCTGGGGCATGCCCATTTTGGCTAGAGGCTCTTCCAGCTCAATGTGGACGACAACGGTAGGGCTGAGAGGACCGGCAAGGCCGCGAAGGCCGGCAAGGCCGTCAAGGGGCCCCTGTTTGGGTTGCCGGCGGGAGTGGTCCCGCTGAGCAACAACTCTCACTAGTCCCCCATACTCGCCATGATGCCGGACTTCAACGAGCACGGCCTAGACCCGGCCTGGGCCGAGCCGTCAGCAGAGCAAGTGCAGGAGTTTTTAGACAACTTGTCGGAGGGCTATGTCCGCGATGAGCCGCTGCTCATCTGCGACGCCACCGCAGCCTTCACCACCTTCTTCGCTGTCGCGGCCTTCATCGCCCTCGTCTTGTGCACGGGCTGATCCTGAGCCGGATGCCACTGCGTGGCCCTGCCGGGCCGGACCGGCTCACTGGAGCAGGCCTGCCGCAAGACGTGTTGCCTCCCCGCGGGACAGAGGGTCGCCCGCTTTGGTTTCCTCTTCGGGCGACTCGTCGCCCGCATCTTCAGTAAGGGGGGCGCAGGCGCCGGCACCGCTGCCCCCCCAGCAAACTTTCCCACTAGGCGAGCTCTTTCTCCTCCGCGGCCACGTCAGCCTTGTCCTCCACGGCGCCGGCGAACGACACCTATGAGTTCACAGGGAATCCCTACTATGGTTACAGGGGCGCGGTGCTGTAAAAAGAGCGGGTTTAGAAGATCAACACGAGGGAGTTTATCCAGGTTCGGGCTGCAAGTGATGCGTAATACCCTACTCCTACTGGTTCTTATCTATACGGTGAACTTGGACTAGCTACAAGCATGTAGGGTCCAAAAAGTCTGAATCCTCTCACAGTAGGTCGCGGGCCTCCTTTTATAGTCAAAGGGGCTGCCACAGTGGCACACAAGAGGTGGAAAGTTGTACAGTAGTCAAGTTTATCACCTGACATCACGGGACAAAATGCATAAATGCGCTACTTAGGTGTCCTCATCCCGTCCGTCGCCTCTTCGTCTTGCTCTGACACGCGTCTAGGCCAACGAGGCATACATGGCCATGTAGGTTGGCAGGCTGCTGAGATGGTGTGGTGGTTGGGTCTTCACAAAGATTTGCATGCCACCACGTAGGTGCTTGACTAGCTGGCTTAGGTGCCACGTACTGCCACGCGGGTACCTGCTTAGTTGGTGGATCGGCCGCTGAGCTAGGGTGGCGACGGGGCAGCAAGGCCTTGCCGCGGTCTTGCTAATCTTCCTGGCAAGGGTCTTGCCGGGGCCTTGTGAGCGCCCTCGGCAAGATTCTTGCCGGGGCCTCACGGGCACCCTCGGCAAGAGTCTTGCCGGGGCCTTGTGGGTATATTTGGAAGGAGCCTTGCCGGGGCCTCGTGGGCATCCTCGGCAAGGAGCCTTGATGTTGTCTTGTTTCTTGGTTCCTATCTAGGCCTCGTAGGCCCTTTGCCTTCACAAAGGTCTGCATGCCACCATGGAGGCTCCTCCCAAGCCTTGGTTCCAATGTGGTTGATGGCATCGGGACTCTTAGACTCGAGGGTGGCGGCCTTGTTGGTGTGGGGTAAGTTTCCCCGGCAAGACTCTTGCCGGGGTCGTGAAGGCCACCCCGGCAAGGGCCTTGCCAGGGGAGTTTCACCTCACCCCTCTGCTTCTCGTGCCTTCGGCTTGGCGCTGCTCTGGTAGTCTTGGGTCTTTGCTTCCTCTTCTCCGCCTAGCGCGGCCGCAGGCGCCTGGCTGCGACTGCCCACGCACAAGTAAAGGGGTACAAAAAGGACCGCTACTTTTGCACACCGACAACCACTAGCAGGCGTGAGTTGATAGACGCATATGCAAATGTACCATTGATTACATACAACAAGTCACCAACGCCCAACTACAACAAGGATACACGTTGGATTATAGATCATTTCCAACAAAACATTCTAGTAAAGTTTTTCTCTCACAACAAATAACAAAGCGATGAAATGAACTTCAGCTCAACCAGTCGTCGGTGTTGGAAACACTTTCTTTGAACTAGAAGTGATTCTCTGGGAAGGGCCAGCTACTGTCAATCTTGAGACCAACGCAGGATTGATCATTGAGGCTGAAGCAGCTTATGTCAGGACCCATATTGGGACGGTAGGGAAGCATAGTAATATCCTAGGTGTAAATATAGTTGCTTCTCATAAATGGTAGTAATGTTATGTCAACAACAGTAGGATCGCCTTCCACCATCATTGGATAGTTTTGTCCAAGGAAGAGCGAGTTTCCTTCAAGACTTTGAATACCGAACTAGCGAGAACGTGTTGGCGCCAGTACACTAGTATACATCCCAAATACCCTAAAACGGATGTTGGAATAGGTCTGGAGAGTGCGACAATGCGAGACAACACCTGCTTCCTTAGTAACATCAGCAGTGCCCTATATACAGACAAGAAGAGGTGATCCATCAGCGCCACTGAGTATATGGGTCCTGCTCATCCTCATGCTCGTAAAAATTTTCAAGTATAGGTGGTGGAATGTTCACAGGACCTTGTAAACACAAGAAGGTTAATTAGTAAAGGGGAACTAGCTAACCCGCATACATGTGGATGAAACAATTATAATTACAGTGGAACACAAACGTACCGAAAGCATCAGGATTCCATGCAAAAACAGTACCACAAGTGGTGGCAGCAAACACAATACCCTCGTATTGAATTGCATCACGGTACTCATCCGTGTACAAAAATTGATTTTTGAGCAATATCCATCGTGGCGTTAAAGTAAGGACGGCAACAAGCTTGTCGAAGATAGCAACAACTTCATAGTTTGTGTAATCCCAAGAGCGGCTAGGAACTCGACAAATTGCTATCTTCCATAGACGACAGTCAGCATGATCGTATTTGAACTCATGTAGAATACCGGTGTACTCAACCTCTGGGCAATTGACTAAGATTTTTGGAAGTGGAACTCGGTGACGAGTGTACACATTCACAAGTTCCCACTCATAGTTGTACCCAATATAAACAACCCAATCTCCATTTGCGCCTGCCGAAGCCTTGCCCTCAGGCGATGGCATCTTAACATCATACGTATCATTATCAAGCGGCATCAACTTACACAAGGCGAGGCTTCCCTCGTCCCCACACCAGTCAGTAGGGTCACGTCGAAGAACATAGGGGATATCAAACCATTCCTGGACCCTTTGGTTCCTTGTAATGATGCTATTAGTTGAGTCGAGAATGGTCTTGAACGAACCTGCCATGCTAGCAAAGGTGATGACGCCGCACCGATCAATGAGTTCCTCCACCGCGTCATCATTCAGATCGGGGCAAGAATAACGGGGTCGTTTCTGGCCTGTTCCCTCCATGGAGAAGACAATCAAACAATGGCAGAAGGAATGGCGAAGGCAAATGGAGGAGGGAGGAAGAGCTAGCGTGCAGCAATAGTTCCAAATCAAGATGGAAAGGCGAAGAGTCGGTGGACGGTTGCCACGATACACGAAGAAGTGCTCGGGGAGTGAACGGTTGCCATAGAGGTCACACACTAACGACAAGGGCCGAGTGAACCACATGCCCATATCACACACACCTTGATCTGGCTCACCGTCTCTTTTGTGTCGCCTAATCACAAACAGTTCATCCGAGTGAACCGTATGCTGTATATCGCACACACCTCCATCTCGCTGCCCATTTGTTCTGTTCCTCCTCATCACAAATAGTTCATCCGAGTGAACCGTATGCTGTGTATCGCACACGCCTTCATCTTGCTGCCCGTTTCTTTTGTTCCTCCTCATCGCAAACAGTTAATTGAAATGAACCGTATGCCCTTCATTGCACATGCAACTAAAATCTGAACCGTGTTTGATGCATCCGTCATCGCAAACGTTTTATACATTTTTGATAGTTTTCATACACCACCGTTTGCGATTATTGCATCGCACATAGTTTCTCGAAGGGTCTCTGATTGTAGTGTCACGTTAGCAGCATCCTGCAGTAGTTGGTTGTCATGAGGCCCCCCATGGCCCTCGGGAAGCAGCCCCCACTCGTCGAAGCATGGCATCGTCTCAGTGAAGGCCTTCCCATTCAGGCAGTTGTACAAAGGGCGTCCCTCAAGGGGGTCGTCAGGGCCGGTGAAGGCCCACATTGGGAGAGTGTGGTGCTAGAGCGAAGCGATGCGCCGCTGGATGAATTCCTTCACCACCATCACCATTTTCAGCCCTGCCTGCTTCAGCTTGGCTAGCCTGGACATGGTGGGGTCCACATACACCCACTGCTTCCGGAACCACCTCGCATCCGGGCGGAGCGTGAAGTCGATACCAGAGCCGGCAGTCGCCGCCACGCTTGGAGCGAGACGCACCCCAAGAATTGCCGATCGTTGACAAGGTGGAGCAGGAAGAAATGGTGGAGCAAGGCCACGGACGGAAAAATGCCCATGAATGCCTCGCAAAAAAAGGTGAAAGCAGAGAGGAGGATGATGGATCCAAGATCCAGATGTGGCATGTGGATCTGGTAATGCGAGTGCACGGTGTTGAACAAATCGGAGAACGGAGGCAGCAGGCCGGCAAAGAGAGCATGGAGATGAAGGGGGATTTCGGTGGCCTCCATATAAGCTAAAGTCTGAGAGGCAGGCCAGACCATCGTCGCCTTCCAATCGTTGGAATCGGCGACATGGGCTTGTTGGACCTTGTCCAGCCCCTCCCGGTTGATCACCATGGACCAAACCAACGCTAGTTTCGGCCCCGGCGAGGGCTCCGCGACCACACATGCCTTTCCCTTCTTCGTCCTGGGAGCCATGGCGGCGGAGTAGATTGGAGCTGTAATGGAATCTGGTGAAGAAGGCGCAGGTTCGCAAGATGGAAGGGGAGCAGAAGGCAAGCGTCGGGAAGTGGAGACGCCCATGTCCCATCAAGCGCCACACGTCGGCTCGGTTCACATGCGATTGGGGCCCGCGGTGCTCTGCCCTTGACCTTTGGCTTCGCCTCAAAGCCAAGTCCGAGCGCGCCTTGAGCCCGGGGGCTACTGTCGGCATTCTGGGAACCAGGGTACCCAGACTCGCCTGACTACGACCCATGGTGTGGCTCCATCAACATCCTAGTATGGCCATCTACAACACCATCAAGAGAAGACCCTCACAAGGCGGATTACATCAAGACCTCCGGAGGGAGTGGCCTCCCCTGGTTGCCTCCTAAAGAGATAAGATTTCTATTCAGGCGCCCAACCTAATGAGGTTGGGGTGACGCAAGCCATGACGACCAAGGCCAGGCAGGCGCCAGTTTCTTCTTTGGTGCTAAAGAGGCAACCACAGGCGCGAGGTCCCAATGAATCAGGCAAAGGTTTCCATTCCCATGCAACAAGACCAGGACCGCCAGGACGACGGAACAGATGTCATGGTTGAGCCCACCACAGCGTCATGACCAGAGGCTTTGCAGGCGAAGACCACCTTTTGTCAGGATAAGATGTACTACTTGTCCCCTTTCAAATTAGCCAATGTGGGATGCCTTCCCGCCTACATTTTGGGGGAAGAGGACCGAGGCCACTATAAGTATAGGCAAGCCACCACCGTAGCATGGGATCGGATCCTTCTCCACCCTCACCAGAGCAGACCTCACGAGGATGTTCTTCCCTTGTACTAGTTCATACTCAGCCCCTCGTGAGGCTAATCCACCCCAAAGCAGGAGTAGGGTCTTACACCGCAAGGTGGCCGAACCTGGGTAAAACTACTGCATCCGTCTTCTCCCTTGTTCATCGAGCTAGGCCGTGGGGGTGACGAACCGGTTATTTGGAGAGGCTGAGTTCTTCGCACACGCCCCAGAGTTCGAACCTTTCTTGGGTCCGCGGAGCCTTGAATCAGACAGGGTCCATGAGGAAACTAAGGATATTAAGGCCTCCTTTTAATAGAAATCCGCAACAAAGCGTTAACACATAGTGAATACATGAACTCCTCAAACTATGGTAATCACCAGAAAGAATCCCAATTATTATCACCTTGGGGGTATGCGGATCATAACACGTAACAGGTGCATACAACTTGCAAGGTAAGTTCAGGAGCACAAAGATATTGGTGAAAATATAAACGGTTCAGATATGAAATCATGACACTCGGGCCCTAGTGACAAGCATTAAGCATAGAAAAGTCATAGCAACATCAATCTCAGAACATAGTGGATACTAGGGATCAAGCCCTAAAAAACTAGCTCGATTACATGATAAATCTCATCCAACCCATCACCTTCCAGCAAGCCTACGACGTAATTACTCACTCCCAGAGGTGAGCATCATGAAATTGGTGATGGCGGATAGTTGACGATGATGATGATGAAAGATCCCCCTCTCCGGAGCCCCATACGGACTCCAGATCTGGCCTCCCAATGAGGAACAGGAGGTGGTGGCTGCTCTGTATCGTTAAACATAATGAAGCTTCCTTCCTTAATTTTTTCTAAGAATTAGTAATTGATAGTGCTGAGATTTGAGTCACCGAAGCCTTGGGCATTAGGTGTCCCCCTTCAGTGGATCTTTGCTCCAGTATTTTTATTTATTCCATAAAAAATCTCCAAAAAGTTTCGTCTAATTCTGAGAACTTTTATTCCTGCACAAAAACAACACCATGGTAGTTCTGTTGAAAACAGCGTTAGCTCGGGTTAGTTTCATTCAAATGATGCAAATTAGAGTCGAAAACAGGAGCAAATGTGTTTGGAAAAGTAGATATGACAGACATGTATCAACTCCCCCATGCTTAATTGATTGCTTGTCCTCAAACAATTAAATTGACAAACTAAAAGTGATAAAGAAATACTCTTACGAACTCTTTCGTTCTTTTATCTATATATATGCTTAAATAATACCGGGGCTTTCACAAAGATCATAACTAAGCATGCAAATGATAACTCTTGGAAATTATATTCACTCATATCAATGGCATAATCAACAAGCGTGCAATAATGAAATATCTCAAGTGCCAACACTTTGGCAAAACAATCATGATATAATACGACAACATGGTATCTCACTAGCCATTTCTTAGACCGCAAAACATAAATGTAGAGCACCTCCAAAGTTCGACCAGTGACTAAACATTGTAATTCATGGTAGAAAAGATCTAGTCACGATGCACACTATATTAACTATACACAATGCATTAGAATGACAATAGTGCTCTTAGGACTAGTTCTTGTTTGAGAAGGTGATGACTCAATAATAGAAGTAAAGTAACATAGAAGTAAATGGATAGGCCCTTCACATAGGGAAGCCTGGATTTTTAGACGTGCCAGAGCTCGAAGCTTAAATAAGAGATAAATATAATTTTGGGAGGTATGACTTTCCTGTCAATGTCAAGACCAAAACTTTTCAATATCTTCCATCCTAAACAAATTTGTGACAATTCACAAGCCGTAGACTAAAGTTTACTCCCCCTCCACCAACAAACAGAAGCCATGGATACCTGAATCCTCGGGTGCCCTCCAGAGCAAAAACTTCCCCAGGGAGTTTGCTTTATTATTTTGCAATTTTAATCATGGGAGCGGGCATCCTGATTACTAGCCCCTGTCGTGCAAGGACAAGTGAATAAACACTCATCATGAGAATAACCCGCTTGGTAGGGAAGATACTGACCGCCCCATGTCGCTTCATGAGCGGTACGGGCACACAAAATAGATGTTCATTTGAATATTTAGAGGTGGCACATGCGAATTTACTTGGAACGGCAGAGTAATACCACATATAGGTAGATATAGTGGACTCATCTGGAACAACTTTGGTTTAAAATATTTGGATGCACACGTAGTATTCCCGCGTAGTACATGCAAAGGCTAGCAAATAGATTGAGAAGCGACCAACTAGAGAGCAAAAACGGTCATAATCATGCACTGTGAATAATTAACATTGAATACTAGCATGAGTAGAATATAAGCACCATGAACATAAATATCTTGGAGCCAAGTCAACCCACTCGAAACATTGAGAGGAGGATACCATATCATCATGCTAAATCATAATCATTTTAATGCATGTTGACACCAAAGATAAATCATTATTCACTCCTAGCTACTTAAGCATGACATGAGCAAATATAATCTCTAATTCTCATCGTAAACATGTTTATTCATAATATACTAAATAATGGATACTGAGTTAGACATATTTACAAAAGCAAAAACAGGTTGAGTTCATACCCGGTTTTCCTTGCCATAGTCACTTCATGAAATTAGTGTTTGTATTGCCTTCCACTCGCACGACCGAATGATATGAAAATAATAATAGTACAAGAGTGTCGTGGACTAAGCTGGAATCTACAAACATTTTAATTGAAAGAGAAGACAACGTAATATTGGCTCTTGGTTAGATCAATAATTAATGCATATGAGAGCCACTCAACATTTTCATTGTGGTCTTCTCCACACAATGACTCAACAAAGAAAAGAATTCCAGAGAAACACACTAAAATGTTTTTGGAGTTTTTAGTTTTTCTTAAAGGAAGCAAGAAGGGAAAACAAACAACAAGAAAAACTATGTACACGGGAAATCTCCCAACAAGCAAAATAAGAAATGAGATTTCTTTTTGGGTTTTCTTTTAATGCTACAACAAGTAAAACTAAAAAGAAAAAATGAAAATAAGCGAGCAATTGTTTTTGATTTTCTCTATGTTTTTCAAACACACAGAAAAAAGCCAGAAAATAAAACTAACATGGATTATATAATGAAAGAGGATGAACACCGGCAACTAGAATGAAATGTGTGGACATGAATATAATGTCGGTGAGAAATACATACTTCCCCAAGCTTAGGCTATTGCCTAACTTGGTAATCACCATCGCTGGTCTGGGTAGTAATCAAAGTGGTAGCTCGTCGAGGCTCTCCATGTAGCCTCCACAGCTAGACGAGCGGCTTGTACCTCCGTGTTGCGGGAAACCACGGCCACCTATGGGACCAGGAGATCCCTTGCTGGTTCGGTAGGGGGGCAACACGTTGCACAAAGAGCATACGAGTGTGGGGCAGCAATGCAGAGATCACACAAGCAATTTTACCCAGGTTCGGGCCGCCATGAGGCGTAAAACCCTACTCCTGCTTGGCAAGGGTTGGCTCAGGCAGCAGTGACTACACGCTTATCATGGTGTGAGTTATCCAACCTTCTAACCCTTTCTACAGTTGCCATGGGCCTCCTTTTATAGATTAAGGGGTTACCACAGTTGCAAAGTAGTGTTTATGCACTGACAAGACAACGAACAGTGCTATCATACCTAACTCAGCTGGCTGACAGGGCGCATTAAATGCACTGATTGATGATGTGGGTCGCACTTGAGTGGTTGGTGGCGAGGTTCTGCCCCTCGCGAGCCCCGACAGACCTTGGCGGGGTGCCTTGGTTGCCTGCTCCTTGCGGTGGCCTTGACGCTTGTCGGGCTCGCATGGCCGGCAAGGGTATCCCTTCTCTTGCCAATATCTTACTCTTCTAGCTCAACCTTGGTCTCTCTGGGCTGCATTTTGGTTCTTCAAGTCTCTTGGTGGGTCGGTACTTAAATCTTGATCTCATGCATGTGCGCAGTCTGAGCATCGTGGGGGTAGGTCCTAATAAGTGCATAGGAAAGGTTGCTGAAGGGGTTGGCCCCTTGAGTTTTCCTTTGCTGCTTCATCAGCCTTGATTCCGAGACAGTTTCTAGTTTCCCTCTGCGTGGTGTAAAGCTAATAGTGGTGGGGCCGCTCCAGTGATGGCCCGTGAACAACTTTAATGCTCGGGGTGGAAACTGCCAATTTACTCTTCCCATAGCATGCCCTTATCCTTAGCCACGTGTGCAGCATGCATCGCGCGGGGTAGCTAATGGGGGCGCATGGCGTGGGATAGTACCTTGGAAAGGGCTAGCCCGTCTTGAATTGGCGGAGGAGGGCGATGATCACCCGTGGATGGAGAAGCTGCCCTTCCCCGCCCGACCTATAAAAAGGGAGGGGCGGAGGAGAGCAGAGCCATCCACCTTTGCATTCTCCTTCTTGTTCCCTTGTTTTGTGCTTCCGTCGGCAATGCCGAAGAGAAGAGCCTGGGGCCAGCCCCGGGCTCCTATTTGGGATTCCCTTTGTACCTAAGAGGAAGGTTCGGGCGGTGCGGCGCCGATTCCGGGAGTGCCAACCCCGGCGTGCTTGCTGCCGGGTCACTCGTGGCCTTGACTTTAGTGGGTGGGGACGCGATCAACACCATGTCCCATCTCGAGATGGGTACGGCGCATGGTAGTCGACCGCTCTCCATTCTTCGTCTCTTCGTGGCACGGTGGAGGAGCCGCGAGAAGGATTCACCGCTAATAGGGGTGAATCTGGCTCCCCATAGGCGCCGCTCTTATGTTGCGCAGGAGAGCTCTCTGCTTCCACATGCGTCCTTGGGACGTGCAGTGATTCCTAACGCCAGGGCTTGTGGGGACGACCATGCTCTCTATGAAAGGATTCAGAGAGCATGGTGTCCGGTGTGGCGGTCGTGCCGAGATCTTCAGGTGGTAGTGATGAGGACGGTAGCGGCAACCCACGACGCATCAAGAAAGGTGATGACCGTTCCAACGAGTCATGTTTGCCGGTGACTCTGTGCCTCCCATCTGGTCCTCCGGCAGCGTCACCATCCAGTACTGCCCTCCGGTTTCTTTCTCCTTTTTGGGGGGCGGCGTCGTCCTGATCCTGGGGAGGCGCCGAATCCCAGTTATGCCCGTCTCCGGCCCCTCTGACCTCTTCCTATAGGAGATGGACAGGGGCAAAGGCGTAACGGGGCACTTATCTTTTTGCAGTCTTAAACTTGTAAGCAATCAACAAATTTTAATTCAAATAATGTAATCTCTCGAGTCCATCTTTGTGTTCTGTAATGCTTGTACTTGTATCTACATGTCAATGAAAGAAATAAACCTCGCCGGGAACCCGTGCATGTATATGTCCATGCAGAGGTGGAGTGCCTCTTTACTGTGCCATGCAATCTTCTCATCCCATGTCAGAGTCAAGTTCATGGCGAGAATCTGCAACTCCATGTAGATGAGAATGAATGCAGGATGCCATCCTATCTATATGCATATGCAAAATGATCATGAAATGCTTATGTAGTGATCTGGGTGTGCTCATGCATGCATGCAATCTTGGTCGGGGCCCCCCCATAGTGCTTCTTTATTTTATCTTGCATGGGGTCATGGCCCCGGCTTTGTACAAGGGGTTACATGCAACTGAGGCAAGGCCTGTACAAAAGGGTGGCTGCCGAGGCAGTGCCCGACAGCCTCGCACCTTACGGGTAGTACTTACGGAGATGTTCAATATTCCATGTATTTTGCACCTGTGTTCCATCCCCGGTCTTCAAATGGACTATTCCAGGTCTAGTGGCTCGTACCACCCGATAAGGGCCTTCCCACTTTGGTGACAACTTGTTTGTACCCTTGGTGGACTGAACGCACCTAAGGACAAGGTCACCTTCCTCAAAACACCAGGCATGAACCCTGCGACTATGATAGCAACGCAGGGCTTGCTAGTAGCATGCAGCATGCATAGCATCCCGGAGACGGTTTTCCTTGAGTAACACAGTCGTCACGCCGGTGCTGATCTTGCGCTACTTCATCATAGGCAAGCACTCAAGGGGACCCGTAAATGAGTTCCGTGGGGATAACTGCTTTTGCCCCGTAGACCAGGGAGAAGGTAGTCTGCCCGGTAGCTCAGTTAGGTGTCGTTCTAAGGGACCAGAGAACTACTGGCAGCTCTGTCGGCGTCCTGGGAACAAGGGTTCCTAGAATTTCCTGCCTGCGGCCCACGGCATGGCTCCACCAGCGGCCCTGTACGCCCCATCTTCATCAGCGAACACTCAAGACCCTCGCGAGGGGCCAAGCCTCGCGAGGCGAACGACGCAAGACCTCCTCAGGGGCGGCCTCGCCAGGCTGGCTCACGAGGGGCGGAGAGATCAAGGCGAGAGGAACCTTGCGATGTCCCTATGACGCAAGCCACGATGACCAAGGCCAGGCGGGCGCCAGTGCATGTAGTGTACTCGTTTCCTCTTTGGTGCTAAAGAGGCAAGCGCAGGCGAGGAGTCTCGAGGCATCAGGCAAAGGTTTCCATACCGGTGGAACAAGACCAAGACCAACATGATGATACATCTCCAACGTATCTATAATTTTTGATTGTTCCATGCTATTATATTATCTGTTTTGAAATGTTTAATGGGCTTTAATATACCTTTTTATATTATTTTTGGGACTAACCTACTAACCAAAGGCCCACTACAAATTGCTGTTTTTTGCCTACTTCAGTGTTTCGCAGAAAAGGAATATCAAATGGAATGAAACCTTCGGGAGAGTTTTTTGGAACAAACGTGATCCAGGAGACTTGGAGTTGACGTCAAGAAAGAAGTGAGGAGGCCACAAGGCAGGGAGGCGTGTCCATGGGGGTAGGCACGCCCCCCCGCTCGTGGGCCCTTCGCAACTCCACCGACGTACTTCTTCCTCCTATATATACCCATATACCCCGAAAACATCCAGGAGAACCACGAAACCCTATTTCCACCGCCGCAACCTTCTGTATCCATGAGATCCCATCTTATGGCCTTTTCCGGTGCTCTGCCGGAGGGGGAATTGATCATGGAGGGTTTCTACATCAATACCATAGCCTCTCCGATGATGTGTGAGTAGTTTACCACAGACCTTCGGGTCCATAGTTATTAGCTAGATGGCTTCTTCTCTCTCTTTGGATATCAATACAAAATTCTCCTCGATTCTCCTGGAGATCTATTCGATGTAATTCTTTTTGCAGTGTTCTTGTCGAGATCCGATGAATTGTGGGTTTATGATCAAGATTATCTATGAACAATATTTGATTCTTCTCTGAAATCTTTTATGCATGATTCAAATATCTTTGCAAGTCTCTTCAAATTATCAGTTTGGTTTGGCCTACTAGATTGAACTTTCTTGAAAAGGGAGAAGTGCTTAGCTTTGGGTTCAATCTTGTGGTGTCCTTTCCTAGTGACAGCAAGGCATGAATTGTATTGTTGCCATCAAGGATAAAAAGATGGGGTTTATATCATATTGCTTGAGTTTATCCCTCTACATCATGTCATCTTGCCGAATGCGTTACTCTGTTCTTATGAACTTAATACTCTAGATGCATGCTCGATAGCGGTCGATGTGTGGAGTAATAGTAGTAGATGCAGAATCGTTTCGGTCTACTTGTCGCGGGCATGATGTCTATATACATGATCATGCCTAGATATTCTCATAACTATGCGCTTTTCTATCAATTGCTTGACTGTAATTTGTTCACCCACCATAGAATTTGCTATCTTGAGAGATTCCACTAGTGAAACCTATGGCCGCCGGGTCTATCTTCCATCATATTATTTTCCTATCAATTTCCTATTTATATTTTGCAATCTTTATTTTCCAATCTATACAAAAAAATACCAAAAATATTTATCTTATTATCTCTATCAGATCTCACTCTCGTAAGTGACCATGAAGGGATTGACAACCCATTTTTCGTGTTGGTTGTGAGATTCTTATTTGTTTGTGCAGGTATGAGGGACTTGCGTGTAGTCTCGTACTGGATTGATACCTTGGTTCTCAAAATCTGAGGGAAATACTTATGCTACTGTGCCACATCACCCTTTCCTCTTCAAGGGAAAACCAACGCAAGCTCAAGAGGTAGCAAGAAGGATTTCTGGCGCCGTTGCCGGGGAGATCTATGCACAAGTCAAGACATACCAAGTACCCATCACAAACTCTTATCCCTTGCATTACATTATTTGCCATTTGCATCTCTTTTTACTCTCCCCAACTTCACCCTTGCCGTTTTATTCGCTTTTTTCCGGCCCATCTCTTTTTGCTTGCTTCTTGTTTGCTTGTGTGTTGGATTGATTGTTTGTCATGATGGCTCAAGATAATACTAAATTGTGTTACTTCTCTAGTACCAACAATAATGATTTTATTACCACTCAGATTGCTCCTCTTACTGATGCTGAATCTTGTGAATTTAATACTACTTTGCTGAATCTTGTCATGAAAGATCCGTTTTCTGGCCTTCCCAGTGAAGATGCCGCTACCCATCAAAACAACTTTGTTGATTTATGTGATATCCAAAAGAAGAAAGATGTTGATAATGATATTGTTAAATTGAAGCTATTTCCGTTTTCTCTTAGAGCTCGTGCTAAAACTTGGTTTTCATGTTTGCCTAAAAATAGTATTGATTCATGGAATAAGTGCAAAGATGCTTTTATCTCTAAGTATTTTCCTCCCGCTAAGATCATCTCTTTTAGAAACGATATTATGAATTTTAAGCAACTTGATCATGAGCATGTTGCACAATCTTGGGAGAGGATGAAATTACTGATACATAATTGCCCTACTCATGGATTAAATTTATGGATGATCATACAAAAAATTTATGCCGGATTGAATTTTGCTTCTAGAAATTTTTTAGATTCGGCCGCATGAGGCATTTTTATGGAAATCACTTTAGGAGAAGCTACTAAACTCCTACATAGTATTATGGTTAATTATTCTCAGTGGCACACCGAAAGATCTACTAGTAAAAAGGTTCATGCTATAGAAGAAATTAATGTTTTGAGTGGAAAGATGGATGAACTTATGAAATTGTTTGCTAATAAGAGTGTTTCTTCTGATCCTAATGATATGCCTTTGTCTACTTTGATTGATAATAATAATGAATCTATGGATGTGAATTTTGTTGGTGGGAATAATTTAGGTAACAATGCTTATAGAGGAAACTTTAATCCTAGGCCGTTTATTAGTAATTCCTCTAATAATTATGGTAATTCTTACAACAACTCTTATGGAAATTTTAATAAGATGCCCTCTGATTTTGAGACTAGTGTTAAAGAATTTATGATTTTGCAAAAGAATTTCAATGGTTTGCTTGAAGAAAAATTGCCTAAGATTGATGAGTTGGCTAGGAACGTGGATACAATTTCTCTTGATGTTGATTCTTTGAAACTTAGATCTATTCCACATAAGCATGATATCAATGAGTCTCTCAAAGCCATGATAATTTCCATTGATGAGTGCAAAGAAAGAACCGCTAGGATGCGTGCTAAAAAGGGTTGCTTCATAAAGCATGTTGTTCCAGTTTTCTAGATAACAAGGATGAAGATCTAAAAGTGTTTCATGTGTCTCCTATTAAATCTTTGTTTTGCAATATGAATCTTGATAATGATGGGACTGGAGATGAGTCAACTTTAGCTAAAAGGCATCCCAATGATTCGGAGTTTTTAGATCTTGATGCAAAAATTGGTAAAAGTGGGATTGAAGAAGTCAAAACTTTACATATCAGTGAACCCACTATTTTGGATTGAAAGGAATTTAATTATGATAATTTCTCTTTGATAGATTGTATTTCCTTGTTGCAATCCGTGCTAAATTCTCCTCATGCTTATAGTCAAAATAAAGCTTTTACCAAACATATCGTTGATGCTTTAATGAAATCTTATGAAGAAATGCTTGAATTAGAAGTTTCTATCCCTAGAAAACTTTATGATGAGTGGGACCTACTATTAAAATTAAAATTAAAGATCATGAATGCTTTGCTTTATGTGATTTGGGTGCTAGTATTTCCACGATTCCAAGAACTTTGTGTGATGTGTTAGGTTTCCGTGAATTTGAAGATTGTTCTTTAAATTTGCATCTTGCCATTCCACTATTAAGAAACCTATGGGAAAGATTAATGATGTTCTTATTGCTGCAAATAGGAATTATGTGCCCATAGATTTCATTGTTCTTGATATATATTGCAATCCTACATGTCCTATTATTCTTGGTAGACCTTTCCTTAGAACGATTGGTGCAATTATTGATATGAAAGAAGGAAACATTAGATTCCAATTTACGTTAAGGCAAGGCATGGAACACTTTCCTAGAAAGAAAATTAAATTACCTTATGAATCTACTATGAGATCCACTTATGGATTGCATACGAAAGATGACAATACCTAGATCTATTCTTGTTTTATGCCTAGCTAGGGGCGTTAAACGATAGCGCTTGTTGGGAGGCAGCCCTATTTTATTTTTGTTTCTTGCTTTTTGTCTCTATTTAGTAATAAATTATTCATCTAGCTTCTGTTTAGATGTGGTTTTATGCTTTTAATTAGTATTTGTGCCACGTAGAACCTTTGGGAAGACTTGGGGGAAGTTTATGTGATCTTGCTATAAAAAACAGAAACTTTAGAGCTCACGAGATTTGCTGCCAGTTTTTACTGGAGAGTGTGATTAGGTTAATTATTTTTAAATATGATTAATAGACAAATTCCTCATGTCCACCAATTTATTTCAGAATTTTTGGGTTTACATAAGTATTCCAAACATACAGATTACAACAGACTGTTCTGTTTTTGAGAGATTCTGTTTTTCGTGTGTTGTTTGCTTCTGTGTAATCTGTGTAATCTGTAGCCATAGATTCATCAAAATAAGCAAACAACACACGAAAAACAGAATCTGTCAAAACAGAACAGTCTATAGTAATCTGTAGGTTTCGACCACTTCTGGAACCCCAAAAATTCTAAAATAAATTGCTGGACATGAGGAATTTACCTATTAATCATCTTCAAACATAATTAACTAGATATCACTCTCCAATAAAAAATGTTATCAATTCTCGTGAGCACTAAAGGTTCTGTTTTTTACAGCAAGATCAAAAAGACTTTCCCGAAGTCTTCCCAACGGTTGTACTTGGCACAAACACTAATTAAACACAAAAAACACAACCAAAACAGAGGCTAGATAAATTATTTATTACTAAATAGGAGCAAAAAGCAAGGAATAAAAATAAAATTGGTTGCCTCCCAACAAGCGCTATCATTTAACACCCCTAGTTAGGCATAAAAGCAAGGATAAATCTAGGTATTGCCATGATAATGATAAGATAAATCGTGAAAGCTCATCTCATACTCCCTACGTTCAGCAACAAGCTTCCTTTGTGGAAAGCAAAAATAATCAAAAGGGCTAAATTTAATGGGACAAAAGTCCCCAAGATCAAGCTCGGGAGGTATTGGTTCCTCCTTTGGCCCCTCATATTGCACAATCAATTCATCATTATAAGCATTCTTTTGGCAAAAGGTCATGAGCCTTTGTTCAAGGGAAAAACCTAGCCCTTTTTTCTACATGGCACAATTATCATTAAGCTCAGAGATCCTATTAACAAGAGCATCGGTAGGAAACTTTTTTCTAAGGTTTTCATTAAAAGCAAGATGATCTAAAGATCGTAAACGCATAATATCTTCTTGATAGAAAAGAATTGCCTCTATGGCAGGATGGCCGGCATCCATCCTATAATGCGCCAATTGGCCACTTTTATTATAAATCTGAACTCATGAGCTAAAAAGATGGTTGCTGCTCGCTTAACAGAAGAATGCTCAATATTAGAAAATTCTAGGAAAATCCTTTGTATGGAAGGATGCATTTGTAAAAATTGTCTCTCGAGTTCAACTATGAGCAAGGATATAGCATCTGCGGGACAACTAGTTTATTAAGGATAGATCCACTCATAGTGGGCAAAGCACCGGCACAAGTAAAGAAATCTTGAATAACTCCCTTCCCAATAATATTACCGCTGCCAATACGAAACTTTTTAGTGTGCAAAATAATAGGATTTTCAAGAGGATCATAAATAGCATCGAAGTTTTCCATATTATTATCCTTATCAATGATAACTTCCTCAATTTCATACATGATGGCAACAAATTGCTAAAAGAACGAGCACAAAGAAGGCAGGAAGGAAAAAGAAGCGAACGGAAAAGATAGGGCGAATAAAACGGCAAGGGTGAAGTGGGGGAGAGGAAAACGAGAGGCAAATGCCAAATAATGTAATGCGAAGGATAAGAGTTGCGATGTTTACTTGGTATGTCTTGATTTGTGGTAGATCTCCCTGGCAACGCCGCCAGAAATCCTTCTTGCTACCTCTGGAGCACTGCGTTGGTTTTCCCTTGAAGAGGAAAGGGTGGTGCAGTAAAGCAGCATAAGTATTTCCCTCAGTTTTTGAGAACCAAGGTATCAATCCAGTAGGAGACCACACGTGAGTCACCTCGTACCTACACAAACAAATAAGAACCTCGCAGCCAACGCGATAAAGGGGTTGTCAATCCCTTCACGACCACTTGCAAGAGTGGGATCTGATAGAGATGATAATAATAAGATAAATATTTTTGGTATTTTTATGATATAGATTGAAAGTAAAGAAATTGATAGAAAAGAGAATACTTATGAGAATATCTAGGCATGATCATGTATATAGGCATCACGTCCGGGACAAGTAGACTGACTCCTGCCTGCATCTACTACTATTACCCCACACATCAACCGCTATCGAGCATGCATCTAGTGTATTAAGTTCATAAGAACACAGTAACGCCTTAAGCAAGATGACATGATGTAGAGGGATAAACTCATGCAATATGATATAAACCCCATCTTTTTCTCCCCGATGGCAACAATACAATACGTGTTGTTTCCCTTTCTGTCACTGAGATCGAGCACCACAAGATTGAACCCAAAGCTAAGCACTTCTCCCATTGCAAGAAAGATCAATCTAGTAGGCCAAACCAAACTGATAATTCAAAGAGACTTGCAAAGATAAACCAATCATACATAAAAGAATTCAGAGGAGATTCAAATATTGTTCATAGATAATCTGGATCATAAACCCACAATTCATCGGATCTCGACAAACACACCACAAAAATAAGAGTTACATCGAATAGATCTCCAAGAGAATCAAGGAGAACCTTGTATTGAGATCCAAAGAGAGAGAAGAAGCCATCTAGCTACTAGCTATGGACCCGAAGGTATGAAGTAAACTACTCACACATCATCGGAGTGGCCATGGAGTTGATGTAGAGGCCCTCCCTAATCGATGCCCCCCTGCCTCGTGGCCGCCTCGCTGATTGCTTGACGTCCACTCCAAGTCTCCTGGATCATGTTTGTTCCAAAAATAACACTCCCGAAGGTTTCATTCTGTTTGGACTCCGTTTGATATTCCTTTTCGGCGAAACTCTAACATAGGAAAAAACAACAATTTGGGCTGGGCCTCCGGTTAATAGTTTAGTCCCAAAAATAGTATAAAAGTGTAAAAATAAGCCCAATAACATCCAAAATAGATAATATAATAGCATGGAGCAATCAAAAATTATAGATACGTTGGAGACGTATCAACTAACATGGGGAATAACTACACGATCTTGCACATCCTCTTCAGGAATGCTCGCATGGAGACCTAGGGCCTAGAGACTCTGTGAAGCCTTCGAAATGCGGGCGACGCTTTTGGTGAGGGAGTGGTTTGCTCCATGTCTTCATCAAGCACCGAATTGGTGACTTGAGATGGTGGAGTACGGGGAATCACTTCATGCAGGGGGAGTTCGGGTGTTGCTCTTCCCAAAATTCATCTTGAGGAATTGGCGTCGTGGGACCACCAATGCTTATGAGTTCACTACTTGTGGGAGCAGGCGATGATACTTATTTGGGCTTGAGCTGCGGAAGGACTTCATCATCTTAAACACGGTCTTCATGACCCATGTCTTGTGCTGCGATGGAGTCATCACCTGGAATCTCTTCAGTCTCTGGAGCCTCTGTGGGAGCACGCTCATGAACAACGAGACGATGCTCGTGATTGGTGGAGGAAGGAAGTGCAACAGAAATGGCTTCAACATTCAGCTGCTCTTTCCGTGAAGACTTCGAAGCCTTATTCTTCAACTTCTTCTAAGAGGGAGCAGCATCAGAGGTGTCTTGGTGCTTCCTCTTCCTACCTTCACCCTCAGCTTGCCTTGTTCTCTTTTGCTTTGAAGCTACTAAAGGTACCTTTGGCTTCATGCCAGTCTACTGGCAGGGAAGACTATGCTTGGTTATTCCTGCCTTGGAGCTTCGGGTTCAACTTCAGCAGACTTCTTCTTTTTCTTGGTATCCATCTTGGGGTCGATGCCAGGACGTCGAGTGCCTTTCTCTTTTCAGCGTCGTTGTGTGCTTGAACACACTTCTGCGCATAATACGACATGCGCTCATGGGAGCCTTAATCACGCTTCTTGTTGAATTGAGCCTTCTCATAGTCGATCTTGTTCTTCAGCTCACGAATTTTTTGAGCAATAGTAAGCTCGTTCGCTATGGCTCCTTGCAATGTGTCGCCGATGTCCACAGGCAGCTGAAGATCATCAATGTCGGTTTTGGGATCCTCAAACCATTCATCAATAAAGTGATTGAGAATATCAGCATCAAATAGAGGCAGATCTTGGAAGATATCGGCGTCTTGTTTCCTCTTGATGAGCTACTCCAAAGCATCATCAGGTAGATCTTCATCACTGGATAGATCAATGGAATTCTCTTCATTTCGCAGAATGCTTGCTGGTGTGAGGTCATGCCAAGAATTTTTCTTGGGCTTCTTGGTCTTCTTGGAGACGCGAGATTGATCTTTAGACTGCACACTAGATTTTGAAGGTGTGGATTTTAATGGCTTCTCGCTTGAAGCTTTTGGAGTAGTGGAAGATCTTGAAGCCTTGGACTTCTTCTTTGGCTTCGGAGCTTCAGGTTCATCCTCATGCTCCTCTTCGGCACCAGCCACATCAACAACGGCCTTTGTGCAGCGATATGAGAGAGAAGCCCATCAAAACTGTCAAAGGGGTTGAAGTCAATCCCCAATTCAGTTCTGTTCTGAACTGCTAAAGCTCTAGCAAATTGAAGATTTTTCTCAAACAGTTCATCGTCACAACACCATCGGAGACTGAATGGGCGGCATTAGCTGGCTGACATCCTCGGACCATACAAGGATAGAAGCCCTTGGCTATAGGTTTACCCTTCGTCTTGGGCATAATCTTCTTGTAAACAATATCGGCCCAGGGTGGCCTTACTGCATTCTTCTTAGCATATTCATCTGTGATGAAGTTATACAAAAACCATTGCTCTTCCCAATACCTTCGAATCCATTGGACTCGAGTTTTGCGTTCTCCATAGGTTTCTTCTAGGTCAGACTCATACTCTTTATAGATTTCTGGTGGCAAGTACAAAGCAGAATTGCCACGGTGTTGCCCGCCACCTTTCCTTGCAGATTTGTCAGTTTCCATTAGGTTCGGACTAAAAGTCTTCAAAACAGTGATTGGCTTCAGACGACTGGTCAGGCAAGAACTAGCTTCAGGACACTCAATATGATGCTGTAAGAACTCTGCAAATGAATGCAGACTATGAGAACCAAGGAATTCTCCCATGGACATGTACCTGCGACAGCATTAGAGTTGTGAGGGAAGGGGAAGAGGTCATATGAATTCTTAGAGGTTTTTGAAGATAAATCAGTTTGAAGACATTGACCTCATAGTATGAATCCATGAATAATTACAAGTGAGGAATCTAACTAGTTGTGAGGCATAAGTGAATACACTTGCAAGATATGAGATGCAGAAACAGAAAGAAACGGATTTTGAAGTTCAGAAACCACTTTTGGTAGAAGTTGACAGATTCAATGGATCAAACAAGCGGTTAAAAGTGAGATTTATTTACCACTCGAAGAACTGCTAGACAAGGTGAGGAGGATGTCGAGCAGTCCGATCTCCCGTGCCCTAACTTTCCGGAGGAACACACCTACGACGGCGGCGGAGAAGACGACATCTGCGGTCGGCGTGAAGACATCGTCGAAGAGGTCGCGGCAGCTAAGCGCTGCGTCTCTGGTGTCGACAGAGGTTAGCGGTGGTGATAGGGTTTGAGCGAGAGGACAAGGTGGGAGAGGAGATAATGACCACGCGGGTGGTGTATTTATAAGGTGAAGTGCGATGCAGTGCAATTACGCAGGTGCCCCTAGCGGCTCACATCTGATGGACACATGGCATGCATGCAACTTATTAGGAGTTGAACCATGTTCCCACACGCGCCTGGTTTGTCGAGTGGTCGTTCCGGCTTCTCCGGTATTCAGGCAAAGAGGATAAGTGCATTAAAATGTTTTAAATTTGTGTCTCTGTGTCTTCAGCTGACAAGGATATAGTGAAGACATTCGACACATGTCAACAGAATGCATATGAAGAGATAGATAGAATTTGAGGAGAAAGCACACTAGGGGTTAGGGTCCGATCACATTCACTTAGATCAGAAAACGACAAGTTTGAAGACATAGCTATAAGTTAATGCTGTAGAGGACAGAACACACACACACAGATATACATATATATATACACATATATATATATAGGACATCACTATTATAATCCCAGGATTAGATTATTTATTTGGATAACGTCAGGCACTATATAGGGCCTGATGGACCCCTCCTGAACTTCCCTAAACTGCCCGGCCCGGCCAGACAGAATCCCACCCGATCCCGAGCTGCCCCGACCGGATCCACCTGATCCCCCGATCCCGAGCCGACCAACCCCCCTCCTCGCCGGTCCTCCCCTCGATTCCTGACCACCGCCCTCGTTCGCCGCCGATCTTTGCTGGATCAACTGCCTCCCCTCCCATCTCCAGCTCCTGGCCGGCAGGATCCGCCGCCTCCCCTCTGTCTCCTGCTCCTGGTCGACCTGACCCACCGCCACACCTCCGTACCACCTCCTGGCCGACCACCGATGCGAGGGAGCCCGCATCGCCTAGACGCGACAAAGCCGCCATGTACTTCCGGAAGTCGCATCTTCCTTCCATCCTCACCACCCGATGCCTTGGCAGAGTAGAAAACAACCCAAACGCAAGCTATGATGAATAGCGCGGCCAACGGAGCAACTCCGCGGCAGAGGCGGCATTGGCGGCGCCTTCAAATCCAACAATAGTACATGAACTTCCTCCCACTTGTTTCCTTCTTCTTCAATATTTCCTTGCCTGACCTTCTTGCTTCGTGCAGATGAGCTTCGCGCCCTCTGCAAGACATGGATTGTCATGGAATTCCTCTCCTACATCCATGACAAATTGTTCTCGAGGTGGCCTATCAGCTGCTGGAAAAAGTTTGGCCGAACTTCTAGCCAGGGTATGGTTGAACTTCTTCCTTTTGTTTGTTATTTTCTTACAGCCATGTGAAATTCAGGTAGTTTGTGAGCCTTAGTTTAGGCCTCAAAACATTTGGAAAATCTTCCTGCTTACAGCCATGTGAAGTTCAAGTAGTTTGTGAGCCTCAGTCCAGGTTACAAACATCATTTTAAAAATTTGCCTGCTTATAGCCATGTGAAGTTCTGGTAGTGTGTGAGCCATAGTCCAGGATACAAACAATAGAAAATCTGCCTGCTTTTCACATTCACATGTGAAAATCCATGTGAAGTTCAACTATTAAGTGTGCTAGAGTTCAAGTTGGTATGTATCTGGTTTTGTGGAAAAAAATAAAAGGAAAATAGAACATGCATGTGATCACACGTGAAGGTCAGGTTGGTATGCACTAGTGGTTCAACCATTCAAACTCATGAAGGTTTGGGTTTTTTAACTATAGACAGTATTTCAAACTCATTAGGTTCAGGTTTTTTAACTGCAAAACAAGAAGGTCAGGTTGTGGAGAGTGCTCAGTTCAGGTACAAAGAAGTAATCAAATAGTGTAGAGTTAACAGAATGTGAGGTTCACTCTGTGAAGGGTGCTCAGTTCAGGCTGTCAATAATGCTTAGTTTAGTTACAAAGGTATAGGCAGATGTAACTTGTGTTCTAATAAACATTTTTTCTTTTATGTCAGCAAGACGAGATATGCATGAAGAAGCTTAGAAGTTTCCAGCAGCAAGTACACAATCCTAAGCATGTACGCGTTGCACCACCCCCTCAAAAATGGGTCACACATCAAATGCACCAACAGCATTACCAACCTGCTCCATACCAAAAAAGGATGACACCCGAAACACATGGAGACTTCCAAGATGCTGGGTCACAGCCCTATCTGCAAAACTTTTTGCCTGCACCTAATTGGGTGACGCCGGAAATCCCCCGTAGATTCCTTGTATCCACCAGCACACTCCCAAGCACACCGATGGAGGAGGGGGGTAGCTCAAGTCCTCCGTGTAACTCTGGAGGTTATCCCAGTGTGCCTCGTCAATCCCAAAGGGAAGCAACTAAACCGGATACCAGGACAAATCCAATAGGAACACACACACAGAGGAGAGTGCTCTGCGCACTACCACCATTGGATCTTGCTGCTGCTCCTACAAGTCAGAATTGTATGGGACATAAGGTAGATGGACTGCTTCACATAACAAAAGAGCAAACCAAGACCAAGATCACAATACCTCCGCAACCACCTCAAGCAAAAGGGACACAAACAAGAGAGAGGCCATCTTCAGCCCTCCTTCCTCCTCGTGATCCACTCTTTCATCCTGCTATGAATACTCCGCTGTGTCCCATCCCAGAGGGACAGCAGCAGACTCTGGTGGAGTTGTGATCATACACGCATGTAAGTGAAAAAATATATTTAGGTATTTATATATGCATCTTGTATTATCTGCAATTTTTTTGCTCCCTCTAGGATAACAAGTTCATAAACTGCATTTTAACGTGCCATTTGGATTATTTTTTCTTTTTCTGCAGATGCTGGATCTCCCGGCTTATCTAATACCAAGACAAAATATGCGATTCCAAGATGTAGAGAAAGCAAGGGAATTTTAGATACCGGGGGGGGGGGGATGACAACCACAAGTATTTTGTTTGCGCATTCCAAGGGGAACACACAACTTCTACTTTAGAGGCTAACAGGAAGCGAAACAAAACATCATAGAGGACAGGCTGCAATACAAGAATGAGGGTAAAGGTGAAGTAGGAGAACACATGTGTGGCAGTGGACATTGAGTACAATCATAATCACCAACTCATGCAAACTAATGACATGCTGGTATTCTTGCACTCACACAAGAATTATGACCCCACTATTCTAGAGTACGTAAAGCTCCTACAGTACCATGATGTCAAGCATACAACGGTCATGTCCATGCTATCAGAAAATGAAGATGGAAGCTACTTCCTAAGGATGACCGGATGAGACCTATTAAACCAGTAAGTATTCAAAAATGCACATACTGCAAATGTACATAGCATCCTAAGTCACCACCCATTGCTAGCAAAAAAACAAATGCATGTTTGCATATAATTTGCAGGAAAGCCATGAATGCAAATAAAGATGATTTGGATGATGTATTGAAACTTGTATCATTCTTCAAAGACATGAAGGCAATCAATGATGAGTTTTTCTATGACATACAAGTAGACAAGGACAATTCAATCAAAAACATTTTCTGGTCCAATGCAAGCTATCGAGGAGCCTATCAAGACTTTGGCGATTGCGTAACATTCGACACAACTTACATGACCAACAGGTTTCATATGCCTCTGGGAGTGTTTATTGGAACAAACCATCACTTGCAGTCAACGATATTTGTTGTTGCCCTAATCAGAGATGAAGATGCAATGTCATTCAAGTGGTTGTTCGATACATTTGTACAGTGCATGAACAACAACCACCCAACTTGTATTCTAACAGGTGAGCTCAAAAAAAACTCTACAAGTTTCATCATCTTTTCAGTCTATGGGTCTGTATTGGGTATATTGGCTTTATATGAGAATAATGTAAAGCAAGCAGTTCAACAACTGTTAGCACAGAAGTCCAACAAAAACAATATAAGAAGCAAAATCATATGTCACATGTTTAGACAAAATATAGTTCTGGATGTGAAGTTCAGATAGAGGAACCATAGAAGTTCAAGGACACTGATGTAAGAAAAAACATATGAAGCATGTTCAAGAAAAATATAGTTATGTATGTGAAGTTCAAGCACTGGTACCACAGAAGTTCAACAACAATGTTGTAATAAAAAAATTGGGTTACATTATTAGTTAGTAATACTGCTACCTGTGAAGTTCAAGCAATGGTACCACAGAAGTTCAACAACACTGCTGTAAGGAAAAATAAATGTAACATTTTTAGGTAGTCATACTTGCTACCTGTGAAATTCAAGTACTTGTACAACATAGGTTCACCATTAGTGCAAAAATGAAGCAAGTTTCATTTTTTCATTCATGTAGACCAGTGCCCGTCGATGGTGAAAGCTATACCACAATCATTCCCAAACACCATCAACAAGCTATGCCGTTGGCACATCCTGAATAAGTACAAGGAATACCTCCCGTTGATGTACAAAAAGTAAAAAACATTCAAATAGGAGTTTACAGCTATATGAAACTGGCCGCTGATGCCAACAGAGTTTGAAGTTGCATGGGCTGAACTCGTGCACAAGTACAAACTGGAGAACGACCAGATGATGATCCAACTGTGGAGTGATAGGAAAATGTGGATTTCAGCATATTACAAGAACATTTTCTGTGCTAGAATGACTTCCACACAACGAAGTGAGAGCATTAACCACGTGCTCAAGAGAGGGTTTGTCAAGGGGACCCAGAACCTACACAAGTTTGCTAGGCACGTGAATGCTAGCATACAAACTCGGATGCAGAGGGAGAACGAGCAAACAATGACCAGCATGGTATGAAGACAAAAAACCACCCCCATCATATTGTGTTTTCCTTCAACATGTGCACTTTGAATTTAAAAAAAAATGGAACCCATGACTCTACTTTGACTAATATCTTATTTTTTGACATGTGCAGACCAATCCTGTGACAAACACAACTTATGGCTACGAGGAAGACATGTCTATCAAGTACACGAGAGCCGTTTACACCGAGATGAGGACTAGGATGAGAAATCCCATGCTATGTCACGCAAAGCCTACAGTAGAGCCCACTAAGTACCTTGTGTACTACCACAACAAGGTTGGCCGTGATGATGAAGACAGATTTGCTTGGTCAAACCATGAATTCCAGGTTGTAGCTGACCCAAAGAATGAAATATACGAGTGTGAATGCAAGCTTTGGACACACATAGGTGAGCGGAAAAACAAACTCATTAAATAGCCAAACTAGTAGTATCATATCAAATATATGAAACTCATTGCTGGCTCACAAACTATGTATTGTGCATTCATCAAAAAATGCAGGCCCGTTCTGCCTTCACATCAAGAACATACTGGACCGCCTAAAGCCTGACAAATTTCCAAACAAGTATATCCTCAAACAGTACACAAAGACTGCAAAACCTCAACCAACCTTTGATACAAGGGACTACAACACAACTGCATTGGATGGCAGCTCAAGAATGTCGAAGCAAGACATCTTGCTGCAGCTAAATTTGATGGTCAATTAGAAAGCGATGAGATGTGACCAGCAATATGAGGGAGCCTACTATGTTCTCAAGAGGCTCGTGGAAGATCTTGATGCAGTACATTCAGCAAATCAAGCGGATGCTGACGAAAGGACGGCTGAAGAGGATGTTGAAATTGAAGATGACCTCTATTATTATTATGCAGTTGAAATACTCCACGCCGCTGCTCAAGCCAACCAATGCAAGCAGGGTGTTGACCAATCAATGCAGCAGCGACAACAAGAGACGACGAAACTGCCGCTGTACTCTAAACCAAAGGGTAGGAAGAACATTTCTGCAACAAAGATAAGTGACAAGAGAGCTCAAATAAAGGCACCACCTAGAGGAAGAGTCGTCGTGCTCGATGAGAACGGAGTGCCACTTGGACACAAACAATGTAGTGTGTGCAAAAAGGTTGCAGGACACAACAAGCTCACATGTCCAACACTCTTAGAAACAAACGATGCCTAGGAGGTCAAGCAACCCAAAGTTCAAAAACAACAATCCAAAGTTATAGAACAAAATAAGGGATCACACCCACAAAAAGCAAGCAGCAGACTTTGTAGCATATGCAAGGAGTATGAACCACATAATTGAAGAACATGCCCGAAGCACGCAGATGCTGAAAAGACAAGCAAAAATCCAGAGAATAAACAGAAAGTAAAACCTAGAGCCAGGAACAAGAAAGTGTTGGCAGATGAAGAGGAAGACGAAGATGAAGACACCATCGAAGAAGAGGAAGACGAAGGGGAATAGGAGATGGAATGCGGGGAGGAAGAGGAAGAATATAATGAAGAGGAAGATGACGATGAAGAGGAAGAGAAAGAGGAAGATGAAGAGGAAGAGGTAGAGGTACATGTCAAGCAAAAACCACTACAACCAAAGCCTAGGAGGAGCGCAAGGCTGATGAACAGTTAGACTAGGTCAATTAAACAAAGCAAACTTATGTCATGTCAATGTGCAGAATATTATTCCACTTTTGAAACATTATTTTAGGAAAAGCTTACTTGAACTTTTATTGTTGAATTTTCAAAGAAATTATACAGTAGAAGTTCAAGTAAGCTTACTGCAAAAGTACTAGTATAGTATAAGAGGAGGTGCTGGTGATGTATTGTATGAAAGAGCAACCAGTAATAAAATGAAAAAAATATACAATGTGAATTTCAAGTAATATTACTGCCAAAGTCCTGCTATATTATAGCAGGAAGTGTTGTGCTGGTGATGTATTCCATACAAAGTGCAAGCAAGAATAAAAATGAAAAATATACACTATGAAGTCCAAGTAACATTATAGTGGAAGTTCTGGTATATTATGGCAGGAGGTGCTGGTGTTGTATTCCATAAAAGAGCAACTAGCAAATAATTATGTAGTTTGAAGTTTTGGTCAGCTTACAGAAGAAGTTCTGGTATATAAAATCGATGTAGGAAAAGATGCTTAAAAATTATGTATTGCCATAAGAACTAAGGTTAGCAAGCCTAAGACAAGACGTTCAGATGTGAAGTTCTGTTTGGATACATGCAGAAGTTCAAGTACAACGCCGACAAAAGATAAATAACCGTAAAGGAGTGTATGAGAATATTTTTGCCCAAAGTTATGGTTGAAATGCATTCGTAGTTGGAAAATCACAAAAAAACATATATAGATTCTATCCAAAAGGCTACGTATTGGTTGAGCTGAAAATACCAATAAAATACACAACACAGAAAATCCTCTCCATCTAAAACTAGCAGCCCAGACAGATCCCAAGCAGAAGTTCAAGTCAAAGATCATATGTTGGTGCCCAAAAATTAAACAACACAAAAAAACAAGCAGTTCAACCATAGCCCAGGGAGAAGTTCAAGTGCATCTGTTGGGAAAAAACATACAAATGATGGATACTGAAAACAATGTAGTACATTGAAATTCACAAGCCAAATCATTCTTCACACCAAATACATTTTTCCACAATATCATAAGTAATAGTGTTGCCGCTATAGATACACAAATCACTAAACCATTCTTACAACAAAATCTTTATGTAATCATTCCGATCATTATCAAACCTAAAATCTTTACGAAATCAAATCTACACTAAAACTAATGCTTCGATTTCACGGGCCTAAGGACTGGATCTCTTTAGGGAGCTCTGCACACATGACTTCATTCTTCTCGCTAAAGATTAGAGTGTGCATGAACTCGGCCTTCCAGTCATCTGCAGTAGCCCGCAAACAAGAAATGAAATGATGGTTTAGTAAAGGATAACTAAAACCACAGTAGGAGCGTCTCAGCAAAAACACACAAGAAAAATGAAAGGATGATGAGACAAGAACAAGGACAAAACATACCATCACATCACCAAAATCATCAACAAGCTCATTGCCATCATATGTAGAGCAGAACTTGACGGCAAAGAACCCACAATCATTATTCACTTGCTTTGGAACATCGATAAAATTCGGCCTCTTTGCAATAGTCACCCAGTTAGGCTGCTTGCTCGCTTTGTACGCATCCTTGCCGTACACCTCCTCGAGCAACGCAACAAATCTCTTGATCTGCTAGAAATAAAAAATAAGATGAAGTCAAAAACATGTTTACCAAAATAGTTAAGTTCAGGTACATAAAAAGCGACACTTGCATAAGATCCAGCTAAAACAAATAGCAGAACTTCAACTGTCAAATGATAGTCAGTTCAAGCAGTATTATGACAACAGAGACAAAAACATATTTTGTCAACAGAAAGCATAATAAACTTCGTGTCAAACAAGAGAATATGAAAGGAGGTTCAGGCTAAGAAACACTCACAATATTTTGGCAGTCTCTGTGGAAACTTGTTCGTGACATTAACTTATTAGTGTAAGGAAGTGAATCAAGGATGTCAATTCTCCCACGATATCTATTCAGCACATACACACTGTACTACCATTGTGTCAATTGGCTTGAATAATATCAAAAAAACCTACCAAGAATGAAAGAAATGGAGAACACAAACTATAAAGCATAGGTATTGAACAACCAGGATGAACACAAACTTCTTGACAAACTCAGCAAATGGATGTAAATAAAATTTAAAAAACAATAGTTATGAAAACCTAACCAGCTTTGCGTTAAGAAGGTCTTCTTCCTTGCGGACAAACATTCGGAGGAGATTAGAAGATTTTTTTGCATCGAACTTTGGAACTGTTGCAGCAAGAAATCATACTCTAGGCAGTACTGTGCATTCACAAAAACACAATTAAAGCACCTCCCAAATGCCACTACAACAAAACTAGAGCAAAAAAGGGAGATAGGGGTGCAAAGAACTAAAACCTGTATGAAGTAGGGACTAAGTACAACCCTGTCAGCACTAGTGAATATCTCAGAGGTCTCTTGCTTATCCTTCCACAAATTTATGAGATAATCCATTATGTCTCCTTCCATCCTCTACCCTTCATCAAAAAGAATATAAAGGACACGTCATGTGAGGTCAATCACATTCCTATGGATGGTAAACTTGCAGTAGCTTGTGCTGCAGAATTAAAAGGATGGGGAAAAATATTAGAAGTTCAGATACAATAACAAACAGAAGTTTAGATACTATAACTCAAAGGCAAGGAGGGATGAACAGAAGTTCAGATACTATAACAACAAAATTCCAGACACTATAACTCTAAGGTAAGGGAGAAATGAACAAAAGTCCACATACTACAACAACAGATGTTCAGAACAAAGTAGCATCTCTGTCAGCAACAAAGTTAAGAAGAAGAAAACTCACTCATGATACTTCTCCAGACCATCTTTACTAAGCACATACTGTGTCAACCTCCGGGCCTCGGATAGATGAGGGTAACTGTATTTATTTAGGGGAGCAACAGCAGAACGCCACTTCAAAGGCAATCTTGATGCTCTGTCGGAGGAAGTTATGTTGCCAGACTCAACTTCCGGTTTCCTCCTGGTGATGACAGCATTACTACCACCTCTCCCAGCAACAGTACCAGCAGCAGATTTACCATTCTCCAGGTAAGCAATCTTCTCAAAATCATCATCAGACGAAATCACTTCTGCTTCGGCTGCTTCGACTGCACCAGCCTTCCTAGAGCAAGGTGTTCTTGGAGCACCACAAATACCAACATCCTGCTTCCCCAACTTGGAAGGAATAAGGGTTCGAGCTCTGTCATCTTCTCTCGGAGTTGTACTCATCGATTCCTCCCTAGGCTGGTATTCCTGTGACCCGAGGAATGAGTAGTGGTAATCGGTCAAGTCCAACGGCTCCACTATAAAAGAAAAGCAAGAGAAAAAAATACCATTAAATATAACTGAAATTCAGGTACAGCACAATGTGGAGTCCAACTAATATAGATGACATGGTTACTACTCAAGCTGAACTGAAATTCAGGAACAACCTAAGGCACAGTTCAAGATAAACTGTTGAACTGGAAAATATTAAACTACAAAAGCATAGAAAGGCATCATCTCTGAAGTTCTAGTAGAAGAAATGCTCGTGTCCAAGTAAGCAATGAAAGGAAAAAAATACTGAAACAAAACACACTAGCAAAATAAAAAAAACATAAAAATGAAGTTCATGTACAAGAAATGCTCCTCTCCATCTGAAACCAGCATCCCAGCCAGATCTCAAGAAGAAGTTCGAGTTCAAGAAAAAATGAAGTTCATGTAGAATAAAGATGCAGTACATGTAAGCAGTCCAAGTTCCAAGACTTATATGTGTAGTAGCCAAACAGAGCTTGGAAGTCTGTCTCAAATAGGTTAGAAGAAGCGATTGAGTACAACCATGTCTTCTTGATATCCGTGATATTTTCATGGGAATAATTTGTAAGAACCCCATCATGAAACAAATTAACATTCGTAAGCATGAAGAATCCACAGTCTATACTGCCATCAAACGCAAAAAAGAACAGTGCAGAAAAAACGATAGAGAATGAATAAATGACGTCGCAACCTACATACAACTATAGTTAAACACAAGTGATCGAGAGAAAAAGTGGAACTCATACTTGTTATTCTGCTGCGGGACATTAATCCAATCCAAAGGGAAATTGTTGATAGTAATAGGACTGAAGGGTGTCTCCCTGTCATTGCTAGCATCGCTCCAAAGCTTCTTGATGGTGTCAGTCATCCACCGAAACAGGCATACCACACAGTCATCATCTGGTTCATAGTTGGAGTCGAGAAGCTGGAACCTTGAATTCTTCAGGTCAAGAAATATAGAAACCCAATGACCAACACCACCCATGGAAGCAGGAATTTCAGGCGGGTCAAAAGTGGGGAAAACAAACTGAAGCAAGATAAACACACGAATCATTAAAAACTGAGAATTAATATCAAACGATACAAAGAAAAATGAAATAATACAAATACAGTGGATCGCAGTGCAAAACTAATACAAAGGCAAAGAACAAGATATTGCACACAGAATCATGTCCATCCATGCTATCTGGACCAGTCGCCGAGAAGTAGTTCCTCACACGGGAATCAAATTGACCTCTGAAAATCTTCTCCTAAAATAATGCAGACAACACCAACATATGAAAATAAAAAAGAGATAAACAAGTTTTAACTAAAATGATAAGGAACAATACAACAAAGAAATCACTATATGGTTGACTTACACAAACCCAATACGGAAGGATGAGTTTATCCGATCCCTGGTACTTCGCACGTAGACAGTAGAGTGCAACCTCAGCCACATTACATCGAAGCATTCCGTGAGGATCAAAGATATTGCGACATCTTGAACAGAAGCTTCACCCTCCTTGTTTTGGAACATAATCATTTATCTAAAAGAAGCAATAGAAAGTAAAAGAAGTTCAGCATCAGGAACTCAGGAAGTTCATAACACATACAAACACAGGCAGTTATACATACAAGTTCAACTACATCACAACAGGCAGTACAAAAAGGCCAGAAGTTCAGCACCTGAGAAGTAAAGTAGAAGTTCAGAAGAAAGAAGTTCAGGTGTGAAACCACAGGCAGTTCATAGGGGGTTGATGGATGTAAATATTGACCAGCTGCACTGACCTCTTGGAATGATCATTCTTAAGCCTACTTACACTAAAATAAAAGTCATCAACCTTCTTTCGGATGACAGCAAGGTCACTATCTGCTCAGCAAAAGAAATGGAAGTTAAGAGCAACATTCAAGCACATAGATTCACGATAGTTTAATTAATAGCAACATTCAAACACAACATTCAAACACAAGCACATCTCAGCTACTACACCAAAAAAAACCACAACCCATGCATTACAAACCTTCCCCCACATAGAAACAAGTTAACTTAAGTTTATTTACAAACCACACCACAAAGCAAAAACCAGAACTTCAACTTGCACCACACAGGCACTTCACAGGGATATCATGGACAAAAACAAACAGCAAAAGGGACTGGGATGGGGAAAGAATAGAGAAGCATGCTCCTCTCTTTATGGATTCTTGCCTAAACCAGTGGCAGCACTGGAATGATCAATCTCCTCTCCATAGCTATCACTTTCAGTCTCTTCATCGTGATCTCCAGTAGACATTGTAGCATCCTCGGGGAGGACACTGGCAGGATCTGGAGTAGCTGGAGAATCGGAAACAACGAAAACAGTTGGTTCTCCTGCACTAGGAAGAGCTAGAGAACCAGCATCAACATCAACTCATGGCTTTGCTGCAGGAGACTTCTCCGGCCTGCAGCAGCACTACCACCAGTCTAAACAGAAGCCTCGATGGGATCTTTCTCCAAATTGATATCTCCAGCTGTCTTCCCTTGATGAGCATCAGAAACCTCAGCTATCTTGCCCTGCTCAGCATCAGAAATCTCAGCGCCAATGGACGACTGAGGTTTAGTCGGGTCCACCCTATTGGAGCAGCTGGTGCTTGACACGGACTTGTCTGCAACCTTCTCTGGAGGAACACTAGCATCATCACTCTGCAGCAAAAATAGAAAGTCATTACAAAGGGCCACTGAGGAAGTCCTGGATTAGGGGGTATCCGGATAGCCGAATTATATCCTTTGGCCGGACTGTTGGGCTATGATGATACAAAATTGAAGACTTCGTCCCGTGTCCGGATGGGACTCTCCTTGGCGTGGAAGGCAAGCTTGGCAATACAGATATGTAGATCTCCTTCCTTGTAACCGACTCTGTGTAACACTAGCCCCCTCCAGTGTCTATATAAACCGGAGGGTTTAGTCCGTAGGACCAGCAACAATCATACCATAGGCTAGCTTCTAGGGTTTAGCCTCTTCGATCTCGTGGTAGATCAATACTTGTACTACTCATATTATCAAGAACAATCAAGCAGGACGTAGGGTATTACCTCCATCAAGAGGCCCGAACCTGGGTAAACATCGTGTCCCTTGCCTCCTGTTACCATCAGCCTTAGACGCACAGTTCGGGACCCCCTACCCGAGATCCGCCGGTTTTGACACCGACATTGGTGCTTTCATTGAGAGTTCCTCTGTGTCGTCATCGTTAGGCTTGATGGCTCCTTCGATCATCGATAGCGATGCAGTCCAGGGTGAGACTTTTCTCCCCGGACAGATCTTTGTATTCGGTGGCTTCGCACTGCGGGCCAACTCGCTTGGCCATCTGGAGCAGATCGAGAGTTATGCCCCTGGCCACCAGGTCATGTTTGGAAGCTTAAACTACATGGCCGACATCCGCGGAGACTTAATCTTCAACAGATTCGAGCCCCTGCCGAGTGCAACGCATGGTCACGATAAGCATGATCTAGCTCTACCATCGGACGGTGTTCAGGAGACCGCACCGGCAACCGCTCCGACGCTCAATTCGGAGCCAATTGCTCCATCCATGGATGAGTGGATAGACCCTGCCACGGAGGCCGCATTCTCAGTGGCGATCAAGCCGAGTATCGACCTTACCCTTCACAGGAGCCGTGACGCCGAACTGTCGGATTCTTCCCCGGCCACGGACTCCGAATCGCCTGCGCCCGTGCCTATCGAATCCGACTGGGCGCCGATCATGGAGTTCACCTCCGCGGATATCTTTCAGGACTCGCCCTTCGGCAACATACTCAACTCATTAAGGTCTCTCTCCTTCTCAGGAGAGTCCTGGCCGAACTATGTCCGGCAGGATTAGGATGTGGATGACGAAGAAATTCGCCGCCCACTCACCACCCACTTAGTAGCCACTATCGACAATTTGACCGACATGCTCGACTTCGACTCCGAAGACATCGGCGGTATGGATGATGATGTAGGAGACGAACAGGAACACTGCCCACAGGGCACTGGACAGCCACCTCATCATATGATATATACATGGTGGACACACCAGAAGAAGGCAATGGCGATGAGACAGCGGAGGATGACCCTCCAAGAAGCAACCAAGCGCTGACGACAGCGGCGCCGCTCTAAGTCTTGCCAAAGCAAAAGCGGTTATACCGGCACAGGAGATAATAGCACTCCGGACAGTGCCGAAGATGACGACAATCCCTCAGCAAGATTTAGAGCAGGAGGATGTAGAAGCCAGCCCTCTCGAGAGAGCGGTAGATGGAGAGGCGGAGGATGATAATTACATGCCTCCCTCCGAAGACGAGGCAAGCCTCGATGATGACGAATTTGTCGTGCCCGAGATCCCGTCGAGCAAGAGCGCTTCAAGCGCTGACTTATAGCCACGGCAAATAGCCTTAAGAAAAAGCAACAGCAGCTTCAGATGATCAAGATCTGCTAGCTGACAAATGGACTGAAGTCCTTGCGGCCGAGGAATATTAACTCGAACGCCCCTCCAAGAGTTACCCAAAGCGCAGGTTGCTACCCCGACTGGAGGACGAAGCATTAAAACCTACATCTCCAGCATATGACGTGGCTGATCGGCCACCTCGTGGCCGCGACAGAGAGGCATTTCAGCCAAAAGCTCAGCCTCACCCCCACGCCACTCAAATAAAAATGTCAAGGCACGGGGAAACACGCTAGACCTGCGAGACATATTGGAGGACAAAGCAAAACACGCAAGATCGATCTGCGGATCATGAGGGCACGCCACTATGCAAGACGATAACCGTTACGCCGGATACAGTAAAAGTAAATCCGGCTAGGCCGAACACAGCGGACAAGACTCATTTGAGCTGCGTCGCGACATAGCCTAGTACAGAGGCGCCGCACACCCCCTATGCTTCACAGAGGAAGTAATGGATCACCAAATCCCAGAGGGTTTCAAACCCATAAATATCGAATCATACGACGGTACAACAGGTCCTGCGGTATGGATCGAGGACTTCCTCCTGCACATCCACATGGCCCACGGTGACGATCTACACACCATCAAATACCTCCCACTCAAGCTCAAAGGACCAGCTCGGCATTGGCTCAACAGCCTGCCAGCAGAATCCATTGGCTGTTGGGAAGATTTGGAAGTTGCATTCCTCGACAACTTCCAGGGCACTTATGTGCAACCACCAGATGTCGAGGACTTGAGCCACATAATTCAGCAGCCAAAGGAATCGGCCACGCAATTCTGGACATGGTTCCTGACAAAGAAAAATCAAATCGTCGACTTTCCGGATGCAGAGGCCCTAGCAGCTTTTAAGCACAACATCTGCGACGAGTGGCTCGCCCAGCACCTTGACCAGGAAAAGCCGAAATCTATGGCAGACCTCACGACACTCATGACCCGCTTTTGCATGGGAGAGGACAGCTGGCTGGCTCGCATCAATAATATATCAAAGAACCATGGTACTTTGGATACCAAGGATAGCAATGGCAGGTCACGTCGCAACAAACACAAGCGCCGCATCAACAACGACAATACCGAGGATACAACAGTCAATGCCGGATTCAGAGGCTCTAAACCCGGTCAGCGGAAAAAGCCATTCAAAAGAAGCACTCCGGGCCCGTCCAGTTTGGACCGTATACTCAAAGAGGCTCTAAATACACGGCACCCCCGACAAGCCAGCTAACCGCACCAACATGGAATGTTGGGTGTTCAAGCAGGCCGGCAAGTTAAATGTTGAAAACAAAGATAAGGGTTACATAGCGATGACAAGGAGGAGCCCCGGCCGCCCGAACACCGGAGGACAGAAGAGATTCCCCCCACAAGTGTGGACGGTGAACATGATATATGCAACCCACATCCCCAAGAGGGAGCGGAAGCGTGCGCTAAGGTGCGTTGGAGCCAGTCGCCCCAAAGTTCAACCCATGGTCCTCCTGTCCGATCACCTTCGATCACAGGGACCACCCCACTAGTATTCGTCATGGCGGATTCGGTGCACTGGTCCTAGACCCAATCTTTGACGGATTTCACCTCACTCGAGTCCTATGGACGGCGGCAGTAGCCTGAACTTGCTTTATCAGGACACAGTGCGCAAAATGGGTATAGACCCCTCAAGGATCAAACCCACAAAAACGACCTTCAAAGGCGTCATTACTAGGTGTGGAGGCCCATTGCACAGGCTCAGTCACACTGGAAGTGGTCTTCGGATCCCCGGATAACTTTCGAAGCAAGGAGTTAATATTCGATATAGCCCCATTCCGCAGTGGGTATCACGCACTGCTCGGGAAATCCGCATTTGCGAGATTCAATGTGGTACCGCATTATGCATACCTCAAGCTCAAGATGCCAGGACCTCGGGGGGTCATCACAGTCAATGGAAACACAGAGCGCTCTCTCCGCATGGAGGAGCACACTGCGGCCCTCATAGCAGAAGCACAAAGCAGCCTCTTCAGGCAGTCCACCAGTTCGGCGATTAAACACCCGGACACCGTCAAGCGCGCCCGAAGTAATCTGCAACAAGATCGCCTGGCACGTCCTGAGCTCGCATAGCAATGCGGCCCCCACCCAGTCCCAGCATAACAGCGAAATCCGCACCACGCATACATAATTACGCATTGAAAATACCATGGTCATAGGTGGGGGGCACGACTACGGCACGCCCCAAAACGCGGCTCAACCGCACTAGGGCTTCCCGCTTTGTTATTTTTTTCTCTCTGGGAACCCCGTCCGGCAGTACGATTGCCGGACACACGATACAACAACCAAGGAGGCAGAAAGCTACGTCACACCATGGAATTCCCAGGTGGTCTCTGATAACGAGTGAAATACCTGCTTTAAATACCATTCCTCAGCTTGCCCTTGGAGGGGACATGTCAAATAGTCCTACTTTTGCTTATCGCACTACTTATATCATTCTGCTTCGACGCACCTTCTTGGATAAACAATGCAGAGCACTAGACTATTACCGCATTCTCTATTCTTTTTTATATATGTTCATTCATGACATTCAGCACTCGTACACTCTGGTACGACCAATATGCCAGGGGCTTAAGCGTACCCCATAATATGGCGTGAGAAGTCTGAACACTTTTGATAGTGCGGCACCCCGAACTTATAGCATCATATGCATCAGCTCCGAATCATGTCTTGGGTCAATAGTTGGGTTTGCCCGGCTCCCATGTTTTGGTACCTTACGTTCCGCTATATCGGCTAAGGTAGCACTGGGAGAACTACTGCGATTGTGCCGTGGTTCATCTGGGCAAGCACCCCAGTAGAGAAAGCTAAAACTGACTGTCATGATAAGGCGAGAGCTGGTCGCTGTTTGAGAGGTCTCGAGTCCCTAAAGACTTATGCCGCTTAGGGCGAGGAGTCGGCTTTGTTCGGCTTAGGCATGCATAGCGCCCCGAATTCGGCCTTCCGAATACTAGGGGCTTCGCCAAATTTTAAAATTATAGACTTCTATGGCTATGTGAGAGTGATAAAGCATTATAGTCCGATTGCTTTGTTCGTTGTGCTGAGCACCCCCCTCGAAGGATCCAACAACAGGAAAAAGAGTGCTCAGATTTATCCCGAACACCCCAGTACTCGTGGCATGGGGGCAGAAGTCGATGACTGGCCATCTCTCAGATTTGATAAATAGCCGCACAGAAGGTAATATTTTAAATTCAAACAAGCGTTGCATAGCGCACATGAACTAGTTTTCATAATACAGGATCACACGAGCAAGCTCATTCAAAAATTACATCCTTCACACACTCGTCCGCCACAAGACGGGCATCCTTTAGGACACCCTCATAATACATTTCAGGCTGGCGATGCTCCTTGCCCTGCGGTGGCCCCTCCTTCACCAGCTTCTCGGCGTCCATCTTGGCCCAGTGCACCTTCGCATGGGAAAAAGCCCGGCGTGCACCTTCGATGCAGACAGACCGCTTTATGACTTCCAGCCATGGGCAGGCATCCACAAGCCGCCTCACCAGGCCGAAGTAGTTGTTGGGAAGGGAGTCGCCAGGACACATACGGACTATAAGGCCCCTCATGGCCTGTTCGGCCGCCTTGTGCAGCTCGACCAGTTGCTTCAGCTGGTCGCTCACATGCATCGGGTGTTCGGTCCCAGTATACTGAGACCAGAACAACTTCTCCGTCAAGCCTCCCTCCTCGGCCTGGTAGTACTTTGCAGCATCTGACACGCTGCAGGGAAAATCTGCGAATGCTCCTAGAGAGCTCTGGACTTGGGTAAGTAACAAGTAATTTACTTTCACATGCTTGCTTTACATAATGAATTCCTTACCGCCGTTATCTTCCTCACCGCCTCAATTTCCTGGAGGGCCTTTTGGGCTTCAGCCTTGGCACGCTTTGTGCTCTTGAGGGCCGCGGCAAGATCGGACTCTCGTGTCTTCGAGTCAAGCGCCAAAGTCTTGTGCTTCTTCACGAGAGCCTGAAGCTCTTGCTGCACCTCACCCACCCGTGCCTCATGTTTCTCCCGCTCGGTGCGCTCCTTGGCCGCTTTGTTTTCAGCCTCGGACAGCACTTGCTTCAAGGTCGCCACTTCGGTCGTGGCCCCTGGCACGTCCATGATGATCCTATCATTTTGCAACCACATCTTTTCTTGGAGCTGCCTCTTGGTAAGGCCGAGCTCTTTCTTGGACCGCCCGAGTTCTGCTTTAGTGTGGCGACCTCCGCAGTTAGTGCGACAGAGGTCAGCAGCGAAGCCTGCATACGTATACATACATACTTATAATAGACTTCTGCAGATATTATTTGATCCTCTATTCGGCTTTTCATTGTGAACACCAAACAGAGCATCAGGGGCTACTGTCTATGCGGTAATATTTTCCTATATTTTAAATACTTACCTCAAAACATGTTAGAAGGCAGGCACGGGCTTCAGTCAGTCCGCTCTTGGCAGACTGTGCGGTCCTCTTCGTCGATGGAAGCGCCGCGAAGCGCTCCCAGCAGGTTGTCCGGTGCCTCTGGATGGACAGAGGTCACCGGCACGGGTGGCTTGCCCCTCTTGGAAGGGGGCCGCCTGCCGGAGTCCGGAACTACTAGAGGTTCCGGCACGGTGTTCGGCTGAGGGCCGAACTTGGAGCCCTTGGGAGTCTTGCTCCCTTTGCGCCTGGAGTCCGGAAGGTCGCCTTGAGGTGCCTCCAGGACTATCTCCCCCCGGCTCGGTGCCCCTTGAGACAATACCTCGACATTGTCCGTAGGGGGAGGAGAGGAGGCGGTTGGAAGTGACTCACTATTCATATCCGACGAGTCCAAGGAACCGCCCGACGAGGATACGTCGATACGGGCTCGGGGCGGACTACATGATCATATCCGGCGTTAGGAAAAGCAGTGCAATAAAGGTATGCTATGAGTTACTCTGTTATCCGAATACTTACGACTTCGCCTGGGGCTTGGCCCTGAGTAACCACTCGTTTTCGTTGTCGGCGGCGGTGGTGGAACAGTCCGGAAGGAGAGTCCTTCTCTCTTGGACCCTTCGGCCTCCCCGGTTGGGGCGGCCTTCCTTTTCTTGTCTCCCCCGGCTGGAGGGGGAGAATCTTCATCTTCCTCCTCCTCGTTTTCACGGGAGGAGCGCGTCTCGGAGTTATCGGACGATGAGTCCGATACCACCTGGCACCGGGAACTCTTTCGGGTTCCCGTGGCCTTCTTCTTGATCTTCTTCTACGGCACCCCATAAGGAGCCGGGGTCCGCATCTCCGTCAGGAGAGCGTCTGCAGGGTCTTCGGGCAGAGTGGACGGGCACTCAATCTGCTCTGATGTCTCCACCCAGTCCTGTCAAAGGCATGGGAGCTCAGATCCCGCACATGGATAAACTATGGAAAATAAATACCATACGAGATGTGCAGAACTTACCGGATTCGCAGGGCGCACCGCGCTTAGCCCGCGGTCCTCGGTAAGGGGAGGGGCAACCTCGGCACCCTTGAACAGCACCTTCCAGACGTCCTTATGCACCATGTCGAAGAGCTCGCATAGAGTCTGGTGCTGGGCGGAGTCGAACTCCCATAAGTTGAAAGCCCGTTGTTAACACGGGGGGATCCGGCGGAAGAGCATGACCTGGACTATGTTGACAAGCTTGAGTTTCTTGCCTATCATGTTCTGGATACACTTCTGGAGTCCGTCCAGCTCCACCGATGAACCCCAGGACAGGCCCTTCTCCTTCCAGGAAGTGAGCCGCATGGGGATTCCGGATCAAAACTGGAGGGCGCCACCTAGTTGGTGTCGCGCGGCTCGGTGATGTAGAACCACCCTTATTGCCACCCCTTTATGGTCTCCACGTAGGATCCCTCGAGCCATGTAACATTGGGAATTTTGACCACCATGGCACCGCCGCATTTTGCTTGTTGGCCGCCTACTACCGTCGGTTTGACATTGAAGGTCTTCAGCCATAGGCCGAAGTGGGGCCGGATGCGGAGGAAAGCCTTGCACACGATGATGAACGCCGAGATGTTGAGGATGAAATTCGGGGCTAGATCATGGAAGTCCAGCCCATAAGAGAACATAAGGACGCGGACGAATGGATGGAGGGAAAACCCCAGTCCATAGACGAAGTGGGTGAGGAAAACCATCCTTTCATGAGCTTTCGGGGTAGGGACGATCTGCCCCGCGGCTGGCAGCCGGTGCGCAATATCCGTGGCTAAGTATCCGGCCCCGCGCAGCTTTTTGATGTCTCCCGTAATAAGGGGACACGATCTCTACTTCGACAAGACGTGCCAAGGAAACCGCCTCGCGAAACACGCTAAGGTTGGTTGTGAAAAACGATTCGAATGGTGACCTGGCTGTGGTGTGATGTCACACTGTGGAATGCGTTGGCAGATTAGATTTGTGGAAATATTATTCTCTCTACGGTTGTATGTGGAACTTGTTTTGTAGAGCCGGACACGATCCTCGTGTTCAAAATCTTCTATGAAGTATTCGGAGGAGGAACCCGCCTTGCAATGCCGAAGACAATCTGCGCGCCGGACTCATTGTGATTGAAGCTTGGTTCTGGGGCTACTGAGGGAGTCCTGGATTAGGGGGTATCCGGACATCCGGATTATATCCTTTGGCCGGACTGTTGGACTATGAAGATACAAGATTGAAGACTTCGTCCCATGTCTGGATGGGACTCTCCTTGGCATGGAAGGCAAGCTTGGCAATATGGATATGTAGATCTCCTTCCTTGTAACCGACTCTGTGTAACCCTAGCCCCCTCCGGTGTCTATATAAACCGGAGGGTTTAGTCCATAGGACCAACAACAATCATACCATAGGCTAGCTTCTAGGGTTTAGCCTCTTCGATCTCGTGGTAGATCAACTCTTGTACTACTCATATTATCAAGAACAATCAAGCAGGACGTAGGGTATTACCTCCATCAAGAGGGCCCGAACCTGGGTAAACATCGTGCCCCCTGCCCCCTGTTACCATCCGCCTTAGACGCACAGTTCGGGACCCCCTACCTGAGATCCGCCGGTTTTGACACCGACAGCCAAATAGTGATAAAATGCACAAACAAGTAAAATAAAAAAATGAGACAAATGGACAATAAAAATGGTACCTTATTTTCACTGCCATGGACCTCATCAACTAATACATCGCTAGTGGGAGCAGGTTCATTCACGGGGCAGCTTCATGCACAGGAGCAGGTTCATGCATAGGTAAAAATTCCTCCTCAACCCTAGCACCATCATCAACAGCCTACAAAAAAATCATATAGAACACAAATACCTAATAAGCAGAAGTTCACATTACATAATAAAAAGAAGGTCAGCTATGACAACTGGCACATAATGCAAGTCCAAATATAGTAGACATAGCAGGTCAGATATCAAAACTACTCTAAATATAAAAGGGAACAAAAAGGGCCAGTTATCGAAGTCATAGAAGTTCAGGTGCTGTAGCACTTGAACTTCAGGTACTACAAACAGAGAAGGTCAACTAGGAAACACTATTACTAAAAAGAAAAAAAATTGACACATGAAATCAATAAGGGTCGCCTATGACTAAAAACAGTAATAAGTGAAAGCTAACAATGAACATTAGTTCAAAGAAATATCAAAAGACAACATAAACAAACCTCTTCGGTATGCTCCCCGTGGCCTCCTTCATGACCTAAACGAACAGAATCTTGCCATTGAATCTGTCCGACTACAATAGTAGCCTCATCTTCAAAAGGCTTGCAATGAGCATCATGCATTTCCCTGAACATCCCAAAGCTAGTCCGAAGGTGGGAAGTGCTCTGACGAAGCTCATCAAGAAATCTAGCTTCAATTGACAAAACCTCCTTCGAAGATTCAACATCAAAACCATGGCCGGGAGGAAGAATCCCATCAACGTGACTAAGACGCTCAACTATTGATGGAACACGGGCCAACTCCCCACAAACAGTTTCAATAAGACCGTCAATCCTAGCCAGGGAAACATTGGCAGCTTCAAACAAACTCTCAGAAGACACGCCACATGCAGCACTCACACGGGCCGAAGAACCTCCTGGATCTATAGGGGGGCACCAGTATTAACATCCCTGGAGAATTCAAATCTTGGGGAAGTTCCACTCCCTAGGGCAGCGGCATGAGGCATAACAAGAACAGGACGTTCGATACGCCTAAAGAACACTACCTCAGCATGTGTCTTCCACTACATACAAAAACAAAAGGCAACGCATCAGAAAACAAAAGAAGGAACATGGAAACATGAAGTATCACTACTAGAAAAACCCCTACTAATGGCGCACCTAGTATGGCTATTAGTGGCGCATCCATGGTGCGCCATTAATAGCACGCCATTAGTAATTTTTACTAATGGCGCACCACCTGGTGCGCCATTAGTATCTGGTATACTAATGGCGCACCTCGGGTGCGCCATTAGTATAGGCCAGGGTGCGCCATTAGTATGCCTTCTAGGGGCCATGTATACCCAGGTGCTTTGGCATACTAATGGCGCACCACCTCTGGATGCGCCATTTGTAACCGCGGCATACTAATGGCGCACTGCCCAGTGATGCGCCATTAGTATGCACTGTCATACTAATGGCGCACTGTCATGTGATGCGCCATTAGTATGAATATTAAGTTTTTTTTATTTTTTTATTTTCTGTTTTTTGCACAGGTTACAAAATGTATAATTTGACAAAATATAGACAGCACACATCAACAACAGATTCATCAAATACAATAGAATATTAGTCTTTGAATACAATTCATCATATTAGTCTCCGAATACAATTCATCATATTAGTCTCCGAATTGAAAAGACCGAACAAAGATAGAACATTATATTACAAGTCTCGAGACCGCGAGTAGCGAGTCTGTCTTCACATTACAAGTCGATATCGATCATCTAAACTACCATCACATAGAAGAGAGCTGCGGTCATCACGATGAGCATCATCACGATGAAACTCGTCTTCATCCGGTTCCTCCAACGCTCCCTCCCCTCTCCCGCTAGATAGCGGGCGTATCTAGATTCGGCCTCGGCCCTAGTGGTGTACCCTTTGTAACTGTTACCGCTGAATCGGTGAACCTGTCTCCGACACTCCTCCCAGTCATCGTAGACTCCGGGAACCTTACCCTTGTACACGACATACGTCGGCATCGCTATGCACTAGCCAAACGAAACGTTAGTACCAATTCACAGACAATACATAAGCAATATATAAGTATGCAACAGAACGATCGGAAGAGAAAAGCAAGACATTAATAGCATCGATTACATCTAAGTTGAACGACTCTCGAAACCAAAGAGACATACTACAAGTTCATTAAAGTTTAATTACAACATGAGCCAATCGATGTTTCAGAACTAGACAACTCGACTCATGGGACCGGAGCGTGGATGAAGCCGCCGTCTATCGTGGGAGTCATGAAAGAACGGGCGTTGTCATCCTGCATTTGTAGCATTGTGTCGATGTCACTGTTGGACGGTTGATTTCTGAGGTAGAACTGCCCCGAGGTACGAAGGACATCTTGATGGATGATTTCCGCAAACTCCAACTGGATGCGAAAGAATTCTTGTCGGAAGTCCGCGTCCTGGATTGCCGACATGCTCGCGGCCCAATCTTTGAGTTTACTCGGTAGCAGAAGTTGATGATGGTCCCGTACGATCGCCCGCATGTGATGGATGGCGTAGTAGGCACCCTTCTGACCGTCAGGCGGCTGCTTGACGCAGCAGAACATCGTATTGTGGGAGAACACGTGCTTGCCGTACTTACGAATAGGCCTGGTGAAGGTGCCTCCAGATTGGGCGTAGCCGGGGAGAACATCATCAAGAACCTTCTTGACATTTGTGTAGTCTACGTTCGACTGACGGTCCGGGTCGAAATACGTGGCCATAGAATATTTGGGGCTTAGGAGGATGAGCGTGCAATGTGTGTCACTGCAGAAAACACAGAATGTTAAAAGAAAAACGATCGAAATGTAAGAATTCATATGTTACGGGCCGGTTGAGGGGAGGACTTACTCGGGAAAGTAAGGCACGAGGAAGTTATCCTTATCTTGGTTTGCCAGAATGACGCCTTCGAGGTAAGAACTCGCGACTTGCCGGTCCCCAGCGCTGCCCAAGATCTTGGCACGCATGTAGAAGGGGTCGACTATCACGATGTCCGGGGTCTTGTCGCGAATGATCCGCATCTCCATACTCAGCGAAAATAGCCGAACGAAGGTGTAGTGCAGCGGATGAAGGTTCAACATAGCGTGGATGTCATCAAAACGCAGGACGATCGTACGCCCGATGGAGTTATCCACAAAGCCCTTGCCCTCTGGCACCTTGGCCGCGAAAACCGGGTATGCCACATCCTTCTCTCTGAGACGCCGCTTCTCCAAAGCAAGAACACTGTCATGCAGACTCCGCATAGCACCGGTTGCAGCATTGAGCATATTTGTCGGTAGCATCGCCCTACCCGCCACATGCACCCTCCTCGAGATATCCTGCGGTGAAGGTGGCCCGTCCTGAGCACGGATCGTACTCGGTGCCGGCTGGCTCGCACCCTTCTTAGTCTTTCTTTTGCGTGCCTTCTTCTTCTCCTGTAATGGGACCGAGTTCTGCTCACAGACCGCCTTCTTGAGTGTGTTGGGGCTGATAATATTTCGCACCTCGCCTATCTGAGGCTCGGTGAAGTCGGCAGCTGGAGGCGTCTCCTGAGAGCTGAACGCCAGACGGCGCCTGTTGCAACTTGGCTTCTCCGCGGTACGAGCTAGATCGCACACGTCTTTTGTTGGGTTTGGTTCTTGAGAAGGAGGCCCCATGAAGTCGCCATCGTACCCATGCTCGGCAAAGTACTGATCGACATTGCCAAATGTATCATCGTCGTCGTCGTGTCGTTCTGATCCTGTGCCATATGCATGTTTGGATCCAGTGGCATAGGGATGTCCGGCACCGTTACGGCGGTCTTGCCATGGGGCCGACTTGGCGCCGGCACGACTGGCGGTGTTGTCTTTGGGGTGGTGTCCCCCGCCCCCAAACGAATCTGGCTCTTCGGCCAAAGCAGGGGCCAGCTCAGGCAGGCGCTGAGGGTCATCACGTCTTCATCGTCGGCCCCGACGGGTCGAATCGGAGGTAACAAGTCGTCGCAGCCTGGCAGCACCCGAACCAGTTGAACCCTAAACAAGTTGGGTGGCATCTGGGTACCGTGGAACAAGGGGTTGCCCGGTTGAACGATTTTGCCCTTGGCGACATCGACCAACTCGTTGTTCACGAAGTGGAGGAGAGTGCACGGAACATCGGCGGCGCCCTGCGAAAACATGTAGGGCGTCAGGGATGCCCAGTCAAAGGCAAGGAGATGAAGTCCTCGGCCGAGAGAGGCTTAATTAGTTACCGTGATGATGGCGTCGAGCTCGGCTAATGTCGAGGCACCGCCAACGGCGGGCGTGCAGTTGACGGAGGGGCCGCTTGCTGAAGAGGTGCCGGCCGGCGTACACCCGGGTGCATTAAGCTCCCGTGCCGGCGTCGGAGACACCAATGCCGCCTCCGCCGGAGGCACCAATGGCCCCGCCATCGCATTATGCGAGTTGCTGGCCGTGAAGCTAGGAATCGGGGGCGGCCCCTGTTGGCCGCCCGCAATCCACGCACTCAACCCCGAGATCAAGGTAGGCACAAGGGCGGTGATCGTCGCTCCGAGTCGTTGTTCCACTTGCTCTTGGACAATCTCCGGAATCCGCGCCACCTGTGCCTTGAGTTCTTGAACCTCTCGCGCCTGGCTTTCCGAGCTGGTCTTTTTCTCCTTCCGCACACCAGCGGTATAGTATGACCCCCATTTTGTCGACAAGCCTTTGCCGGCCACACGACCAGCTGACGTCGGCTTACTGAGCTTATCCTTGTTCTTCATTACATTCAACCCCCTATTTAGAGTGGTGTCCCAAGGGTTGCTCTTAGTCGACTCCGCGCTACTGCTTTCAGTCGCCTGCGGAAGGAATGTGAACCATTTAGAAATTTGGCTTCATTAATTAGAATGCAACCATATGGAGCTAATTACGCGGGGGTGTATTCCTTACCAGAACAAGCTCAAGCGCCCTGGTCTTCGGATCCGTGGTAAGCTCCTTTGTTATCGGGTCCTCCTTGTACCGGGCCCTGACATAGTTCCTAGTCTGCTTGTTACCGCTGTATTTCTCGAAGCGGGGCGGTAGGCCTTGCTCGGCACGGTCCGCGTCCTCCTTGTCCCATATAGGCTCCGCCACTCTGTAACCGCCGGGACCGAGTGTGTGTTCCCCTATGTTCAGCTCCCGCATTTGTTTCCCCCACTCACTTGATTGGGAGCTTGCGGTGCTCGAGCAATTGATCTTGAAGTCGTTGTAGTCATCTTCGGTGATCGAAGGATTTTTCTCCTTGATCTTCTGATAACTCTCACCTTTCTCGATCATTCTCTTCACATTGCTTTTCCAAGTAGACAGGGCCTTGCTCATCTTCGTGAGGGCAGCATTGTTCACTTTATTCCCTTTGAGGCTTGTGTTTTCAAATTCAGCGGGGAACTTGTATCGTTCGTGCAGCTTCGTGAAGAGGAGGTTGCGCAAATTCCCTCGGTCAGGATGCCTCAGGTTCTCGGTGTTGATCGAGACGGTGCTCCGGACAATGCACCCGAGCTGAAGCGAGTACCCCTTGACTATTCGTTCGGGCGCCGTTGGATTCCCGTTGGAGTCCACTTCAGTAACTTCCTCCTTGAGGGTGCGGAGCACGATCGGGCGCCGGTCCTTCCGTTGCCTCTTCGGTTGGCTGCCATCTGTGCGTGCGCCGCCATCATCAGTGGTGGCATCCTCGGCGGCACCATCAGTGGTGGCATCAGTGTGGTCATCCTCGGCGGCACCATCCGTGGTCTCAGGATCGGTGGGGAAGGCGGCGGCCTCATACAAGTGAGGTTGTTCCTCCATCTCCTGGGACAGCTCCCAGAATGCCTTGCCGCCCGAACCCCCGGCCTCATCGTTGTGGGCCATGTTTCTCTCTAAATAGAAACAAAGTTTGGTCAAAAAGTTGGTTATTGTCAAGGAACAAGATCATGGTCTCATCATTTAGGGTTTGTCGACACTGAGGCATCCTAAAATCTAAGCTTTTATCATTGAGGGTTTTTCGACGCCGAGGCACCCTAAAAGCCTAACCTTTCATCATTTCGGTTTTAATGACACCGAGGCACCCTAAAAGCCATGCATTAGTCACAAGTACGCCGGGGCACTTGATCCTACTTAATTAACTACTAAGATACCCCGGCCCATGCATTAGTCACAAGTACCCCATATGTCCATTTTTAGCAAAGTCATGCTAAAATTCACGGAAAATTTCAGCATGACCTTTGCTGAAAATAGGACATATGGAGTACCCGAATTTGCCGGAACGGAAGTTAATCGACATTCCGGCAAACTCAAGGGCCTCTCGGGGTACCTGCAATATCATCACGACACGATGGTCGGAGACAAAACCCAGCAAACTAGCACCACAATGTGCCTCTACTTTCATATGGATGAAAAGGCCACAATGTGCCTCTACTAGCACCACAATCTTAGTTGCAGGTAATCTGTGTGTGTGTGCTGTTCCTTGCGTGTTTGTGGATAGCTGCTGAATATCGACACACAAAGCTACTTGTTTTCCTCAGAGAAAAAAAGCTAGTACTTATTTCCCTTATCAAATAAACAGTCAAAAGGAAATTTTATTGGTTTGATAAAACAAATCTGAGTGTGTGTGGATGTTAACAGTCAGCTGGTTTGAGTGTGTGTGGATGTTAACATGTCATTATGCACAGTGAACTGCCACATTCACATATTTTGCACTGCCAGTCTGATACTAATATATATAGAACCAAACTAATTTTAGAAAAAGTGACAAAGAAATACTGCATATTGGAACATCAGTATGCATTGATTTATGAAAGAGACAGCCTAGCATGGGCAGCAAGAGCCACTCAGGCTAGCCAAGGAGACTGCCCATGAAACCACACCCCAAGGTAGAAGCCATCATTCATTACAAATTTGAATATATGATATTCCAGAAAATAATCTGTCTACAAAATGAGATACATTCCGTTTGAACTACCAAGTTACACAAAGAAAATGCACCTAAGCACCAAGAGGAACTGTTACAACTCCATAAGGTATATCCAAGTCACTGCTACTCATATTCAAAAAACCTAACTCCAATATAACCAGAAAGATTGTAAAACATTATATCTCCATGCTGACACGAACTGAAAGCGTAACAAAAATACCTATTATTCTAGGCAGCTGCCTTGCTAGTGATTCGGTGTCGTCGCAACTGGATCCCTCCCACTCGACCTGCGATCTTCTACAAGGAAAAAGTAGCAGCTCAGTCAACCACCATATAATTATACAAGGAAAAAATGCTACTTGGCACAAGTGTAAACGAGAAGCTTGAGGTAGCAGCAGATTGAAGTGATAAAGTGCAAAGGAGAAGCTTGAGCTAGTAAACAATTTCTGAATGTTATAAAGTGGGGAAAGTAAAATAAAATTCATGACTAGTCATGGCACTAGAAAAGAGATGAGATTTCACAAAACAGTACTCTTAGTACATTTGCTATTTCACAAAATATAGCAAATCTGCTAGAGTTGCTCTTAGTACTCCCTCCGTTCCATAATTCTTATCATGGTTGAAATGGCTCCACGAGACGAGGGAGGATCAAACTGAATACGCACAGCTTACTCGATTGCTCGAGGGCATGCTTATATCAGCAATGGTCAATCATCATTGCCCCAAATCAGAATTCTATTTCAAAAAACATAGCAGAAAAAATGCCTTCCTGGACCATGTTTTGTGAACAGATAAACTTCTGGTGGTGAGCAAATGGCAGCGAATTTTGATAATTCGAACAGTTACTATGTCTAATGGACAAAGGTCTCTGTTATAAGCATGCCAGGAAGAGTGCAAAGCAAAGCGATGCAAAACTATATGTAAAAAGAAGGCAGCAACAACATAGAATTACCCCAAAAGAATAAAGAATATGCTACCTACTGAAAGCAGCAAAATGATCATGGATTACAAGTCTGAAAAAGCAAGCGAGAAGAAGCTATCTCCTGAAAGCAACAAAATCCCAAACAATAAAGAACAAGTACAACTAACAGAAGAGAAAAATTAAATTACCAAACAATAAAGAACAACCACTGCCTGCATTTTAACTTAAATGCAAACCACCAAAATCAATGTCAAGCAAAACCAAATAGTGCCTACAAACAATATATTTTGCATTAAACAGAGAGCATTGTTTGGCATACAGAACCCGTAATAATTTGTGGTCACCAATAGCTTGCAAAATTATGTAACAAGGGAGAATATTGGGCTATGCAATCATCCTGATGCCTACTGACCTACATCTAACTTCAAGTAGAAAGGAAACATGTACTTTAGAATCAAGATGAAATTGCACACATTATGGCAGTTGAAAGAAAGAAACTGCTCAATTACACAAACTATTACAAAGGCTTCTCAGGCTTGCTTAGTAGTACCGCATTCATGAAGAGACACAATGGTAGACCTGTATGCAAACTATTATGGGAAATCCAATAGAACTAAAAAAATCTGTACAAAGAGTTCATTTGATATTGAAGAATTTCACTTAACATTATCATTTTGTTATCCAACACTCAACACATACATGGCAAGAGAACATTATATTATACATAGCCAATGAAGGCCTCACATATTAACATTATATTATACATAGCCTAAGAAGTGTGACAGCTTAGGGCCTCTTTGATCCAAGTAAGTTCACAGGAACTTCGCAGTAGAGAGAGAGAGAGAGAGAGAGAGAGAGGAGCTTGCACCAGCATCACCACCACCAGCACCAGCAAGTTTGAGGCCTCTTTGATTCAAAGGAATTTTGGAGGATCCTATCACATATTCCTGTGACTTTTATCTATGATCACATATTCCTGAAATAGCAAATGTACTAAAACAGTAGAGTGGCATTTATCTATGATCAACAAATTCGCCAAAGAGCATAACAAATTTCTATATACATTTAACATAATCGATCATTCGAACTTGATTCTAAGGATCAACTACTCTAGGTATGTACGTACATGGCAGACAAAAACACCTAGCAATAGCAACAAGAGAACATAGTTTCGTCCCTTAGGAAAAAAACACGCCAGAGCATGAGAGATGGAGAGAGCAGAGAGAGAGAGGGGGGGATGATACCTTGACGAGCTCCCCTGATGGCGTGGGTAGTAGGGTCGGGGCAGCGTCCCGGGAAGAACTAGGCACACGCGGTCCGAGGTGCGTGCAGCCTGCGTGCGAGAGGAACCAGCATCATCAGGGAACCTTGACGGCGGCACAATCGAATCGAACAAAGGGGGAAGGGGAGGAGAAGAGGACCTTGCGAGACCTTCAATGGCGGGGTCGCGAGAGAGAAGAAGCACGCGAGCAGCGGCGTGGTCGATGGGAGCAGCTCGAGCAGAGGTGGCGGCGGATCTGGCCGGCGTCGAGGGCGGCGGGGCGGCAACGTCGGGAGAGGAGAGGGGAAGGGGATCGAGGGCGAGGGCTCGGGCGAGGGAGAGAGAGGGGATCGAGGGCGAGGGCTCGGGCGAGGGAGAGAGAGGGGATCGAGGGCGAGGGCTCGGGCGAGGGAGAGAGAGGGGATCGATACGAAGTAGGGGGACACAATACTAATGGCGCACCACCCCTCGGTGCGCCATAAGTATATACATGCTAATGGCGCACCTCGGCCTGGTGCGCCATTAGTATTTTTTTTATTTCCGCTCGAGCCAACAGGTTATCTCCCACCTGACCTTATCCACATCAACTCCCCTCTACTAGCTCGACTGGTCAGGTGCCAGTTCTCACACCAGGAGGTCCTGGGTTCGATTCCTAGGCTCCACAAAAAATTTTTATGCATTTTAAAATGCTGTTTGATACTTATTTGTTTTTAAATATGTTCAAACTTATTTAAATCATAACAGTAATTTTTTTATAAGACAGTAATATTTTTTTAAAAAATATCATCAAACAGTAATGCCGGTGGAGCGGGGGAGGGTGCGGGGGGTCGGTGGCGGCGGTTGAGTAGGGGAGGGGTGCGGGGGGTCGGCGGCGGCGGTTGAGTAGGGGAATCGAGGGTGCGGGGGGTCGGCGGCGGCGGCCGGTGGACCGGGGGGTGCTCAGCGGCGAGGGGGGCCGGATCTGGCGAGGTGGGATAGCGATCGAGATGGAGGGGGATCGAGATCGAGTGTCCATGAAATTTAAAAATATTCATGATAGTTCAAAAAGTGCCCATGAAATACAATCGAGAAATGAAGGCTACGATTTAAATACAATCGATCTTAGCTAGCTATTTGTTAACAATCTTCTTGCCCTTCTTTTTCGCAAATGGAGTTCTTCTGTGGAACGGACGTCCTTTAGGTAGGGTGGTCCTGCTTCTTCTTGTGGTGTATGCTGCTACTTCATCATCGTTGTCATGTTCGATCCTCGGCTCGCCGTACTTGTCGAAGTCTTGCTCATTGGCTACTCCATCCATTCCGATGATCTTCCTTTTGCCTCTCCTCACGACAACACGACTGGGCTTTGGCGGGTCGGTAATGAAGAAGCATTGGTCCACTTGGGAAGCCAGTACCCATGGCTCATTTTTCGCGGTGACGTTTGTGCCCGCGATCTTGGATTTGGCTTCGGGTATAACCATGGTGGTGAAATATCGGTCTTCTTTTATGACGTTCTTGGCCCATCTGACACGGAACATCGGGACCTTCTCTCCAGCGTAGCTCAGCTCCCAGATCTCCTCCATCCTTCCGTAGTATCTGTCCTTGTTGTTACCGGTGTAGGATTCCATCGTTACCCCGGAGTTCTGATAACCATCGCTCTTCATGTCCTTGGCCTCGGTGTAGAATGTGTAGCCGTTGATATCGTATGCCTCATAGGTCATCAGGTTGTGCTCGGCGCCCTGTGACAAGGCGAATATGAGTTGTTCTTCCGCGGAAGAATCCTCATGTAAAGGGTACGACAGAAGCTTCTGCTTGAACCAACGCGTGAAACAGGAGTTGTGCTCTTTGAGTATATCTCCGTCCGTCCTCTGTTGGCCTCGGTCATTGTACGTCTTCTTAATAAAGGTTTTGTGCTCTACCACCCAAGGATCGACCACGTCTATGTGTTGTAGCGCGACTAGGTTTGCTCTTTCAAAGTCGGCGAGTCGACCCTCGAAGTCGACATGCATTTCGCGGCGACCCTCATGGTGACCCCATCCAGCGAGCCTGCCGAGGTGCCTGTTGACGGGAAGACCAACGGGGTTCTCAATGCCTAGATAATTCGTGCAGTAGGAGATGCACTCTTCGGTCAGAAAGCCCCTGGCTATGCTTCCCTCTGGACGTGACATGTTGCGAACGTATCCTTTGATGACACCATTCATCCTTTCGAATGGCATCATGCTGTGCAGGAACGTCGGCCCGAGTTGGATGATATCCTCCACTATATGGACCAGCAGATGCACCATAACGTCGAAGAATGCGGGCGGGAAGTACATCTCAATCTCGCATAGTATCACCACGATCTCTTCCTGTAGCCTTCTGAGTTGCCTCACGCCAATCAACTTCCGAGAGATGACGTCGAAGAAGTTGCATAGGCCAAATAGCGTTTCACGGACGTGCGCGTCCATGATCCCATGGATTGCAACTAGAAGTATCTGCGTCATCAGCACGTGACAGTCGTGAGACTTCATCCTGCTGAACTTCTGCTTCGCTGGGTCTAGGTATCTGCTTATCTTCCCCGCGTAACCGTAAGGAAGTTTTACTCCTAGGAGGCAGGTGAAAAACTGCTCGATCTCCTCCTGACTTAGAGTGAAGCACGCGGGAGGGTAGTCATTTCCGGTCTTCTTGGCCTTTTTGCCTTTGCGACGACTTTCTGTGTCCTGCTTCGCCTCATCATCATCATCATCATCATCATCATCATCATCATCATCATCATATATAGAGTGAAGCTCCTGCCTAATGCCCATTGATTTCAAGTCTGCCCTTGCTTTCGGCCCATCTTTGGTCCTCTCTGGCATGTTGAGCAGGGTACCAAGCAGACTCTCGCACACGTTCTTCGTGATATGCATGACATCAAGGCTGTGAGGCACACGGTGGATCTTCCAGTACGGCAAGTCCCAGAAAACAGACCTTGTTTTCCATACCTTCAGCAGCGGCTCTGGCGCCTTTTGCTTCTTTCCCGGCAGTGGGCAGTCTTTCCAATTTTTCAACAGCTTGTCTATTTCCTCGCCGCTCCTCGTACACGGGCGTTTTCGGGGTTCGGTTTCACCATCGAACAGATCCTTGCGTTTCCTCCACGGGTCATCGTCGCGAAGCCACCTTCGATGTCCCATGAACACGGTTTTCGAAGACCCGGGATCTCTATGTAGCTGGCGATACGTTGTGTCATCCATGCACCTTACGCATCCAGAAAATCCGTGGACTACCTGCCCCGCAAGATATCCGTAACCGAGATAGTCGTGCACCGTCGTGAGCAGTGCGGCTCTCATAGGGAAATATTCTTTCTCTGCGGCGTCCCACGTATTGGCTGGCGTTTTCCACAGCGTGTCAATCTCCTCTTTCAGCAGCCCCAGATACAGATTGATGTCGTTCCCTGGTTGTTTCGGCCCTTCTATTAGCATACTCATGTGAATGTACTTCCTCTTCATGCACAACCAGGGGGGAAGGTTGTACATCCACACGAACACAGGCCAGGTGCTATGTATGCTTCTCTGGCTGCCAAATGGATTGACTCCATCGGTGCTCGCGCCCAGCATGATGTTCCTTGGATCGTTCCCAAATTCTGGGTATTCGAAGTTCAACGCTTGCCACTGGCTCGCATCCTTAGGGTGACTCAGCATCTTGTCTTTTTTATCTATCTCCGGATCATTTGCGTCATCTTCTCGCTTCTTCTCCTCCCTATCCGCGTGCCAACGCAGGAGCTTTGCTACCTTAGGGTCCGCGAAATACCGCTGCAGACGAGGAGTGACCGGAAAGTACCACACCACTTTTCGAGGAGCTTTCTTCCTCTTCTTGTATCGAGTGACACCGCACACCGGACATATGGTAGACTCCGCATGCTCATCCCGATAAATGATGCAATTGTTCATGCACACATGGTATTTCACGTGCGGTAAATCCATAGGACACACGATTTTCTTTGCCTCCTCCAAACTAGTCGGGCACTTGTTCCCCTTGGGAAGACGTTCGTGCTAGAATGACATGTTCTCGTCGAAGCATGCGTCGGTCATTTTGTGTTTTACCTTCATCTCCAGAGCCATGAGAGTTACTTTCAGGCGGGTATCCTCGGGCCTGCATCCTTCATACAATGGAGTAACCGCGTCTAACTCAAGTTGATCCATCTTGGCTTTCTCTCGGGCGGCAGCTCTTGCGTTATCCGTCTGCTTGAGAAGCAGCTCTTGAATATGAGGGTCCTGCACCCAGCCCGTCGATGGTCCAGCGTCGTCTGCTCCGCCGGCATCATCATCATGTCCTGCATCTTCTACATGATGACTGTGTACAGCATCACCGTCATGATCATCTCCTGGGGATTCTTCGTCTTCTCGCCCCCCCGAGCCGCGGTGGTTGTCTTGTTGCCCTTCCTCATTTCTTGCCCGGCCCCCATGGACGACTTCGTAGTCATCTTCATCACCTTGCCACCGATAGCCATCCATGAAACCACGCAAGAGCAGCTGGTCCCGCACCTGCCCGGAATCCGGGTCCACAATAAGGCTATTCAGCTTGCATCTTCGACACGGACATCTTATCTCCATCTCGTTCTTTTGAAGCATCTCGGCCTTCGCGGACCTCAAAAACCTATTCACGATGCCTTCGGTCATCGTGCGGACCATGGTCGCCTGCGGGGTAGAGCAAAACGATATTTTAGAACCAAGAAAAAAATTGGCATGACTTTCCCTAAAAATAGGACCAAAAAGAATGCTTAATGCCAAAATTCTCGCCGAAACGGAAATGAATCAACATTCCGGCAAAATATTAGCAACTATCGCATTTCAAATACCGGTACACGTCCAAACACAAACACATATGCAACACCACAAACATATGCAACACCACGAACATACATAGATCTAGCTAGGCCAGAAAAAGTGCATGTGCACATTATTGTAGGGAGAACAACATAAATATAGCTTCCCCCCTTACTTACCTAGCAAAACAAGGTAACTTAACCACTTAATTTGAATGAATCTACGGTGGAAATGAGGTGAAAAAGAGGAGGCACCCGAGACAAGGAGGAGGCGGTGGAGAGAATGAAGTGGGGAGAAAGTGAGTGTGGGAGGAGAGGCTGTCCAAAATATCTTGTTGCTGCCCACTTACTAATGGCGCACCAGCAACAAATGCGCCATTAGTAATCCAGGTTACTAATGGCGCACCCCCTGATGGTGCGCCATTAGTACTTTTGCAAAAAAAGGAATAAAAACAATAATAAAAAAAATAACATTAGTGGCGCACCTTCTTGCCGGTGCGCCATTACTAGTTACAACTAGTAATGGCGCACCACCAAAGGATGCGCCATTAGTATGTTTGGACAGGCACACTAGTTCAAAAAAAATTTGGTACTAATGGCGCACTGTGAGCAGGGTGCGCCATTAGTAGTTTCAACACTAATGGCGCATCAGGGGGTGGTGCGCCATTAGTATATACTAATGGCGCACCGCATGTCTGGTGTGCCATTAGTGTCAATTCCATCTATAGCCCTTTTCCTAGTAGTGTATAGAATATAGTACCAGAAGTTTAGGTTAAACTACTAAAGAAAGAAAGATGCGTAGAAACACTCACAGGCAGTTTCCCAAACACCCAGTTGGTTGGGTCATCATCACCCTTCTTGACCAAGTCAGCCATAGCAAGCTCAAGAAGCTTCGTCTGATCCATGAAATTGATGCGAGCGGTCCTCAAGTCAGAATTAGGATTCTTGCCAATGATAAGGAAGTGCAGGTACATAAGAAGCGGCGCGATGGCACAGCCTATGCCAACTTTTCCTCTTCTAGTACCTTGCTGATACCTAACAACATCACTTTGAATATCATCAACAACCAACTGGCAGTAGTCCATATCTGCCATATCCTCGAACACAAGATTCTCAGTCATTGCTGCATCCCTGGACATTCATGTAGACGTTCCAGGAATAACCACCTTCATGAAAACAATCACGTAAAACACCTGCAGAGCAAGATCATCCATCGTCTCATCCTTCACAAGTTCCGCGAGGATATTCCACAGATCCTTTGTCTTGATGTTGTCCCTCCTAGCGTACCCAAGCTTGCCCTTCAGCCTCATAATAGCATCATCAAACCCATCATTCGAGGGCCTAGGAGGGGTATGATTACCTTGAGGGAATCCAAACAGATGGTGAATAGCATCACTTGTAATATGCAGAGCCTTGTTTGCCTCACCCATGTCAAGAATCATGGTTGAAGGGTCAATCCTTGTGCAGATGTTGCCCATCAAAGGAGGATGAATGTTGGAATCAACCTTCAAGTCAAACACACAACCAAAAACAACCTTGATAACCCTCGTCTTGTGCCTAAGTTGTAGCATTTTCGCACACGTCTTGACCTCCTTCAATGAGCAGTGAACTGTCTTGTTAAAACGTATCGCCTCATCTCCTCCTTGGCCACTTTCTTCTAGAGCTTTGCCTCCTCTCTTCCTCCTCTGAGGCCTCTCCACAAGCTTATACTGAAGAAAAATACGATGACATGGCAAAAAGGCAGAATAATGAGATACACAAGCTACACCAAAATTCCACTAATGCCTACATATGTCGTACATTCCAGAAGGCCAATTATGTACACAAAGGCAGTACAAACATGTATGACCAGAAGTAAAGTTGCTTTCAAAATGTTGGAAATTAACATAGCAGAAGTTCAACCACATACACCAGGGCAGTAAAAAAACATGTATTTCAGAAGTCCAACTATGTCTACATAGGCAGTACAACGATGTATGACCAGCAGTAAAGATGCATTCAAATATTTTGGAAAATTACATAGCAGAAGTTCAACTAGGTAAACCAGGGCAATAATAAAAACATGTATACTAACAAGTTAAGCTAATTTCTTCATGTATATATCCAGAAGTCCAACTATATACACAAAGGTAGTAATACCATATAAGCAAAGCAGTTCAGCTAATTTATTCCTATATATATATGAAGCAGAAGGTCAGCTATGTACAACAAGGCAATGCTAAAAACAAAAAAACTGCAACAATAGCAACAAATGCTCTAAAAGCGGTAAACATGAGACATTCATACATGATTAGTGGTAGCATCGTCATCCTCGTCATCGGCATTGAAATCATCATCATCCTTGTCCTCTGGATTAACACGATAACGCTTCTTGTCACCCTTGTTGACCTTTGCAGGGCAACCTTGCGCTTAATGCTGCATTTCTTCCCCTTACCAGATGCACAAGCACCAAGCAGGGAAGGTGTAGGCGCGACAGTGGCAAGCACATGTGGACTACGGCATGTCGTACCACCAAGGGCTAGCCCTTCCTCTTTAGCAAGTTCTGCAGGTTATGAAACACGTGGGCTCCTCCGAGGAGTAACATCACCAACCAAATGCTTCCTCGCATCAGTCTTCTTGATTTTGTTCCTCACAGGGACAACCATGCCATCAGTGCCACACTGCACATCTTCCCCAGCAATAGAGCAATGCCCAACCATGAGCTCAACAACATCAACAGATTCAGGAACATCAGAACTATTCTAAAGGCGGGCTGCCCTCTTCTCGTCAAAATCTTCTTGCTTCTTCCTCTTGTGTTGGTCCTCCAGAAGAAGCTGAAGAGCCACATCCTCAGGTTGCGTGACAAGTTCAGTGCCATCAATAGACTGCGACTGCGTCTCTGATATCTGAAGAGAGCACAAAGGATCTAGGACGGAATCACAATCTTTGACTGACGGAGCCCCCTGCTCGGCACTAGCAGTGTTTTATGATAAATCCAACTCAGAGAGAACATTGTTGATGGTGTTCACAGCTTCCTCATCCGTGGACACATCTGCAAGAACACACAAAAGCAAAGCAATAAATAAAAAAAGTCTGGAACAAAAACAAAAACACCCGACGGGAACAAGTTTTAAAAACATGGCTCGAGAATTTAAAATGAAAAGAAAAGGAGTTGCACATACTAGGTGAAGCGAGAGCTGCAGAAGCAAGATCCTCGAGGCTTGAATTATTCTCAAGGCTCGAATCAACCTCAGAAATCACAGTCAAAGGAATAATGGGTGATTTAGCTGCATCAGATATTGGAGGATCAATATTAACTTCTGAAGCTCCATCTTCATCGTAGGCATTTTGTTCAGAACTATTCAATTCATCGCCAACAACCAAAAAATGCAAGTAAAAAGGCAGTTGAGTTCTAATCCGCAATCCTACACCAAAGGGATTTCTACTCTTACATCAATGTCCAATACCTAGAGGTTCAACAATACTTAACAAAGCAGTAAACACAATGAACAATCAAAAATTTACATACTAAATAAAGAACAATCTACACTAGAAGTTCAACAATATATAACAAAGCAGTAAAACAAATGCGCAGAACAGAAGTTCAACCAAATTTCATTATGAACAAACAATAATTAAAACCAGAAGTTCAACTATGTCACCCAAGCAAGTAGAACATAAAAAAGATGTAGCATGAGTAGAAATACTATTTCACATGCAAACTAAATATCAATACCATGAAAATGATCACAAAAAAGCAAAGATATACACTATAAATATGAAACATTTGGGAAGTCCAACAACACTTGGTGACATAGTTCACCAGCAATTCATCAACTAAAAATTAAACAACACTCTACTAACTCAAACTAAGGGTAAAATGCATACACATGGCCTTTGTTAGAAGTTTACATTTTTAAGAAAGGGTAGTCCAACAAGACAACTAAATGAAGATATGGGCAGACATATATAAGAAAACTGCTATTTAAAGTACAAGATCCAACTACAAAAAAATACCTGGAGAAGGTTTTGAAGCCATGAAAACACAAACCCTTGATGAATGGAACTCCAAACCCTAGAACAACCTACTAAAATCAGGGGATAGATTGCATATAGTTAGCAAGTAGAAAATCATACAACAAATACAAAAAGAAACTAAATCAAACACTAGGATGCAACAACTAGAACATAACAACAAGTATGAAAAGATGAACAGTAGCACATCTAGGCAAGCACAACAAAATAAGTATCCATAAACTAACTAGCATGTTACAGACATAATCTAGATTTCGAAACCAACAACACTAATGCAATTAGATACATCAGATCCAACATCAACCATCACACAAAACCCTCTCTTACATGCATCTGATTGCTGAAATTACCAAAGGGGAAATGAAATCCACTCAAGTATGAAGGGAGAAATAGCACACGCAAGCATCTCATAGTAAAATCTGACCATGGGGGAATGGAATCCACCCACCACACGCACAAGAACCCTTCCTAATCTCCCACCCAACCATTAGAAGAAGGGGTAGGAGGCGGACGCGGGAGCACACAGAAGAAATAGACAGACCTTGATAGAACTAGTGAAACTAAGAGCAAGCATTAGGGGGGCATCATTTGTACCTCTCCAAATGACCCCCGCACGCATGAATCCGTGGCGGTTCTTCCACTCCCCACGACGCCATGTGCACCTTGGAACCGCGCAGGTAGTTGGCACCCTTGCTTCAGAGTAGAACAGAGTGGGCTAAGGGAGGGAGAGCGGGGCATGGGCCATAAATGGGACCGGGGGCGTGTGCCGGTTACTCCACTCACGAGGGCAAGGGACATCACCGGAGAGGGGGAAGAGAGCGAGCGACAGGGAGGGGTTTTTCATGATAGGTGGTAGCGAGAGAGATGGACACTTAATGCCTCTGTAACGTGGGTGTTGTCGACTGGCGAAATTACAGTTTTACCCCCCCTCCCAACAGCTAAAAAGGTAAATGCATCTACAGATAAATGAATGCACCATTTGAATGCATCTATTATAAAGAGATAAGATCACAAAACAACACTGCTTATATCCTTAAAACCAAAAATTGATGGCAAATACACTACCAATGGAAGAAAAATACATACACAAATATGCACCTACAAAAACAAGAGAAAGAAGTTCAATAAATAAAGAATATAAGTTAAAGTACACTAATCAGGGAAGTAAAGACATATGAATAAATAAACATTAAGAAAAAAAAGAAGAAGTTCAAATACAAAAACAGATGAAGTCCATATCTAACTAAAATACACAACTTAAAACAATACAGAAGTTCAAAATTCAAATACACACAAAGTACACATGCGGCTCGGCCTCGCGCAACCGCATTGCTGCGTGCTAGGTTTTGACAGGACGCAACACGGTTATTTTGTTTCCACCCCCACGGCATGCACCCTAAACCCACACCCCTAAGATAGATAGTGGGGTCACTGATGTGACGGACTCGCCTCTGTATGCGACCACGCGGCACGTTGCGTCGTCGCATCCTATGGCTTGTTCCTGTCTCGGCCTCGCAGGGGGAGGGGAGAGGGGTCCCAAACCCCCTCCCCCCTTGCTCGGCCTCGCGCTACTGCATTGCAACACGCTAGGTTTTGAAAGGACGCAATGTGGTTAGTCTGTTTCCACCCCCACCGCACGCGCACCAGAGCCACACCCCTAAGATAGATAGTGGGGTCGCGGATGCGACGGACTCTCCTCCGCATGCGACAACGTGACACGTCGTGTCGTCACCTGCTACGGTCGTTCCTGTCTCGGCCTCGCAGGGGAGGGTTGCGGGGTCCCGAACCCCCTTCCCCTGCTTGGCCTCGCGCTACCGCATTGTTGCGCGCTAGGTTTTGACAGGACGCAATGCGCTTATTTTGTTTCCACCCCCATCGCACGCACCCCAGAGCCACACCCCTAAGATAGATAGTGGGGTCACGGATGTGACAGACTCGCCTCTGGATGCGACGACGCGACACGCCGCATCATCGGCTGCTATGGCTCGTTCATGTCTCGGCCTTGCAGGGGGAGGGGAGCGGGGTACCGAACCACTCTCCCCCTGCTTGGGCTCACGCTACCGGATTGCTGCGTGCTAGGTTTTGCCAGGACTCAATGCGGTTATTCTGTTACCACCCCCACCGCACGCACCCCAGACCCACACCCATAAGATAGATAGTGGGGTCACAGATGTGACGGAGTCGCCTCCGCATGCGACGACGCGACATGCCGCGTCGTCGCCTGCTACGGCTTGTTCCCGTCTCGGCCTTGAAGGAGGGAGCGGGGTCCCGAACCCCCCTCCCCCGTGCTTGGCCTCGCGCTACGGAAATGCTGCGCGCTAGGTTTTGACAGTACGCAACACAGTTATTCGTCTTCCACCCCCACTGCATGCACCCCAGAGCCACACCCCTAAGATAGATAGTGGGGTCACGGATGTGACGGACTCAGGTCCTGATGCGGTGACGCGGCACGCCACGTCGTCGCCTGCCCTGGCTGGTTCCTATCTCGGCCTCGCGGGTGGAGGGGATTGGGGGTCCCTCCCCCCTCCCCCCTGCTCGGCCTCGTGCTACCGCATTGTTGTGTGCTAGGTTTTGATAGGACGCAATGCGGTTATTCTGTTTCCACCCCCACCGTACGCACCCTAGAGCCACACCCCTAAGATAGATAGTGGGGTCATGGATGTGATGTACTCGCCTCCGCATGTGACAACGCGGCATGCCGTGTCCTCGCTTGGTATGGCTCATTCCTCTCTTGGCGTCATAGGGGGAGGGGAGCGGGGTCCCGAACAACCCTCCCCCCTGCTCGGCCTCGCGCTACCGCATTGGTGCGCACTAGGTTTTGACAGGATGCAATGCGGTTATTCCGTTTCCACCCCCACCGCACGCACCCCAGAGCCACACCCCTAAGATAGATAGTGGGGTCACGGATGTGACAGACTCGCCTCCGCATGCAACGATGTGGCACGCCGCGTCGTCGCCTGCTACGGCTCGTTCCTGTCTCGGCCTCGCAGCGGGAGGGGAGGGCGGTCCCGACCCCCCTGCTCGGCCTCCCGCTACCGCATTGCTGTGCGCTCGGTTTTGACAGGACGCAATGCGGTTTTCAATGATTAAAAAAATTAAATCCAAAAAAATTATCAACAATTACTGATGAAGTTCAAGTTGTAAAAACACAGAAGTTCGGAGTTTTGATAAAACATCAAATGAGCATGTAAAAAAACAAATTACACAAAAGCAAAAATCTTGTAAGTTCAGGTTAAACACATACTAAAGTTCTACCACTGTGCGAAGTATGCAAACATGTTACAAAAAAATGCAAACACATATTTGAGAATAATACCATAGTTTCCCATAGAACAAACTCAAACCCAAATTAAAAAATTGAAAATTACAAAAAATACAAAAAGAAAAAGAAAATATAGATCGCGATGCTGCACCGCCTTGCAATGTGGAAACCAGGAAGTTCAATCACTGGTACCATAGAAGTCCAACTTCTACCACAGAACATGGATGATCCACAAAACTAATCCCGAAGACAGAATAAATATAAAAAAGTGGATCCGTGTGTCTATGGACCAGCTGCACATTTACATATATGAGTACTCTGAAAAACAAAAAAACATACACAAAGTTTTTATAACAACACCAACCAAGAAGATCATTTTGCAACATCACCTAAAAAACATGCATAAAAACAATGGAAGTTCTAGCGCAAAAGGTGCAGAAGTCCAACTTGTAAGACAAACAATAGAATCATTGGAAAAATACACGCTATCGTATTTGTTTTTTAGATTTAATCACTTGGGTGACTACAGCTTCTCAGTCCACAACCTCGAACAATATCCCACTACGCCCTAACATCAAAACAACAAAGCCACGAAGCTGTCTCATCGAAGAATCGAACCAACGCGGGCGGAAACGAGATCCAATCGCCTGATTTCAGGGTGTATGCGCCTGCCCGACCAAATTAGCAACGTATGAAGGATCCAATCTAACTACTACAAGCAAATCCATCCTCTATCTTCACAAAAAACAAGAAATCCATAGAAGTCGCGGAAACCACTCCCGCGGACGAAGAACACAAGACCTGAAATCAAGTCCGTTGAAATTAACGACAAATTGTCCATGAAACTAGTACCTACACCAAATTTACATCATGTTAGAGCTTCAAGAGCGAATCCGACAAAATGCAAAATTACAAATAAAAACTAGCACTTGGATGCAAGTATGGGTATTTGGATTACACTAGCATCCCAAGCTACACAACCGACCAAAAAAATAGCCTGCAGGTCTGTCGGTGTTCTGGGAACGGGGGTCCCCAGACTTGCCTGCTTGCGGCCTGCGGCGTGGCTCAAAGGGGGGTCCAGTACGACCCATCTTCACCAACACAGACCCAAGACCCTCGCGAGGGGCCAAGCCTCGCGGGGCGGATGACACGGAGCTTCCTCAGGCACGGCCTCATCAGGCTGGCTCGTGAGGAGGCAGAGAGATCAAGGCGGGGTACCTCATGAGGTGCCCGTGACGCAAGCCATGACGACCAAAGGGCGCCAGGCGGGCGCCTGCCCGCGCAGTGTCCTCTTTTCCTCTTTGGTGCAAAGGGAGCAAGCGCAGCCGCGGAGTACCGAGGCATCAGGCAAAGGTTGCCATTTCGGTGCAACAAGACCAAGACCAGGAGGACTGCAAGATGGAGGTCATTGTGGAGCCCAAGACGGCGTCACCACCAGAGCTTTGTGCAGGCGAAGACTACTTTTGTCAGGATAGCTGGTACTAGCTGTCCCCCTTCAAATTAGCCCGCCATTGTTGGCTCCCTTCCCGCTTGATATTTGGGAAGAGGACCAGGGCCTCTATAAATAGGACCAGCCACCCACAAGATTGAGGGGTGAGAGGTTATGGGGAGATAGAGATAAACGATCGAAATCCGAGAGAGAGAGAAGGGTGACTGAACTCCTCCTAGCAGTTCGTCCCCCCAGCCAAGAACAGACCCTCGCGAGGCCGTTCTTCCTTGTATTGTTCTTCATCATCAGCCCAAGAGGCAATCCACCAGGCCACACACTGGAGTAGGGTATTACACCACAACGGTGGCCCGAACCTGTATAAACCCTATGTCTCTCGTGTTGTTCTTTCCATAGCTTAGATCTTAGCGAGGCGGAGGGGTGCAGGTAGGTAGGAGGCGAAATCTCCGTGCGCACCCCAGTGTTCGAACCTCAAGGGTCTGCCGGAACCCAAAATCCGACATTTGGCGCGCCAGGTAGGGGTGCACCGGAATTCGTCTTCCACCACCCCGTTCTCCTGCGACCATCACACTCATGTCTGACGCTCGTCGGGCCCGCGCTGAGCGCCGGGCCGCCCTCGCTTCCCGCATCGCCCAGACGGCTCCTGTCGGCGGGCGTCCTCGCCGTTCCCCGTCACCTGCCGTCAATGCCACCACCAGCACGGCGGGGGATGAGCAGCAAGCATCGTCTCAGCATCCGTCTGTGCGGCTAGACGGCCGCACCGCTACTCCCTCGCTCACCCCAGCTGGTTCTTCGTCCTGCGCGCTCCGTATACCCATGGAGGCTCGAGCTGCGCTCATCGCGGCAAACGAGCTCCTGCGCTACCATCCCGTCGACGACGTCTACAAAGAATAGCTCGACCGCGTCGCCGAGCTCGTCCGCGCCGCAGGGGGCTCTCCTGCGCCGTCCGTTCCGCTGCACCGCACCCCGCCCCGCGTGGGCGACGAGGCTCCGGCGGCGCCCCGGCCGCCTCCTCCTCAAGAAGGCGCCATGGCTCTAAGGCGCGCGGTCCCTGGGCAGAACCCGCTCCGTCAGGTGCCAGTACGGCAAGAGCAGAGCTGCCAAGAAGTTCCTCGCCCGCAAGAAGCCGCCCGGGCGCTCCCTGCTCCAGCACGTCGCGACCATGCTCCTGCTCCCGCACGTCAAGACCCCGCGCTGCTCCCAGCTGCAGTGCGTGGGGACATGCAAGACCAAGCTCTCCGTCACCTAAGGCCTCCCGTGGCCACAGCAAGCTGCCGTGCCTTCACCACCAAGCTACGCAGCGTCGCATGGCCCGGCAAGTTCAAGCCAGACCTGCCTCCTTGTTACGACGGCACGGCTGACCCTGCGGAGTTCCTCCAGCTCTACGAGCTAGGCATCGAAGTGGCCAACGGAGACGAGAAGGTCATGGCGAACTGGTTTCCCATGGCGCTCAAGGACGGGGCCCGCACCTGGCTCCTGAACTTGGCTCCAGGCACGATCTCCTCCTGGGACGAGATGCGCACCCGCTTCATCGGCAACTTCCAAGGTACTCGCGACCGGCCACCCGCCGTGAGCAACATGCGCCGCATCAAGCAACAACCCGGGGAGACCCTGCGGAAGTAAATCCAGCGCTTCAACAACGCACGCCTCAAGATTCCCAAGGTGACTGAGGAGGCCATCATCTCAGCCTTCTCCGACGGCATGCGCGATGTCAAGATGAAGGAGGAGCTGGCGATGCATGAAGACCTGTGCACTTCCTTGGAGCTGTTCTACTTGGCAACCAAGTGCGCCAGGGCTGAGGAAGGGGGTCTCTCCCTCCTCGAGCTGCCTGCCGCAGACCCTGAAGAGAAGAAGCCCAAGGCCAAGGATGTGAAGCGCAAGGGGGCTGCTGTGCTCGCGGCAGAACCAGACACCAAGCGGGGCAGAGATCAGCCCGAACCTTCCAAGGGCAGTCGGTACTGTGTGTACCACAACCTCCACACCTACAACACCAACGAATGTCAAGAGCTCCGAGCCGTGTGAGAAGGAAGGATCGGCCGTCGCCCCGACCGCGGTGACCGGGGCTACGATCGAGGAGGAGGAAGGAATGCATGACGCTGGGAAGACCGTGGCCCGCACCAAGGGTGGCGCGATCAACCTCGCGAGGATCGCTGGCAAGACCCGCCTCGCGAGGGAGACTCGAGGGATCAGCCTCGCGAGGATCGCCCGCAAGGCAACACAGGCCTCCCTCCGCTGCCGCCGCAGCCAAGAAGAAACGAGGACCGCCACCAGGACGAGGGGGCTGGGGACTTCCAGGAGCCGCGCGCGATCGCCTGCATCCTGGGCGGGGCTCAAGCCCCAGCCTCTCAACGCATCTTCAAGCAGTTCGCCCGCGAAGTGAATGTAGTCCTCCCCAAGCTCGAAGCCACGCGCCCTCTCAGGTGGTCGGCGTGCGCCATCACGTTCAGCTCAGCAGATCAGCTCAAGTGTGCGGCTACAGCCGGATTCCTCCTGATGCTTTGTTCCCCAATCATCAGCAACATGGTGGTCACCAGGACCCTCATCGATGGCGGGGCAGGGCTCAACGTCCTGTCCGTGGAGACATTCAACAATCTCCAAGTGCCCTACAGCCAGCTTCAACCAACCAAGCCTTTCTCCGGAATCACCGACGGCTCCACTGTCCCGATTGGGCAGGTCCGCCTCCCTGTCACCTTCGTGGCACGCGACAACTACCGCACCGAGCTCATCGACTTCGACGTCACTCACATTCGCCTGCCGTACAACGCCATCCTTGGGTAACCAGCGCTGGCCAAGTTCATGGACGTAACTCACCATGGCTACAACGTCCTCAAGATGACAGGAAGTGGCGGAGTCATCACGGTGCCCTGTGAAGAGAAGGATGCGGTGTGTTCCCTGGAACGATCCTTTCAGGCCGCGTCACTGGAAGACCCGGATCGCGGAAGCAGGAGGCTTCCCGAGACCGCCCCCAAGAAGAAGAAGACATCGTCCGACCCAACCCCTCAAGAGGCAGGCCCCTCTGGGCCCGCGCCTACCCAGGGGGAACCTCCGTCCATCACATAGGAAAGCGCGCCCGGCGCCCACCTCAGGCAGGGCTCGGGGGCTCTCCCCTGGAGGGCCACCGACCTTGCTAAGGTCACGAGGGAGGCGCTTGGGCCCCACATGGAGGCATGTTTCGAAGCACGTTTCCCTCAAGAAGGAGTAAGGCAAGGAGAGCCAGACCCTCAGGAGTTCGTCAGCCAGGCCATTCAGGACCTACAGGAGTCGAGAGTCATGAAAGGCGGCCGCCGCCTACCAGCAGTGGCTCCCCATCCAGGCGAGGATGGTGGGCTGCGCGTCTGCATCGACATACCAGGGCTCAATCGAGTCGCCTCCCTGGAGCGATTCTGGCCCTCGCGAGTGGAGCGCTGCGGAGGTCCACCCCACAGCTACGTTCGCATGCCTTACGGCTTGCCGAACGCGGCTGCCACGTACCAGCGCCTCATGAGGGGCATCACGGAGGCACAAGAGGCCAGGCGTTCCGCGAGGAGCCACTAGCGCCTCCGGAGCCTCTCGAGGCCCCTGGGCTTGGGGGCTCGTGAGGATCGGCTTCCGCAGCCCACCGAGTCTGCTACACCAACACCCCTTCGTCCTCAACGTCATCAGGTGACATCTTTCAAGTTTCATTTCCAGCTGGGAGCGCCCCCCGGGGCTGCATTATTCCCAGGCCGCGCGGGTCCGTCCCTGCGGCGTGTATCCCTTTTATTTCATGTTGTTAGCTTACCTTGTTGGGGGCACCCCTCGGGCTGCATGATCCCCAAGTCGCTCGGGCCATACCCAGTGGCATGTATCCCATTTGCGTTTATTTCCGATTATGCGTTCGACCCACCATGCTTGATTATTTGATGCCGGTCCACGACACCTCTTCTTCTCCATGTCGACCACTTGCACATTAAAGGGGGGGTACCTGAGCATCACGACTCAGGGCTCTTACTGGCTCTCCAGCCCTCACCCTCTGGCCTTGTCCACGGCATCGCGACCTGGCATACCAGCGACGGCTGAGACCAGCTCGAGGGCCGGGACCCGAGGACGTAGAGTGCCGGCATCTAACCAAATTTGCAAGGACACATCACAAGATAAGGCCCAGTGCCAGGTGCAACCCGCCTAGAGGTAGCGCCCCTTGAGTCCCGCACTGGCTCACGGGTGCCCAGATACACCTCGCTAGGCCCTACCGTGCCAGCCACGTGTTAGGGCAGGGCTGTACACGCCCCGGGGGCTCCTCCCGGAGGGGAGCCCCCTCCCACGTACCAGTGGAAGCACCATGCTCCGTGCTGGCTGACGACACTGCCGAGGAGCGTCTATGCCCGTACACATACGGAAGCGCTATGCTCCGCTGGTGATAAACAACTGTGGGCGGCCCCCGGGCCACATCAACCTCAGGGAGCCCAGAGCTCAGTGTCTAGCCTCATTGTAACGCCTCCCCTCAGGAGTGCCGCGCGAGGGGGATGGGCACGGGGTCTGCGCCTGGGTCACGCCCAGACGCATGCCACCCAGGCAGGCCCCCCCGGGCCTGATTCGTCGCGCGTCTCTCCCCGAGCGGAGCCAAGGTACGAAGGCCGTTTGAGCGTCAAGGGGGACTCCTGAGCATCGCGACTCAGGAGCCTAACTGGTCACGTAGCCCCTCACTCCTTAGTTCCAAAAGGCTAATGCTGGGTGAGGTATGCGCGGGGCCGGGCTCTGCAGATGTAGAATGGTAGATCGACCCACATCTCACCTCCCTACTTGCTGTTCATGCACCTAGGGGGACTCCTGAGCATCGCGACTCAAGAGCGTAACTTGTCACGTAGCCCCTCACTCCTTGGCCCCATCCTGGTTTTCGGTCGGGACCAACGCTGGGTGAGGCATGCGTGGGGCCGGGCTCTGCCGGTGTAGAACATAAGCAAGTAGGAAGGAAAAGTGCAAATTTCAAGGAATTCAAAAGCAAATATTACAGTTCACACTGTTATCCCAATGCCAAACGCAAGTTTAAACGCCTCCCCGAGGCATGATACATGTGCAGGAATTAAAGGCAGGATAGGAGCCACAACGGAGTCACTTGTCGGCGGTGGAGCCGCGCGGAGTGGGTTCGCCTCATGGAGCAGTGGGGTCGGCAGCGCCTTGCTTCGGCTTGGTGCTAAAGGCCCGGAACTTCCCCAGCAGAGCCTCCGCGCGACCCTTCACGGCCTCGGCAGCGGCAGCGGCACGCTCGCCGCTTACTTGCTCCAGCAGGCTGTCGAGGTCGACGCCGGGATCACGAAGGTAGATGTGGGTGAGGACCCGCGTCAGTGCTGCAGAAGACAAGACACACGCGTCGACCTCGGCCGTGGGGCCAAGGCCAAGGGCGACATCTTCAAGAGCACGAACCAGGAAGGGAAGCAGCTTGGCAGGGCCGTCCTCGGCGCCAGCCAGCGGGCTCTCCAGGCCGCTGTCGTAAAGCGTCCTCAGCGAGGAGCGAGCCTTCGCCTCCATCTCCGCGAAGGCCACGCGGTCCTCAGCAAGAACCAGGGCCTTGTCGTCCAGCTCGGCCTTCCTCGCCCCCAACTCCTGCTCCAGCGCGCCTAGGCGGTCACGGTGCTTCCTGAGCTTGACCTCCCTCTCCTTGACGGCCGCCTCGCGAGCCTTGACGCCTAGTTCCTGCTCTTGGCGAAGGCGGGCCTCTTTCGCGAGCTGGTCCCGCAGGCCTTGCAGCTCATCCTCCAGCGCCTTGCAGCGACCACGGACGTCGACCACCTACCCCAGGGCTGCGTCACGAGCAGCCTTCGCCTCAAGGACGGCCTGCATCTCCTCATCGCAAGCCGTTGAGGCCTGGACCAGCGCCGCCCGAATCGAAGCGTCGGAGCGAACCCATCCTAAAGCCAGCTCCAAGTGCCCGGCCACCAAGCGAGGGTCGGCGCCAAGAAGATCCTGCCGCAGTCGGTCTAGCTCAGCAGCAGCACGATCCAGAACGGCAGAAGGAGTCGGAGAGACAGCAGCCGGTGGAGTAGGAGGAGAAGGCGGCAGCGTGGCCATAACATCCTGAGGTGGAGTCTGCTGCGCCCCAACGGCTGTAGTGGCGGCGGCAGGAAAGAACACCTCGGGAGTCACTTGGGCCATGGGGGCTGAGCTCGCCCCAGCCGGCTCAGCCAGGCCTCGCGAGGACGACCGGGCAGGAGAAGCATGTGCGTCGCGGTCACCCTCCTTCGCGGGCAGAGGCGCTGCCACGGATGGAACCTGAGGAGCTCCCTTCGGCTTCTTTGTTGCGGGCGCCAGCCTATCCAAGAGATGCGGACGTCAAACCTCAGAAGCAGAACAAGAAATAAAGACAAGAATCAAACGCTTACGGGTTGTCGCCAGTGAGCTCGAGCGGCCTCCAGCCAAATTTGAAGCCTGAAAGCCGGCTGGAAGGGTCAACCTCGGGGAGCTTGGAAGCGGAAGGTGCGTCTGCGGTCCGCCTCGGGGCCGGGGCAGACCCGCTGGAGATCAGCCCGGTCCTGTCCTTCTTCGGGATCGGGGGCAAGCTCCCGCCGTCCTGCTCATCATCATCCTCGTCATCATCGCTCGGAGAGAGGCGGAGAACGCAGGACCTGTGCCGGGGGAGGGGAGCCCTCGACTCTCCATCAGTCGCCTCGGAGTCAGGCCCTTTTTCCTGCTCCCCTCCTTCCTCCTCTTCACTGGAGTCGTCGGAGGACACGTCCACCGATTCCCCGGGAGTTTTCGTGGGCACGGGCCCGTCCCCGTTGAAGAAGGGCCTGGACTCCACTACCTGCTCCCAGTCATCGCGGAGGAACAAGGGCGTAGGAGCGCCCTCCAACCTCGCCACATCGCCCCTGACCAGAGATTGGAGGACCGCAGCCAGATCTCCGTCGACCAAGGCCGCGGGGCTCGGATGGGGCCTCCACATCGGAAGTGAGTACTGCCGAAGCGGAGCCAGCTGGTGCTCCAGGAATTCCCTCAGCAGCGACGCGCCGGTCAGCTTCGCCGCCGCCATATTGGCCGGCCTCAGATCCGCATCCATCTTCTCCAAAACCAGCTTCGCGCGGGGGTCCGCGAGCTCCGCTCGACCCCAATCGCTGGAGCTCATGGGCTGCTCTGTGGGCAAGATCAGCCAAGGGTGGATGCGCCCAGCATCCGCCAAGACCCACTTTCTCCTGAAGCCCTCAATCCTTTTCCCGGGGTTCGAGATGGAAATGGCGCCACCGTACCGGATGAAGCTCGCGCACGCGGAAGCAGGACCGCGAGAGGTCTGGAGGTAGAAGTAGTGGCAAAGCAAGGCCACTGAGGGCTGCACCCCTACGTGAGCTTTGCAGTAATAGGCGAAGATTTCCAGGAGAAGGACGGAGTTGGGGTGGAGATGCAAAGCCTGTAGCTTATAATGGCGGAGGACAGAGAAGAAGAACTCGAAGAAGGGAGGCACCAGGCCAGCAGCAATGACACTTACGAAGAACGGATAGAAGGTGCTCCCTTGACCCTCAGGGGTGGCGGAGCCGGCCTTGAACACCTTCGCCCCGTCAATGCCCCGCGCCGCCGCCATCCGGCGCAACCGGGCGAGGCTCGCCTTCGACACGTTCGGCGAGTCCAAGCCAGACGAGTACCAAGCTACGGCCGGGGGCTGACAAGGCGCCATGGCTTCCTAGGTCACACGGTCATAGTAGATCTGGAAATTTTGGAGGAAGGAAGGAGAGGCACAAGAAAGGGGATCTGAGCAGCAACCGGAGAAAGCAAAAAGCAAAGCCTAGGCGGATGCCGCTCCTTTATCAACTCGCGCGGTTGCTAAGGCACTCACGTCCAATCAACCGCCACGCGGCGCCCAAGCCCGCAGGCTGTTAGGGCCCGCAGCACTTCGCTCTTGCCCTTCCGCCTCCCTGCACGGCCAAGTCCGGGCGTGCCTTGGGCCCGGGGGCTACTGTCGGCGTTCTGGGAACGGGGGTCCCCAGACTTGCCTGCCTACGGCCTGCGGCGTGGCTCAAAGGGGGGCCCAGCACGGCCCATCTTCACCAACACAGACCCAAGACCCTCGCGAGGGGCCAAGCCTCGCGGGGCGGACGACACGGAGCTTCCTCAGGCACAGCCTCATCAGGCTGGCTCACGAGGAGGCGAAGAGATCAAGGGGGGGGGGTACCTCATGAGGTGCCCGTGACGCAAGCCATGACGACCAAGGGCGCCAGGCGGGCGCCAGCCCGCGCAGTGTCCTCCTTTCCTCTTTGGTGCAAAGGGAGCAAGCGCAGCTGGGAGTACCGAGGCATCAGGCAAAGGTTGCCATTTCGGTGCAACAAGACCAAGACCAGGAGGACTGCAAGATGGAGGTCATTGTGGAGCCCAAGACAGCGTTACCACCAGAGCTTTGTGCAGGCGAAGACTACTTTTGTCAAGATAGCTGGTACTAGCTTTCCCCCTTCAAATTAGCCCGCCATTGTTGGCTCCCTTCCCGCTCGATATTTTGGAAGAGGACTAGGGCCTCTATAAATAGGACCAGCCACCCACAGGATTGAGGGGTGAGAGGTTTGGGGGAGATCGAGATAAACGATCGAAATCCGACAGAGAGAGAAGGGTCACTGAACTCCTCCTAGCAATCCGTCCCCACAGCCAAGAACAGACACTCGCGAGGCCATTCTTCCTTGTATTGTTCTTCATCATCAGCCCAAGAGGCAATCCACCACGCCACACACTGGAGTAGGGTATTACACCACAACGGTGGCCCGAACCAGTATAAACCCTATGTCTCTCGTGTTGTTCTTTCCATAGCTTAGATCTTAGCGAGGCGGAGGGGTGGAGGTAGGTAGGAGGCGAAATCTCCGCGCGCACCCCAATGTTCGAACCTCAAGGGTCTGCCGGAACCCGAAATCCGACAAGGTCGAGTTCGTACAGAGGGATGTTCAGGTGCGTTATTCAGGCAGTTCAGGTTGTGATCAGAATATTATTCTGATCCCGTGATCGGAATAGTGTTTATATATATCAGTAAAGACCAAATCAACATTTTGAAGATAAACTCTGAAGTCAAATCAATGTTGAAGACAAACCAAATATGAAGATAATGCAATCATGACGCCAAATGAAAATCTTCGAGGATGTTTGGTGGTGGCATTAGCCACCGTATAGGAAGTATTAGACCCAGACACAACGCACAATTATTGTGGCGCTCTGAAGTCAAATTCCACATTAATGTATTCACACATAGATGGTAAGTCTTCATGAATTGAAGATATACGTTACTTCGTATGTTACACATCTAAGTCATCAACATGCATAAGCGTTAGGATGTGTGTCGATTCACAGGACATTCGAGGATTCTAAGATATTTAGCTCACACTACAACTTGCAAAACCTTTTCTCATGCAAGGGCTTCATGAAGATATCTGCCAATTGCTCTTCAATGTTGACGTGAATGACATCAATGCCTTCCTTCATGACCTGATCTATGAGAATGTGATGATGGATCTGAATGTGCTTGTGATCAACCTTGATGGCGCCCATGAACTGGATTTTTGGCAATCTTGATGGCGCTTCCATTGTCGCAGTAGAGTGGCACATGCTTCAGGTGGATGCCATAGTCCTTGAGAATTTGCTTCATCCATAGAAGCTGAGTGGAACATGATCCAGCAGCAATTATTCAGATTCAGAAGTGGAGAGTGATTCACAGTTCTGCTTCTTCGAAGACCAACAGACAAGAGATCATCCAAGAAAGTGACATGTGCCTGATGTGGACTTGTGATCAACCTTGTCACCAACACAATCAGCATCTGAGAATCCACCTAGATCAATGTCTGAGCCCTTTGGATACCATAATCCTAGTGTTGGGGTGTAAGCTAAATATCGAAGAATTTGCTTCACTAGTACTTGATGTGATTCCTTCGGTGCCGCTTGGAATCAGGCACACATGCAAACGCTAAGCGTTATATCAGGCCTTCATGCACATAAGTATAGTAAAGAACCAATCATGGAGCGGTATTCCTTTTGATTGAACTTTCTGCCATTGTCGTTGGGGCCCAATTGGCCTTTGGATGGCATTGGCGTCATGTACCCTTTGGAGTCTTGCATTCCAAACTTCTTCAGGCAATCTTGGAGGTCCTTCTCTTGTGATATGAAGATGCCATTTATCTGCTGATGGATTTCAAGACCAAGGAAGAACTTCTGCTCCCCCATCATGGACATATGATATTGCTCTTGCATCATATGCCCAAGCTCATCACTATATCTCTTATTAATGCAGCCCAAGATAATTTCATCCACATAGATTTCATCCGAACAGTTCATCATCATATGTCTTCGTGGAGAGAGTAGGATCTAGAGAACCAGGTTTGAAGCCTTTGCTCTTTTAGGAAGTCTTTGAGTTTGCCGTACCAAGCGCGAGGTGCTTGTTTGAGGCCATACAATGCCTTGTTGAGCTTGTACACCATATCAGGATGCTTTGGGTCTTCAAAATCAGGTAGTTGTGCAACATATACTTCTTCAATTTTGCCGTTGAGGAAGGCACTCTTTACATCCATTTTGTACAGAAGAATGTTGTTGTGGTTGGCATATGCTAGCACTATGCGAATGGCTTCAAGCCTAGCCACAGGAGCAAAGGTTTCATCAAAGTTAATCCTTCCACTTGCATGTAACCTTGGGCAACAAGACGAGCCTTGTTTCTGACAACTTGACCATGCTCATCTTGTTTGTTCCGATAGATCCATTAGGTGCCAATGATATTGCGTTTGTGAGGATAGGGATGCTTTACTTGCTCCCATACATTATTCAACTCAAACTGTTGAAGCTCTTGTTGCATAGCTTGAATCCATTCAGGTTCCATGAAGGCTTCATCGACATTCAGGTTCCATGAAGGCTTCATCGACATTCTTGGGCCCACAGAAGTTCGCTAGCTGTGTTGCTCTTGAACGAGTGAGTGGACCAGTTGCGTTGATACTAACAATCATCTTCATAATCTGGGCATCATTAGCAACCTGAGGATGGGCATGACAAAGACTTTGCTCTCACTGGTTAGTGTATTCATCTTCAGCATTGGTTTCAGGCTGAGCATTGTCTTCATGCTGATTAGGTGCAGAAATGATGATTTCCTGTTCAGCCTGTTCCTCAGTGGGTATGATTTCTCCAGTACCCAGTAGCTTGATAGGTTCACTTGCTGAAGCTTGATCTAGCACATTTGGCAGGTGCTGTCTTCGCGAGCTGTTAGTCTGATCAAACCGCACATCCACATTTTCAACACCTTTATAGTGAAAGTGGTTGAAGACTTTCTAGGTGTGCGGATCCTTTCCATAACCAAGAATAAACCTTCATGTGCTTTCGGTGCAAATTTTGAAGTGTGACGAGGATCCTTGATCTAGAACCTAGCAACAAAGACCTTGAAGTAGCTGACATTTGGCTTCTTACCAGTTACAAGTTCATAGGATGTCTTCTTGATGAACATATGAAGATAAACTTTGTTGGTGATGTGGCAAGCAGTCTCAATGGCTTCAGGCTAGAACTTCCTTGGAGTCTTGTACTCATCAAGCATCATACGTGCCATCTCAATGAGGATTTTGTTCTTGCGCTCCATGATGCCATTTTGCTGAGGTGTGTAAGGAGTAGAGAACTCATGTGTGATGCCCAATGTATCAAGATAAGTGTCAAGGCCAGTGTTCTTGAATTATGTGTCATTGTCACTTCTGATGTGCTTGATCTTGATGCCATAGCTGGTCATGGCACGATTGGTGAAATGTCTGAAGACATCCTCCACTTCAGTCTTGTAGAGAATTATGTGCACCTATGTGTATCTTGAATAATCATCAGCAATAACGAAGCCATAAAGACATGAAGTCGTAGTAAGGGTGGAGTAATGAGTAGGGCCAAATAAGTCCATGTGAAGCAGCTCGAAGGGGCGTGATGTAGTCATGATTGTCTTTGAGGGATGCTTCGCCCTTGTCATCTTCCCGGCTTCACAAGCACCACATAGGTGATCCTTCTTAAACATGACGCCCTCGATTCCAATGATATGCTTCTTCTTCATGAGAGTGTGCAAGTTTCTCAAGCCCGCATGCCCTAGCCTTCGATGCCATAGCCCACACTCTGAAGCTTTTGCTAGAAGACATACGACAAGCTGTGGTCCTGCGGAGAAATCTACCATATATAGATCGTCTCTTCGATACCCTTTGAAATCTAGAAATTTGTCAGATTCCATAATCATAAGGGAACGATATTTTCCAAATATCACAATCATGTTCAGATCACAAAGCATTGAGATAGACATTAAGTTGAATCCAAGGGATTCAGCAAGCATCACTTTATCCATGTGCTGATCCTTTGAGATTGCAATTCTACCTAGGCCCAATACCTTGCTTTTACAAGTGTCAGCAAATGTGATGTGACTTTTAGTAGCTGGTCATAGGGTTGAATCCATGAGAAGATTTTGAAAGGATCGAGAAGAAGTGTCTAGAGGGGGGTGATTAGACACTAAGTGCTAAAAGTTGCAGTTTTTAATTTCTTTAGGTTGAAGTGGAGTTTTGGCACACGTTTAACAAACACAATACATATCAAGCAAGCATTCAAAGTGTATATGAGCAATAGAAAGTAAAGCATGCAACTTGCAAGAATGTAAAGGGATGGGATTGGAGTGTGCAAACGCAATTTGGAGACACGAAGATTTTGGAGACATGGTTCCAATAGGTGGGGCTATCGTACATCCACGTTGATGGAGACTTCAACCCATGAAGGGTAATGGCTGCGCGAGTCCATGGAGGGCTCCACCCACGAAGAGTCCACGAAGAAGCAACCTTGTCTATCCCACCATGGTCGTCGCCCTCGAAGGACTTGCCTCACTAGCGGTAGATCTTCATGAAGTAGGTGATCTCCTTGCCCTTACAAACTCCTTGGTTCAACTCCATAATCTTGTCGGAGGCTCAAAAGTGACACCTAGCCAATCTAGGAGACACCACTCTCCAAGAATTAACAAATGTGAAGGAAATATGCCCTAGAGGCAATAATAAAGTTATTATTTATTTCCTTATATCATGATAAATGTTTATTATTCATGCTAGAATTGTATTAACTGGAAACATAATACATGTGTGAATACATAGACAAACAGAGTGTCACTAGTATGCCTCTACTTGACTAGCTCGTTAATCAAAGATGGTTATGTTTCCTAACCATGGACAAAGAGTTGTTATTTGATTAACGGGATCACATCATTAGGTGAACGATCTGATTGACATGACCCATTCCATTAGCTTAGCACCCGATCGTTTAGTATGTTGCTATTACTTTCTTCATGACTTATACATGTTCCTATGACTATGAGATTATGCAACTCCTGTTTACCGGAGGAACACTTTGTGTGCTACCAAACGTCACAACGTAACTGGGTGATTATAAAGGTGCTCTACAGGTGTCTCCAAAGGTACATGTTGGGTTGGCGTATTTCGAGATTAGGATTTGTCACTCTGATTGTCGGAGAGTTATCTCTGGGCCCTCTCGGTAATGCACATCACATAAGCCTTGCAAGCATTGCAACTAAAGAGTTAGTTGTGAGATGATGTATTACGGAGCAAGTAAAGAGACTTGCCGGTAACGGGATTGAACTAGGTATTGAGATACCGACGATCGAATTTCGGGCAAGTAACATACCGATGAAAAAGGGAACAACGTATGTTGTTATGCGGTCTGACCGATAAAGATCTTCGTAGAATATGTAGGAGCCAATATGGGCATCCAGGTCCCGCTATTGGTTATTGACCAGAGACGTGTCTCGGTCATGTCTACATTGTTCTCGAACCCGTAGGGTCCGCACGCTTAAGGTTTCGATGACATTTATATTATGAGTTTATGAGTTTTGATGTACCGAAGGAGTTCGGAGTCCCAGATGAGATCGGGGACATGACGAGGAGTCTCGAAATGGTCGAGACGTAAAAATCGATATATTGGACGACTATATTCGAACATCGGAAAGTTCCGAGTGATTCGAATATTTTTCGGAGTACCCGAGAGTTACGGGAATTCGCCGAGAGAAGTATTGGGCCTTATTGGGCCATACGGGAAAGAGAGAGGGGCTGCCTAGGGCAGGCCGCGCGCCCCCCCAAGGCCTAGTCCGAATTGGACTATGGGGAGGGGCTGCGCCATTCCTTGTTTCCTACTCCTACTACATGGAAGGACTCCTAGTTCGACTAGGAAAGGGGAATCCTACTCCCGGTGGGAGTAGAACTCCCCTAGGCGCGCCATAGAGAGGGCTGGCCCTCCCCTCCTCCACTCCTTTATATACGGGGGCAGGGGGCACCCCATAGACACACAAGTTGATCCACATGATCATATTCTTAGCCGTGTGCGGCGCCCCCTGCCACCATAGTCCTCGATAATATTGTAGCGGTGCTTAGGCGAAGCCCTGCGACAGTAGTACATCAAGATCGTCACCACGCCGTCGTGCTGACGGAACTCTTCCCCGACACTTTGCTGGATCGGAGTCCGGGGATCGTCATTGAGCTGAACGTGTGCTAGAACTCGGAGGTGCCGTAGTTTCGGTGCTTGATCAGTCGGGCCGTGGAGACGTATGACTACATCAACCAAACGCTTCCGTTGTCGATCTACAAGGGTACGTAGATCACACTCTCCCCTCTCGTTGCTATGCATCATCATGATCTTGCGTGTGCGTAGGAATTTTTTTGAAATTACTACATTCCCCAACAAAATGGTGTGTTGATGATGAACTCCTTGCTCTTGTGCTTCAAATGATAGTCTCCCCAACACTCAACTCTCTCTCATAGGATATGGATTTGCTGGAAGGAGGATTTGAGTGGAAAGCAACTTGGGAAAGCTAGAGATCAAGATTCATATGGTAAGAATGGAATATCTTGGCCTCAACACAAGTGTAGGTAGTTCTCTCTCAGAAAAGTAGGTTGGAAGTGTAGGTTTGTTCTGATGGCTCTCTCTACGAAGGAAGAGGTGGTGGAGGGGTATATATAGCCTCCACACAAAATCTAACAGTTACACACAACTTGCCAATCTCGGTGGGACCGAATTGATAAACTCGGTCGGACCGATTAAGCAAATCTAGTGACCATTAGGGTTTTCGGTGGGATCGACTGGATCAACTCGGTGGGACCGATGTTATAGGGTTAGGGTAAATCCAAAACTCGGTTTGACCTATTACTCAAACTCAGTGGGACCGATTTGGGTAATAAGCGAAACAGAGAGTTGGCCAAGCAAACGCGGTGGGGCCGATTGCATATCTCGGTGGGACCGAAAATATTGCAATGGGTTACAGAGACTTTGCAAGCCCATCTCGGTGAGACCGAGATCTCATCGGTGAGACCAAACTGATTGGGGTTTCTGGCAGTGGCTATGTCAACTGAACTCAGTGGCTCCGGATACAAAGAATCGGTGGGGCCGAGTTGGATATTTGGTGTGGGACATATTTGGAAGTGAGAAAGTGGTTGAGGGCTTTGGCGCATATCACTAAGAACTTTGAGCAAGCAAGCCATTAAGCAACACCTCATCCCTTCTTAATAGTATTGGCTTTTCCTATAGACTCAATGTGATCTTGGATCACTAAAATAGAAAATGTAGAGTCTTGAGCTTGGAGCTTGAGACAATCCTTCGTCCTTAGCATTTTGAAGGGGTTCCACATCCTCTAGTCCATGCCACTTCATTGTTGAACTTATCTGAAACATACTAGGTAAAAGTGTTAGTCCAACAAGAGATATGTTGACATTAATTACCAAAACCACCTAGGGAGCACTTGTGCTTTCAGACTTCGATCACCAGTCATGTGGTTAGTGCATCCACTATCCATGATCCACTCAGTAGCTCTCGGAGTCGTACCCTACAGTGTAGTTAGCAGGATAGGCTTCACCAAGAGTATTGTGAAGCACAAACATGTAATGAACAAGCATATTATCAAAGCTGAGATTCTTGTTAGGTAAGATAGGATGCTTGTTATGAAAGCCTGGGATGAAATAAATGGTAAGACTATTCTGGCATTTTATCTTGCATCCCACAAGATGTTTTAGGTTCCCAGCATTTGCATCAGAAGACTTTGATTATTGGCTGGAGACCTTTCCCTGGAAGAGAAAGTTAATTCTTCTTAACCACCCACATCTTCAGGGGTGGCTTAGAAGCAATGACTCGAAGTGCAGCATCTGAGAACTTTGGCTTTGCGGCCCTAGTAAATAGCCTTGTAGGAGGTGAATAATACTCATAAGAATAAGCAGAAAAGTTCCTTGTTTTATGAACATAGCAGTTTGAACAAACACGATCATATTCATAACTTTGAGTATGGTTTCCCTGCAAAACTTTGGCGTTAGGGCGACCTTGTGTGGTCCTCTGTCTGTATGAAGCCTTTGGGCCATATGAAGCCTTTGATCCGGGGTTTGTCTTCTTCCCAGGTGGTGTCATGATGTGTCGATGGAAGCGACACCTATGGGGTCACTGGGATCCCTTCTACGGTTGGCGGGCATGAGGTTGTGCAAAGAGCGGGTCCGATAGGAAGCACATGGATCATTTACCCAGGTTCGGGCCACGAAGATGTGTAATACCCAAGTCCTGCTTTGGTGGATGTATTTGAGTGTTCTTGTGTTCTTGAGCTAGCTACGGGGTGCAACTTGCCCAAAAGAGCCGAATCCCTCTCTTGGTCACCTTGGGCCTCCTTTTATTTGAAAAAGGGGTTGCCACAGTGGCACACAGGAGGTCGAAAAGTCTACAGTCGACAAGCCTATCCTCTGGGACCGTCGGACAAACACATTTAATGCGCTGGCGACGTGCCCCTTGCTTTATCGGGGACGCCATGGAAGCACGTCCCAGCTGTCGCCGCCTCGCCTGGCCTCGACACGCGTCCGAGCTGATGAGGCATCGCAGCACCACATTGGCTGCTTGGCTGGCATGGTGGTGGAGCCTTCACGAAGGGTCGCATGCCACCACGCAGGTGCTTGCTGAGACGGTGTAGAGGTCGCCAGTCGCCACGCAGGTGCCTGTCCAGCTGGTTGAGCTAGCAGCTGCTTGGGGTCGGTGCTAGAGTCTTGGCTGGCATGGGCCTGGCACTGGCCCCGTTGATGCCCTCGGCAAGGGTTTTGCCGTGGCGTTGTAGTCGTCCGTGGCAAGGGTCTTGCCGGCGGTCTTGTGGACTCCCTCGGTTGGGATCCCGCTGAGGGTCGCCGTCTTCTGGTCCTCATCTGATCTCATATGTTTATGATCCTGACGAAGATTTGCATGCCACCACAGAGGCACCTCCCGAGGCTTGGTTCCAATGTAGTTGGTTGGGTTGGAGCCTGTGGGCTCAAGGGTGGCTCACTTTGCTGGCATCGGGTAAGTTGCCCCGACAAGGCTCTTGCCGAGGCTGCGGAGGCTCCCTCGGCAAGGATCTTGTCAAGGGTGTCCACCTCGACCTCCTGCTCTCCTGCGCTTCTGGTCTTGGCGTTACCTTGGTTGTCTCGTGCTTCGGCTTCTCTCCGGCTTCCCTCCTCTGCCCTACTAAGTGTGGTCGTGGCGCGCTGCTCCGACTGCCCGTGCACAAGTAAAGGGGTGAGAAGAAGAGCTCCTACTTTTGTACACTGACAGGAGCCCCCGAGAATGGGCCACACATAAGCGCCACACTGTTAGGCTAGGCCCAGAATGGTGCGCGGGCAGGTGGGGCGCATTTTACCGCAGTAACTCCTCGTCTGCTGCGCTTCCCCATGACCTGCGTTGAACACGCTACATGGAGGGTCGTGCGTGACGTGGGGGTCATGCGTGGGGCGGTTCCTGTCGTGGTTCTAAGCCTGACAGTAGAGTGGGGGTAGGTATGGAGAGGCAAGGTCCTAGCTATGGAGAGGTTGTAAACGCAAGAGATGTACGAGTTCAGGCCCTTCTCGGAGGAAGTAAAAGCCCTACGTCTCGGAGCCCGGAGGCGGTCGAGTGGATTATATGTATAAGAGTTACAGGGTGCCGAACCCCTCTACCTGTGGAGGGGGGTGGCTTATATAGAGTGCGCCAGGACCCCAGCCAGCCCACGTAGGAGAGGGTTTAAGGTGAGTTAAGTCCGGGGTGTTACTGGTAACGCCCCACATAAAGTGTCTTTACTATCATAAAGTCTACTTAATTACAGGCCGTTGCAGTGCAGAGTGCCTCTTGACCTTATGGTGGTCGAGTGAGTCTTCGTGGTCGAGTCCTTCAAGGCAGTCGAGTGTGTCTCTCGTCAGTCGACTGGAAGGTGACCTCTTCTAAGGGTGTCCTTGGGCAGGGTACTTAGATCAGGTCTGTGGCCCTACCCTAGGTACATGACCCCATCATTAGGCCCCGAATGGATTGAGGCTTCGAGTGAGGAAGGAGTTGATGTTGTTTCCGATTAGCTTTTGCACACTGGTCGTGCGTTGTTCTGGACCAAAGAATCTCTTCGTTGGTAGTGAGCAACTTGTCTTCAGTCGACTCGATCCATTCTCTTCTTTCGTCGAGTGATCTTTCGGGCTTCGACGATTTCGAGCGACGGATCGCAGGAAATCCCGCGTCTGACAGACTGATCTGCCGTTCGCGGATTCCGCGGGATGCGAAATTTGGGGAAGCGCGCGAAGCGGAGCGGACCGCGGCGTTCGGATGGGACGGGACATAGACGCCTCGATCCCCGCGCCGCTTTCTTCGCCACGTATCCCGCCTGCATAACTGTTCCTGGATATGATTAGATCGACCGAGCCCACCTGTCATCCACTCGGAAGGGACCTTATAAATACGCCCGGCGAGGGTTTTTTGTACAGTGCCTCAGCATTCTCTTTCTCTGCTCCCTTCGTCTCCGTCCAGCGCGCTCGCTCTCGCCTCCGCACAACTTCTCCTCGCGCGTCTTACCGGCAACCATGGCCAAGGAGAAGACGGCGGCGCTGGAACGCGCGAAGAAGGCGTCGGCGACGGAGAAGGCGAAGGGGAGATCCACCAGCCGCGGCGGGTCTTCGTCTAGATCCCGCCTGCCGAAGGGCTGGGTCCAAGGAGATTGGATCCAGTCGACCATCACGGAGAAAGATCTCCTCGACATGGCCAACGAGGGTCTGATCCCTCATGGAGCTGCGAGGCTACCGGGGAAGGAGTGGCAGCCCCAGCCAGAAGAGGGTGAGTGCGTGCTCCTGGCTACCCATGTCGACCGTGGATTTTCTTTGCCGCCGAGTATTTTCTTTCGTGGGTTCTGGAACTTCTTTGGAGCGCAACTCCATCATTTTACCCCAAATTCTATCGCCTATCTTGCTGCGTTCGTGTCCATGTGTGAGGGTTTTCTGGGCTGTCGACCGCACTGGGGCTTGTTCAAGCATATATTCACGTGTCGCTCTCAGACCGTGAAGAAGGTGAGCCCAGGCGACGAAAGGACCCGAGTTGTCCAAATGTGTGGGGGCCTGGGGATCCAGGTGAGGAATAAGAGCACCTTCCCAGCCATGACTTTTTCCGAGTCAGTCAGAGGCTGGCAGTCGACCTGGTTCTACTGCCAGGATCAGTCGACACCAGGGCAGTTGAGTGGACTCCCTCAGTTTACCATGGACCGAGTGAACAAGCCCTCCTCTCTGAAGTTGATTCCGGAGGAGAAAGCTGACGTGAAGATGTTGATGGAGCGCGTAGTACAGTTGGTTCGGGAGGGAGTGACGGGCATGGATCTCCTGGAGGTTTTCCTTAGGCATCGTATCCAGCCCCTTCAGTTTCGGAGCCACTGCATGTGGTTGTACTGTGGGACTGAGGACGAGACTCGGGTCCATCCAGAAGCAGTCGATGATGTCACTCTGGAAAGGTGGATGGCCGCCGTTACCGGAAACAAGGATAACCCACGCGGAGCCAGAAGGATTCCTCCACTCGACCACCACAGTGATCCAAACAAGTATGCCTGCTCTGCTCTCCACTGTGTTCTTGTCATATTCATTTCTGTTTATTCTGCCAATCGGTCGATTGATTTTGTCTTGATGTCTATCAGGCCCTCACCGAGCTGTACTCGATGCCCAATGGAGCACAGGCTCCGACTGAGGAGGGTGAGGCGAGTGGGGGCGAGAGCCAGGAGGAGGAGTGGGACTCGGACGTTGCTGAGGATGATGATGACGATGACGACGATGACGGTGATGAAGATGATGCTGAAGACGAGGAAGAAGAGGAGGAGGAGGTCGTACCACCGCGCTCAGAAAGGCGGTCGAAGCTTGTCCACGACCCTGCGACTGAACGTGGCAAAGGGGTTGCGACCGTTGCACAGTCGACCAAGCGCCCTCGGACCACCTCTCCGGCGCCGACTGAAAAGGCGTCGAAGCAGCCCAGGGCGGCTCCGTCAAAGCCGACCAAGCTCCTGCCGAAGATGAAGGTGTCCATCCCCACCATATCAGGGTAATCGTACTGCTTAAGTCTTCTTATTTTGTACGAACTTTATCTCTGGCTGGCGCTGGGATTAGTCCACTGATTCTTTGGAGTTGCAGTGCTGCTACTTCCGAGACCTCAGCCCGGGCTGATGACCATGAGATGGAGGACGCAGCAACCTCAAAGCCAGGTACTATACTCTTAACGTCGTTTTTAGTCGACTGACTTATGACCTATAATCCTGATTCTTCTCTGTAGCTCCACCCAATGTTGTTATCACTCTCCCAGATGATGATGAAGATGAGGAACCGTTGAAGCACAGAAGGAGTAGGAAAACGTCTGCTAGCAGGGTGCCCCAGGATGTGACGTCGCCTGAGACTCTGGTTGCGGAGGAGGAGAACACCACTCGACACACTGTGTCCTTCGCAGATCCACTGACGAGTGCTCAGCAGCCCTCCCTCTTCACGACGCACCACGTCCCAGAGGACCAAGCTGGCGCCGCGAAGGAGGCGATACGCCAGGCAGGGATCATGATGGAGCAGTTGAGGACCATCCGGGATGCGAGCCAGGCAGCTTACGACGCCAGTTTTGCCCTTCAAAGCAATGTTCAGGTCAGTCGACCATCGTCTGTTCTGTTAGGATATGCTATCAAAAACTTTTCTTTCCAACATCTACGGTAGTCACCCAGTGGGTGTGTCGACTTAGACTCCGTGTTAGCGGGGGCACTCTGAGTGCACCCGCTGGGTGTAGTCCCCGAGGCTAAGGTCGACTGCTGGCAGTCGGCCTTAGGCTTTATAATTTCGGTCTTTGCGTCATTCGACTATGTCGACTGGATTTGGCAAACTGGTCGACTGGTCGACTCTGTCTTCAATAGGATTAGTGGGGGCACGCTGAGTGCACCCACTGGGTGTAGTCTCCAAGGCTAAGGTCGACTGCTGGCAGTCGGCTTTAGGTTTTATAATTTCAGTCTTTCCGTCATTCGACTATGTCGAATGGATTTCGCAAACCGGTGGGGGCACGCTGAGTGCACCCACTGGGTGTAGTCCCCGAGACTGTGGTCGACTGCTGGCAGTCGATTACAGTCTTAAAGAATACATCTCTCCTTTTTTTTGAGGTCGACTGGTCGACTCTATCTTTGATAGAATTAGTGGGGGCACGCTGAGTGCACCCACTGGGTGTAGTCCCCGAGACTACGGTCGAATGCTTGTATTCGGCTGTAGTCTTAGAAACGTGTGATTTTTCCTTTTTCACTCGGAAGTGAATTATATTTGACATTTAGTCGATTGGTTCTTCGCAGAACTCCTGTGATCTTGTGGCTCGCTACTCTGAGCTGGAAAACAAGCACATTCAGCTTGAGCTGAATTTGAAGCTGGTTCAGGAGAAACTGACGAAGGCAAAGGAGGAGACCGAAGGTATGTTTGGTGAGACCTTGACGACTGATTTTTCCCTTCTTTTGTTTCAGAATCTGATCTTGCTGTAACTTGCAGGTAAGGTAAGGGAGGCCCAACAGAAAAAAGACCTTGAACTAGTTGAGAAGATCAAGCTTGCTGACGAGAAGTTAGGTTCAGTCACCAAGCTTGAACAAGACAATACCAATCTGAAAACTGCTCTTGGGATCGCCAACAAGGAAGTCAGTCGACTGAAAACTGATAAAACTGCCCTGACCGACCAAGTCAGTAAGTTGACTGGGAAGAAGAATGATCTGGAGGCCTTCCTGAGTGGTCTTGCTAAGAAGCTGTTTCTTATGCTTGAAGGTAAACCTCTATGCTCGGCAATCATTTCCAATCGTGGTTTTTCCATTCGACCATCGCCTTGACTCGGTGATCATCCTTGCAGAATTTTGTCAAAACTTTGAAGAAGAAACGAGCCGGCTGGAACCAAACCTCGAGCCCGTCAATTCTCCGGTGAACGACGAAGTTGCCATGAATGTTTTCCGACTGGAGTCCCGTGTTGCAGCTGTCGTGGACTATCTTGCAAGGCTGAAGGTCGCCACATCTCGCATCGACTCGACGCTCTGGCCCGGGGAGACACTTCAAAATGACCTTGAGTCGCTGATGGCTCGCTTGAACACGATCCCTGGTCGAGTGCAGGAGTGGAAGAAGTCCTCGGCTCGATGCGGTGTAGATGTCGCTCTGTGTCTGGCCCGAGTCCACTGCAAAGATGCGCGAGAAGAGAAGCTGGCGGCCCTCCGGGTGGCCAACACCAAGAAACATGACTTCAGGTCCTTTATGGAAACTTTCCTTGCGGCTGCCACTCGGATCGCAGATGGAATTGATCTTGATGAGTTCGTTGCACCTTCCAGCCCTCCACAGGAGGGGTAAAAAACTTCTTCTAAGCTCGACGCTTTAAATTTGCCTCGGTATGCCGAGTGGAGTTGTAACCGATAAACCTTAACGGGCTTAGCACCCGAGCACTTTCGGTTCCTTTAGGTATCGATCCGAACTTGAATTTGTCGTTTGAATATGATTGCTCTTGGGTCGAAATGTCTTTTGTAGGTTCAAAGCAGGGCGCTTACTGCAATCGACTTATTCCTTAGTCCACTTAGGTGAGCGCTGGGCTGCAGCTAATCCCCCGAGTGGAAGTCTGGCTTACCACCGGCAGGATTTTATAACTTAGGCGAGTACTTGGACTGCAGCTAAGCCTCCGAGTGGAAGTCTGACTTACCACTCGGTAGGATTTTTGATTACTTAGGCAAGTACTTGGACTGCAACTAAGCCTCCGAGTGGAAGTCTGGCTTACCACTCGGTAGGATTTTTAAAACTTAGGCGAGTACTTGGACTGCAGCTAAGCCCCCGAGTGAGAGGTTTGCTCTTAACTCGGTAGGATTTTTATAACTTAGGCGAGTACTTGGACTGCAGCTAAGCCCCCGAGTGAGAGGTTTGCTCTTCACTCGGTAGGATTCTTGATTACTTAGGCGAGTACTTGGACTGCAGCTAAGCCCCCGAGTGGAAGTCTGGCTTACCACTCGGTAGGATTTTTGATTACTTAGGCGAGTACTTGGACTGCAGCTAAGCCCCCGAGTGAGAGGTTTTCTCTTCACTCGGTAGGATTCTTGATTACTTAGGTGAGTACTGGACTGCAGCTAAGCCCCCGAGTGAAGTCTGGCTTACCACTCGGTAGGATTTTGATTACTTAGGCGAGTACTTGGACTGCAGCTAAGCCCCCGAGTGGAAGTCTGGCTTACCACTCGGTAGGATTTTTGATTACTTAGGCGAGTACTTGGACTGCAGCTAAGCCCCCGAGTGAGAGGTTTGCTCTTCACTCGGTAGGATTCTTGATTACTTAGGCGAGTACTTGGACTGCAGCTAAGCCCCCGAGTGGAAGTCTGGCTTACCACTCGGTAGGATTTTTATAACTTAGGCGAGTACTTGGACTGCAGCTAAGCCCCCGAGTGAGAGGTTTGCTCTTCACTCGGTAGGATTCTTGATTACTTAGGCGAGTACTTGGACTGCAGCTAAGCCCCCGAGTGGAAGTCTGGCTTACCACTCGGTAGGATTTTTGATTACTTAGGCGAGTACTTGGACTGCAGCTAAGTCACCCACTGAGGGGGAATTTTATTAGACAAAATAAAAAGTGACAAAAATTATGGAGGAACTATGACACTATTATTTTGAGGTCCATGAACTACAGAAGTACTTTATTGCAACTCATCCGAGTGATAAAACTTAAGTGTAAAATGGGCGGAGTAGTTCCGCGTTCCAAGCTCGGGGCTCGTCGATATTATGCTCGACGTTGTAAAGACGGTACGCCCCATCGTGGAGGACCTTGGTGACGATGAAGGGACCTTCCCAAGAAGGAGCAAGCTTGTGTGGTTTGTGCTGATCCACTCGGAGAACCAAATCTCCTTCCTGGAAGGCTCGACCTCTCACATTTCTGGCGTGGAAACGACGCAAATCTTGTTGGTAGATGGTCGACCGGATCAGAGCCATCTCCCTTTCTTCCTCTAAAAGGTCGACTGCGTCCTGCCGCGCTTGTTCAGCTTCTGCTTCGTTGTAGACTTCAACTCGAGGAGCATTATGGAGAAGATCACTCGGCAAGACTGCTTCAGCTCCGTAGACCAAGAAGAATGGAGTTCTTCCGGTCGACCGATTAGGTGTGGTCCGCAGTCCCCAAAGCACTGAGGGAAGTTCGTCGACCCAAGCTCCAGCTGCATGCTTGAGATCACGCATCAGTCGGGGTTTCAATCCCTTGAGAATCAGGCCATTGGCTCGCTCTGCTTGTCCATTCGACTGCGGATGGGCGACTGAAGCGTAGTCGACCCGTGTGCCTTGAGAGTTACAGAAATCTCTGAATTCCTCCGAGTCAAAGTTCGACCCATTATCCGTAATGATGCTGTGCGGGACTCCATATCTGAATATTAGTTCCCTGATGAAGCTAACAGCAGTACCAGCGTCAAGGTTCTTGATTGGTTTAGCCTCAATCCACTTGATGAACTTGTCGACTGCCACCAGTACATGCGTGAAGCCACTTCGCCCTGTTCTCAATGGACCGACCATGTCCAACCCCCATACTGCGAAAGGCCAGACGAGTGGAATGGTCTTCAGGGCTGATGCAGGCTTGTGCGACATATTTGAGTAAAACTGACATCCCTCGCACTTATCCACTATCTCCTTTGCCATCTCATTCGCCTTTGGCCAGTAAAATCCGGCTCGGTATGCTTTGGCCACGATGGTCCGAGAGGACGCGTGATGACCACAGGTCCCCGAGTGAATATCATTAAGGATGATTCGACCTTCTTCCGGCGTTATGCACTTCTGACCGACTCCAGTCGCGCTTTCTCTGTATAACTGTCCTTTGATTACGGTAAAGGCCTTAGATCGGCGGACGATCTGTCGAGCCTCTTCCTCATCCTCCGGGAGCTCTTTTCTCAGGATATACGCGATATATGGAACTGTCCAATCGGGAATGACCACCAAGATCTCCATGACCAAGTCGACCACTGCTGGGACTTCAACCTCAGTCAGATCTGTGGCACTCTTGGGCTGTGGAGCTTCTTCGGTGAAAGGATCTTCTTTGACTGACGGAGTGTGTGCATGCTCCAAGAACACACCACTCGGAATGGCTTCTCTCTTGGAACCTATCTTTGCTAGATCATCAGCTGCTTGATTTTTCAGTCGGGGTATATGATGGAGCTCCAACCCCTCGAACTTCTTTTCTAGCTTCCTCACTGCACTGCAGTATCCAGTCATGGCTGGGCTTCTCACGTCCCACTCCTTCATCACTTGATTGACCACTAAATCCGAGTCGCCATAGACCATCAGGCGACGGACGCCGAGTGAAATGGCCATGCGCAACGCATATAAGAGGGCCTCATATTCTGCCTCATTGTTGGAGGAATCAAAGTGAATCTGGAGCACATATCTGAGCTTATCTCCTCTGGGGGAAACCAGGACAACCCCAGCACCGGAACCATTCAACATCTTAGAGCCATCAAAGAACATGGTCCAATGCTCCGAGTGAACTTCAGTCGGCTGCTGCTGTTCAATCCACTCGGCGAGGAAATCTGCTATTGCCTGGGACTTAATGGCTTTCTTTGCCTCAAACTTGATATCAAGGGGAAGAAGTTCAATCGCCCATTTGGCCACTCGACCAGTTGCATCTCTGTTGTGCAAAATCTCTGATAGTGGAGCGTCGCTGACGATTGTGATGGAATGATCAGAGAAATAATGAGCAACCTTCTTTGTGGTCATGTATATTCCATACACAAGCTTCTGATAATGAGGATATCTCTGCTTGGATGGATTCAAGACTTCAGACAAATAATACACTGGGCGATGAACTTTGAGAGCTTTTCCTTCTTCTTCACGCTCGACCGTAAGCACAGTACTGACGACTTGTCCTGTGGCTGCGATATAGAGCAACAGAGGCTCTTTGCTGATTGGAGCAGCAAGCACCGGCTGGGTGGAGAGCAGAGCTTTTAGCTCGGCAAACGCTGCATCAGCTTCTGGAGTCCACTCGAACTTGTCTGCCTTCTTCATCAGTCGGTAAAGAGGCAATGCCTTTTCACCGAGTCGTGAGATGAATCGACTTAATGCGGCCAAGCATCCAGTAAGCTTCTGGACATCGTGCACTCGCACAGGGCATTTCATTCGGAGAATAGTGCCGATCTTCTCTGGATTAGCGTCGATTCCTCGTTCGGAAACGAGAAAACCGAGTAACTTGCCACCAGGAACTCCAAATGTGCACTTTGATGGATTGAGCTTGATATCATACCTTCTGAGGTTGGCAAATGTTTCGGCGAGATCAGCGAGCAGGTCGGAACCTTTTCGTGACTTGACAACGATATCATCCATATATGCTTCCACATTCCGACTGATTTGAGTGAGTAGACACTTCTGAATCATTCACATAAATGTGGCTCCGGCATTCTTGAGGCCGAATGGCATGGTGATATAGCAGAAGCACCCGAATGGAGTGATGAAAGCTGTTTTTATCTCGTCAGGTCCGTACAGACGGATCTGGTGGTACCCGGAGTAGGCGTCTAGAAAAGACAGTCTCTCGCATCCCGCGGTCGAGTCAACAATTTGATCTATGCGAGGGAGAGGAAAATGATCTTTCGGGCAGGCCCGGTTGATGTGCTTGAAATCAATGCACATTCGGAGTGATTTGTCTTTCTTAGGAACCATGACGACATTAGCGAGCCACTCAGAGTGGTATATCTCTCGGATAAATCCTGCCGCCAACAGTCGAGCCACTTCCTCACCAATGGCTTTTCTCTTCTGGACGGCGGACCGCCGAAGATGCTCTTTAACTGGTTTTGCAGATGAGTCGACTCTTAGGCGATGCTCAGCCAGTCCTCTGGGAACACCTGGCATGTCAGCAGGCTTCCATGCAAAAATGTCCCAGTTCTCACGGAGGAACTGGATGAGCGCTTCTTCCTATTTTGGGTCGAGTGTTGTGGAGATGCGGGTTGGAGCTGCATCGGGATCGGTCGGGTGAATGTGAACAGGCTTCGTCTCACCGGACGACTGAAATGCAGACTCTGTGGCGGGTTTCTTGGATCGCAGCAAGTCACTCGGATCTGCGTTTTGCTTGTACTCTTCGAACTCGACCGCTGTCACCTGGGAATCAGCAATCTTTGAGCCTTTCTGGAAGCACTCTTCTGCCTTTTTCCGATCACCGGTGACAGTGATCACTCCTTTGGGGCCGGGCATCTTCAATTTGAGGTACATGTAACATGGTCGAGCCATGAACCGTGCATAAGCTGGTCTTCCCAAAATGGCATGATATGCACTCTGAAAATCCACGACCTCGAACGTCAACTTCTCTTTGCGAAAATGTTTCGAATCGCCAAACACCACGTCCAGAGCTATTTGGCCGAGTGACTCGGCTTTCTTTCCTGGTATAACTCCATGAAAGCTCATGTTACTGGTGCTCAGTCGGGACATCGGAATGCCCATTCCTTTCAGTGTGTCTGCATACAGCAAATTCAACCCACTACCACCGTCCATAAGCACTTTTGTCAGTCGAGTGCCTTCAACAACTAGATTGACCACCAAAGCTTGCCTCCCAGGGGTGGCAATATGAGTCGGGTGATCAGATTGGTCGAAGGTGATGGGTGTTTGGGACCATTTCAGATAGTTTGCTTTTGCTGGGGCAACCATGTTCACCTCACGGTTAATAACTTTCAATCGACTCTTGCTCTCCACATCTGCAAAGATCATCAGAGTAGAGTTGATATGAGGATATCCTTCCTCACTGTCCTCCTTGTCTTCGACCTTGTCCGACTCCTTCTCCTTGTTATTAGACTATTTTCCCTGAAACTGCTGGATCAGGAGTCGACATTGGCGAGTGGTGTGCTTCGGGTAGATGATATTCCCCTCTTCGTCTTTCTTCGTGTGGATGTGACACGGCATATCCATCACATCGTTCCCTTCTTTATCCTTTACCTTCTTAGGGTTCCAGGATCCTTTTGGTTTCCCTTTAAACTTTCCCTGAGTCATGGCCAGAGCCTCTCCAGAAGCTGCCGGTTCAGCCTTCCGCTTCTGTTTCCGACTGGTGTTTCCCTTTTCCGACTGACTCGGCTTGTGCTTACCGCTTTGGAGTCGGTCTTCTTCTTCGCCGTTGGCGTACTTGGTAGCAATCTCCATCATCCGACTCAAGGTCATGTCACCGGTTCGACGAAACTTCAAGCTCAATTCTCTGTTCTTGACGCCATCTTTAAAGGCGCAGACTGCCTGATGATCAGACACATTCTCCACAGTATGGTGCAAAGTGATCCATCTCTGAATATACTCTCTAAGAGTCTCATTGGTCTTCTGCACGCAGACTTGCAACTCCGTCAGTCCAGCCGGTCGCTTGCAAGTTCCTTCAAACGTTCTGATGAACACTCGGGACAAATCTTCCCAAGTGTAAATGCTGCTATGAGGTAATTGAGTCAACCATGCCCTGGCAGAACCTTCCAGCATGAGGGGCAAATGCTTCATGGCCACCTCGTCGTTCCCACCACCAATCTGAACCGCCACTCGGTAGTCCTCAAGCCAAGTTTCAGGCTTAGACTCACCAGTGAACTTGCTGACTCCTGTTGCCAACCTGAAATTAGGAGGGATAACTGCGGCTCTGATAGCTCTGCTGAAACATTCAGGACCAGAAACATGCACTCGACTGCTTGTGGGCGCATCTCTGTCGAGTCCGCCTTGATGGGCTCTGTTCCGGTCGACCAAACCTTGCACGATAATGGATCGCGCGTCGAAGCCTGGTTCTCTGGGGTCGACCGGAACTCTTCGCCCCGTACTGAGCTGACGTCTGTCATCTTGCTGCCGAGGAGCGTAAGACCCACCCCTCGGAGGGGAATTGGGCACTCGACGCCTATCATCTCGGTCGAGTCGGTCACCATATTGGTCTCGCCGATTCTCGCGCCCTTTGCGCCGCGGAGGCGATCTGGGGCTGTGAGCCGACTGAACCGTATTCGCAGCGACGGATCGACTGTGAATTCTGTTGCGCTACTGCGACACGGCCGAATTCTGATCTCCTGCTGCCCGGAGCAGATCCCTGATCTGCATCAAGCCTCTGCCAGCTTCCGACTGAGAGGGTTGGATGGACTCTGCTATACGGGTCGCAGCTGCTAAATTCTGGATTGGGGTTCGATATACCTGAGTCGGCGGGAAGAGTTGACGTCGATTGGTGTTGGGAATTCGTTGCTGCGCGCGCTCGTCGAGTGCTCACTGAAGATTCTCCAGTCGAGTGCGTTCGGCCAAATTGGCCAAACGTGCCTCCTCCAAGGCGCGAGCCTCGGGGGTTTCTCCTGCGATGGGAGTACGCGGGACATCCTCGTTCCTGCGGCGAAGTTCTTCTCTTTGCAGAGAGTCGAGTGGCTCGGGCTGGTACTCTTCGTGGTCTCGTGCGGGGTCGCCTCCGTCGCCTGCTCCACCATCACGAGCGAAGCCAGGGGGACTGCGGGGCCCGTCGACCATCAGAATTTCCGCCGCTGGATCACTGCTATCGCACTCGGATGCGGTCTCTACGGAGCCAGTCGACAGATCGAACAGGCCGTAGAGAGATTCGTCGGGCTCGATTGCCGCAACTTGGGTGGTGGCCGTCTGGCGAGCCACCGCGTGCCTCACCCACCGCTGAATCCTCGACCGGCCCGAGCGCTTGCGCTGACGGGAGACCGGGAGGGTGATCGATGGGGATGTCGACCGATACGGGGTCGACGGTTGCCGCAGCAGAACGCCGCGGACACATGCGCGAAAATGTGTCGCACCGTGGACGGGGAGCGCATCAACGTCGAGTGGAGCCTCCTGGAGCCAGGCGGAGTCGTCGGCGATGAAGGTGAGAGCGCCGAGACGGATCTCTCGACCCTCGAGCAAAACTCCAGCAGCCACCATGATGAAAGTACTCGGAAGAATCGCAACTTCTCCACAAAATTGCTAAAACACCGGCCCCAAGGTGGGCGCCAACTGTCGTGGTTCTAAGCCTGACAGTAGAGTGGGGGGTAGGTATGGAGAGGCAAGGTCCTAGCTATGGAGAGGTTGTAAACGCAAGAGATGTACGAGTTCAGGCCCTTCTCGAAGGAAGTAAAAGCCCTACGTCTCGGAGCCCGGAGGCGGTCGAGTGGATTATATGTATAAGAGTTACAGGGTGCCGAACCCCTCTACCTGTGGAGGGGGGTGGCTTATATAGAGTGCGCCAGGACCCCAGCCAGCCCACGTAGGAGAGGGTTTAAGGTGAGTTAAGTCCGGGGTGTTACTGGTAACGCCCCACATAAAGTGTCTTTACTATCATAAAGTCTACTTAATTACAGGCCGTTGCAGTGCAGAGTGCCTCTTGACCTTATGGTGGTCGAGTGAGTCTTCGTAGTCCAGTCCTTCAAGGCAGTCGAGTGTGTCTCTCGTCAGTCGACTGGAAGGTGACCTCTTCTAAGGGTGTCCTTGGGCAGGGTACTTAGATCAGGTCTGTGGCCCTACCCTAGGTACATGACCCCATCAGTTCCCGCACGCATGCGTCACATTGTGGTAAAGAGGCACACGCCTTCCCCGTAAAAAGGAACGACCGCGGGCGCACTGCTCATTTACCCCCTCTGTCTTCTCCAATCTCGGAACCGCTGTCCCTTCCTTCTTACTCCTCAATCCCACGCTCTCACTCGCCGTCGCCACATTTTTCCTGCCCTTTCCCTTCCACCTTTCACAGCCGCCATGGCACCCAAAACTAGCAAGGGCAAGGGAGCGCCCAAGGATGTCGGATGGGCGAAGCCGCCGGAGAATGAGTTGGCGGCGCGGCGGATGCAGCTCGCCTACTTCCCCTCGACGGTCGACGGGGCCCACCTATGGGACAACATCAGACCACTGTGGGGGGGGGGGGGGGTCAACACAGGGGGAGACACGACGGGACATCCTGCCACATGTGTCATCCCCGCCAACTGCCGCAAAGCCGCCCTGAATCGGTATCCGATCTTCGTCGATTACTTTTCCTGTGGCTTCTGCCCCCCCTTCTCCGATTTCTTCAATGACATCATGCATACCTTCGGCTTCCACCTCCTGGATTTCACCCCAAATGTCGTGGCATGCATGGATCTCTTCTCCTATCTCTGTGAGGGCTTTGCCGGGGTGCATCGCAACACGGTGCTCTTCCGCCACTACTTCTTCCCTCGGATCCAGAAGTGAGGCGCCATCTCTGGTTGTGTCACCCGGATCCCGAGGTCCAAGGGGACATACCCGGAGGGTGCTCAGAAGGAGAGGTGGGAAAGTGACGGTGCCGGTGGTGCTGGATTGAGGAGGAGGATCCACAAGAATTCTGTCGGGTCCGCTAGGCACCTCCGCTTCATGTAAATGACTGGAGTAATGTCGATGCTGACGACAAGAAGCTCACGGTCGCCACCACCAGGATTCTCCGCCTCACTGAGGTCGGGCTCAGCCTCGAGATGATCGGGGAGGATTTCATCCGCCGCCGAATCGCTATGCTGCATAGCAAGGGGAGGCCGGCTGGCTCTTCATGAACGCGGCCGATATCATGAGGCTTCGCCCCGGCCTCGACCAAAACTTCACTATGATGGCGGATGCCCACTTTTGTCAGCGGCTCTTTCAGCTCGACGTGAGCCGCGACGGCAGAGCCGAGAGGTCCGGCAAGGCCGCGAAGGGCGGCAAGGTCGCCAAGGGGCCCTTGTTTGGGTTGCCGGCGGGGGTGGTCCCGCTGAGCAATAACTCGCGCCGAAATGACATCATCGCCATGATGCCGGAGTTCAACGTGCATGGCCTCGTCCCAAATTGGGCCGAGCCATCGGAGGATCAAGTACATGAGTTCTTGCACACCCTAGAGGAGAAGTACGTCCGCGACGAGCCGCAGCTCGTCCAGGACTCCACCCAGGTAGAGCTGGACTACAACACCGCCAGGGCGGCGGAGGCGGAGCTCGCCAAGGAGGCCGGCAGCGCCTGCGGCGTGGAGGACAAAGCTGCAGCGGCCGCAGAGGAGAGGGAGCTCGCCCAGTGGGCGGAGTCCGCTGGGGAGGCCAGCAGCGCCGGCACCGGGGGCCCTGTTATTGAAGATGTGGTCGGCGAGTTGTCGGAGGAGGAGGAGGAGGAAGAGGAGGAGGAGGCCGAGGCCATCGACCCTTCAGCCACGGGAAGAGGGCGAATCCTGCGGCGGGCCAGCTACGGCAAGACGGTTCGGCCCGGTAGGGCCATGCAACCCCAGCATGCCCAAGAGACTTCTGCGCGCCAAACGAGGGCCGCGGTGGCTAAGAAATTAGCAAAGGCCGCGGTGGCAAAGAAGAAAGCATCTGCCTCTTCTTCGTCCAAGTGTTCCCCAACTCCACCTGCTTCCCCTCCTCCTGCAGGTGATGACACGGAGATCTTCTTCGAACTCGGGTCTCATAGCCCGAGGAGGAAGAGGAAGGCAATGGAAGAAGAAGCGGATGATGAGTAAGTGCCTCGACTCTTGTCATCTCCGTTTCGGACTGTGCTTCTTTTTTCTTAACTTGTCTTCATCATGGCAGGGATGCGGAGACACTGTCCGAGAGGGTGAAGAGGGACATGTCTTTGGCGGGCAGCCAACCCCCAGCAGGCGCTTCCGGCACACCACTGGTGGTGTTGAGCAGTCCGGACAGTAGCCCCCGCCACAACCCCCACCCTAAGCTCATCACCCGCCCCTCGTAAACGTGTGTCGGGGGTACGATTCTTGATGCTGACCTTGACATGATCGCAGGAGGAGGGCAGCAACAGGAGGAGCCACTGAGGGCTACCCCCAACATGCCGCCTCCATCAACTACGTCGCCCCGAGGGGCGTCCCCGGCAAGGGCGCCAAGCACCGAGCCCATGCACACGGAGGAGGAGGCAAGCTTGGGCACTGGTGGCCACACCTCGGCGCCGGATGTTGGCGGGGAGAGGGCTTCTGCTTCCCAGCCCGACATGGGTAAGCCACTTGCCTTCTATCCCTTTTCTTTTTCTCTTCTTTCTGAACCTTGGTCTTGCCTTTGCTTCATCCCCTTCTCGATATCCAGATCCTCCATTGGCGGACCAGGAGGACATAGACACCGTCATCGAGGATGTCGCCAAGGGCACCGAGGCGGAGGCCGAGAAGATCGCCGCCGAGGAGGCCGCCAAGGGCAATGCTGAGGACGCCACCAAGGGGCCTGCGGGGGATCCCGGCAAGGCTGCTGCCGAGGAGGCCGGCAAGGGACCTGCTGGGGATGCCGGCAACATCGCTGCCGAGGAGGAGGTGGTTGATGACCAGCCTTCCTCCTCCGCGCCTCTGGCTCCGGCAGGTATCTGAAGGTGAGCGACGACATTTTCGTCCACCTTCCAGGGGCGTCGAGCTCCAGGGCGCCCATCGAGGGAGAGGTGTTCGACGAGGAGGTGCTTGCCGCCGCCGGGCTCGAGGTTGTTGACGAACCAAGTGCCGGTGGCGACGGTTCTCAAGAGGAGCGACTTCTCCAGGCCATGGGCGCTAGCTTTCGGAAGCTCCAGGGGCTCCACTGCGCTCGCCTGGACAAGGCCAACTCCTGGATGGCAGCGGTGGACAAGGCAGAGTCGGACCTCCCAGGACGCGTCACTGAGGTGCAAAGTTGGTTCCGCCAAGCTTGCGAGGACCTGAAGGCCGCCTAGGGCAAGCTGGCCAAGCGCGAGGTGGAGCTCACCATGAAGCGGGCCGACATCGAGAAGGCCCAGGAGACGGTGAACAACCCGGCCTTCGAAACCAAGGCCGCTCGAACCAAGCACCAGGCCGTGCTAAACTCCCAGGAGGAGGACCTCGTCGCGGTTGAGGAGAAGCTTGCCGCAACACTCCGTGGCAAGGATGAGGAGTTGGATAAACTCGTCGTGTAGCGGACCCAGGAGCTGGAGCAGAGGCACAGGGACGCACTCAACGCCCAGGCTCTGGTTCACGCCGGCAATGTGAAGGAGCTGGAGGTGGAGCGGGACAGGCTCAAGGATCAGGTCCTAAAGCTGTCCAAGGAGAAGGACACGCTCAACAGTGCCCTGGTTGAGGCACATGGCGTAGTCCTAGACAAGGCCGGGCAGCTCTCCGAGGCCAACAACTCCATCAGAGACCTCAAGATGAAGCCGGAGGGTCTCGAGGGGATGCTCTTAGAGGCCAAAGCCCGGGAGGAGGTCCTAGCCAAGGATCTGGATGCTGAAAGGCAGCTGCGGAAGAACGAAGCCGCCAACCGCAAGGATTTTGTGGAAGGCGAGAACCGCTGGATCGGGCGCCTCGAAGGCGTTGCCGATGGGATCACCATGCAGCTGGCTACCATGGGGATGCCAAATGTGAGGTATACACCGGAGCGCAATGCCAGCCCCAACGCCAAGCTGACCATCTTCTTCGAGGGTGTCCTCGGGGCCCTAGAGCAGTTCCACTCCAATCGGGCGGCCTCCCCGGCCGATGAGGCCTGGATGCTTTGTCGGGGTGCCATGACCAAGGTTCTCACCAAGGTGGCGCACTAGAACCCCAACCTCGACTTCGAGGCCATGCTGGAGAGCTTGCCCGAGGATGCAGTCCTCGTGACGCTCAAGGAGCGTATCAAGCCCATCATCAGCCGCATCGGCGGAATCGAGAGGGTGGAGGGCCAACGCCGGGATTAGGCACCCCGTTTCTCATTGCCACTACAGGTTCATGGCCAAGACAATTTATATCATTAGTTAGAACCACAACAACAATTGATGTAATATAGCTCTGTAGTACTTTTGAAAATGATGCATGTTATTGTCCTATTTGATCCCCCTTTGTATGTCCACCCTACGTTAATCGGGTAGGCTTGCCGGCGCATAACCCAGGCCATGGTGCCTTCAGGATGGATCCCCAATAGCCTGCCGGGTATGCTTGCTGCCAGGCGAACCACCTTACCGCTCTCAACGCGGCCGATCGAACTGTCGAGCTTGACTCGAGTCGGAATTGAGAGTGTTGCCGATTACGGAAGGCTACCCTACCGATCTCGACGCGGCTGCTTGAGCTGTTGAGTGGACTCGAAATAGATGCGTAATACCCTAGTCCTGCTTTGGTGGATGTATTTGAGTGTTCTTGTGTTCTTGAGCTAGCTACAGGGTGCAACTTGCCCAAAAGAGCCGAATCCCTCTCCTGGTCACCTTGGGCCTCCTTTTATAGGAAAAATGGGTTGGCACAGTGGCCCACAGGAGGTGGAAAGGTCTACAGTCGACAAGCCTATCCTCTGGGACCGTCGGAGAAATGCATTTAATGCGCTGCAGACGTGCCCTCCTTGCTTTATCGAGGACGCCAGGGAAGCACGTCCCAGCTGTCGCCGGCTCGCCTGGCCTCGACACGCGTCCGAGCTGATGAGGCATCGCGGCGACATGTTGGCTGGCTGCTGGGCGTGGTGGTGGAGCCTTCACGAAGGGTCGCATGCCACCACGCAGGTGCTTGCTAAGTCGATGTACAGGCCGCACGTCGCCACCCAGGTGCCTGCCAAGCTGGTTGAGCTAGCTGTTGCTTGGGGACGGTGGTGGAGTCTTGGCTGGCGCGGGCCTAGTAGTGGCCCCGCTAATGCCCTCGGCAAGGGTCCTACCAGGGGCCCAGCAAGGGTCTTGCCGTGGCATTGTAGTCGTCCCTGGCAAGGGTCTTGCCAGGGGTCTTGTGGATTCCCTCTACTGGGTCTTGTGGGCCTCATCTGATCTCATATGTTTATGATCTTGACGAAGATTTGCATGCCACCACACAGGCACCTCCTGAGCCTTGGTTCCAATGTAGTTGGTTGGGTTGGAGCCTATGGGCTCAAGGGTGTCTCACTCTGCTGGCATCGGGCAAGTTGCCCCGGCAAGGCTCTTGCCGAGGCTGCGAAGGCTGCCTCGGCAAGGATCTTGCCGAGGGAGTCCACCTCGTCCTCTTGCTCTCCTGCGCTTCTAGTCTTGGCATTGCCTTGGTTATCTTGTGCTTCGGCTTCTCTCCGGCTTCCCTCCTCTGCCCTACAAAGTGTGGCTGTGGCGCGCGGCTCCGACTGCCCGTGCACAAGTAAAGGGGTCAAAAGAAGAGCCCCTACTTTTGTACACTGACATGATGACATTCACGGGATGTTTCTCGAGATAACTTTTGGGCACCCAGATCTTATCAAATGTGGCCCGTTCCTGCAGTTAGTACTAATAAACATGGCAAACAATTCATGTCGGAGTAATTGACCACGGGTACACCGAAGACGGCGAGACAATATTTCAAGACATCGGGGATAGGAAAGTCCCTCAGTCCGACTCCCCGGGGCACCTAGATAGCCCACTGTATGACTACCATCCGACTGCTCCAGTCGGCCTGCCTGGCCTGCTCTCCGTCCGACTGCTCCAGTCGGCCTGCTACGTGAAGTCAACTACAGCGTCCCATCAAACATGACACGGACGAGACGGCTGTACCCGACACTATTTGTGAATAGTTGTGCATTGTAGCAGGTGTAACGTGTCACATCGATGTCTTCTGAATAATGTAGTTGGTGGGTAGGCCACCATCCAACATACCCATGCCCACATAGCTTACATACCAAGCTAGCCATTCCTATATAAATGGGCAAACATCCATCCATCCAGGATGGACACTCTCACGCATGGACACCCACATGCACACGGCCATAAGGCCACTCACGGGAGCATGAGGCTCTCACGCCACACACAATTGCTAGCTAGCTCTCTACTACTACTCTCAGTCCAATACAACTCCAGGAGCAACTCTGTACTGTTACCTACACTCCACATATATATTCAGACATGCAGGAGTAGGGGTATTATCTCTCCGGAGAGCCCCAAAACTGGGTAAACTACCGCGTGATACTCGCATACTCGTCCCTGGATATTTCACGACAGTCTTGCCCTCACCTCAAGCCACCATGTGGCATCTGTTGACTCACGGTATCTGTCAGGACCCCAATTCCAAGTCACATCGATCGAGCCAGTAACACCTCTTATCGCTTTGCGGCCTCGCGCACGGTATTCCCACGGGTGTCGCCTTACCATGGCCCGGGACCATTTGCGCCTTTTGGCTCACGTATATGATAGTGTCGCTAGCATCCATATGACAGAGAACCCGGGACGACATGACTAGTCTTGAACCCAAAGTGGCACTAACTTACGGGGACAGGCATACATGAAACAACATCGAGCATGTCGGTCAGCAGCGTGCGAATCCGGGCTGTAGCACTGGGCTAACAGGACTCCGGTGAACCGGGCTGTAGCAGGCTAGGCAGGACTCCGGATGTCACCGCATGACATTTTCCCGAAGGGACAGACATAGGAACGAGGTGAATCACATGCCGACTAGTCAAGTGTTCCGGAGCAGTAGTGCTGGGCTAGCAGGACTCCGGTGAACCGGGCTGTAGAGGACTACTATGGCTCATGGAAGCACAAGACTACATTTCCCCATAATAGAGGCTAACAAGGATAAACAACTAGGTTGTCGGATCCCACACATACCAAGCATTTCAATAACATACACACAATATGCTCAATATGTGCAAATACAACATGGCATCGCAACAAAACTCTACGACTCAAAGTATTTATTCATTAGGCTCCGAGGAACGAGATATTACAAACATGGGTCTCATGACCCATCATTCATAGCATACAAAACAAAGCACATGCAGAAGCTTAACATGTCTGAGTACAGACATCTACAAATGAAAAGGGATGAGAAGCCTGACTATCTACCAGATCCTGCAGAGTGCACAAGATCGTAGCTGAGGTATCAAACTAAATGTCAAAGTCCACATGGAACTACTAGCGAGACCGACATCTCTCTGTAAAACATAAAATAGGAAAACGTGAGTACAAATGTACCCAGCAAGACTTACATCAGAACTAGTAACATATGCATCGGTATCAACAAGGGGGGTGGTGGAGTTTAACTGTAGCAAGCCAGCTTTGACTCGGTGGCTATCTTAAACTACGACTGCAAGTAACTCTTTTGAGGTGGCGCACACGAGTCCACATATTCACCATATCGATACACCACTATGGATCCGCTGCTGTCTCCCTACGAGAACGCCATCCATAGCACTCACGCTTATCTTGCGAGTTTTAGAGTATCCACTTTCACTTGTCTATAAACTGTATAGGCAACCAAGCAGTCCTTTACCGTGGACACGGCTATTCGAATAGATGATGTTAACCCTGCAGGGGTGTACTTGTTCATACATGCTCTCACCACTTACCGTTGTTTACAGGACATGTACTCGGCAACCTTCAAGCGGAAGCCCAACGAGGGTGTCGGCCACGGCCTACCTAAACACTCAAGTCTCTAGTCCAGGTTTATCGCCTATCCAGGTTCCATCCGTAGGGAGTCCGGCCGAGGTTTCCACATACGGCCCCGAACGATGTGTACAGGGTTCCCGAGACACCAAACGGGCAACTCGGTACACCGTGCCACGGTGTATCTACCACATCATATCCCACCCCTAGGGTCAGCGCTATGCACGGCCGCCAACACATAACCTATAAACACCAGAAACTAGTTGCAACTCCTGGACAGAGAGCTAGGGTTGTTAAGAAGCCGAGAGGGTCCATTGGTTTCGGGCTCAATGCAAGGTAGTAGCTGGTTCTTAAATCACATATACAGATCTCGGTCCTTAAGGACGGTTCCAATGAAACAACCCACCATGTACTCCAACATGGCCTCTCATCGATACTTTTACCAAATCGTGTTCAACACACTCACACAGTAGGACATGTTCACAACTTTCCAATTCATCCTCGATGAATCATACCTGACACAACTCTAACCAATAGCAGGCATGACAAACAAGCATGAATGAGTAGGCACATCAGGGCTCAAACAACTCCTACTCATGCTAGTGGGTTTCATCTATTTACTGTGGCAATGATAGGTCATGCAGAGGAAAGGGGTTCCTCTACCGCAGCATGTAACAGTTGAATCGTTATTGTCCTAATGCAGTAAAAGAGAGCAGGAGCGAGCAAGTGAGTTTGTATCGGAATGAACAAGGGGGTTTTCCTTGCCTGGCACTTCTGAAGATAGTAATAGCTCTTGATTGGTGTCATCAAACTCATCGTCGGAACCACGTTTACTGAGAGGGGACAATACCGGCAATCAAGGAAGAAACACAATCAATGCAATGCAACAACATGATGCATGCTCATGACATGGCAATATGCTGTTGATTGAACTAATGCAACTAGCAACCATATTAAGTGAAGTTGGTTTGAACACTAGGTTCAAATTCAATCTCCGTATGTGCTTTCTTAAATGCTATTTAATTTAATTGTCCTAAACAGAGGATATAAGTTGCTCTAACATGCATGAAAATGCCATAAATAGATTCTTTGGATTTTTCTGATCATTTTTCATATATAACTTATTTGATTTGGAGCTACGGTTGAATTACTATGATTTTTAGAAGTTTTGGATATTTGCTGAAATAAATAAATCATTTCTGATTTATTTTAATTCTAGAAAATGTTTACTACGTCAGCATTAGGTCATGCTGACCTCATCAGGTCAACAGGCCTAGTCTGGGTCAAACCTGACCAATGGGGCGCACTGGTCAGTGACCCATGGCTGGTTTGTGTGGCTGATAGGTGGGCCTGGTCAACTGCCGCGTCAGCAAAGTCGATGCTGACGTGTGGGTCCTGCTAGGTTTTAACTAATCTAAGCAGGAGATAAACCCCGAGGTTAATTAGGTGTGGGGTCCATCTGTCAGTGAGCTAGGGGTTAGTTTCGTGGCATCATTAGGCACTAATGATGGTGCCATGTCGGCACGGCCGTAGTTAAGCCGTCGGCGACCAAAACAATGGCGGAGGCTTGCCGGACTTGAGCTACAGGTGGCGGCTGGACGTGCTGAGACCACCGAGGCGTAGCTCGTGATCTCCCGCATCCAGAGGAGCAGGTGGGTGGCCGCGGGGGCGCCGGATCTCGCCGGAACGAAGCCCGTGACGGTGGCCGGGGTTCAGGCAGGTCGGGATTGTTGCTACAGTGCACGGGAGGGCGAGTGGTTGTGTGCGTTAGGATACTGGGGGCTTCTTGAGCACAGTGAGGCACTCCGTTGTGAGCTTGCGCAGCTGTGGCCACAGCTGCGCCATGGCCGGCGGCGAGAAGCTCTCGGCCGCGGTGGGGAATGGAGCTAGGGAACGAGCGCGAGCTTGAGAGAGGAGGGGAGAGGAAGAGGGGCTCACGACGGACTCGCAGCTCAATGGCTCGGGGTAGCTTTGATTGAGGCGGATCGATGGCGACGAACCGCGGGGGCCGAGGACGAAGACAACGATGGTGGCGACGTTATAGAGCGCCCAAGGATGCGTGGCTCATCTAGGATGATGCGGACAATGAGGCGGAGCCAATGAACACGGCGGTTGGTCGAGGGACGGGCGGTGAGCGCGGTGGCAGTGAGCGCCGGCGACGGACGTGTTCGGGTCTGAGGTGTGGAGGCGAGGGAGAGAGCATGGGGGAGTGAGAGAGGTCGGGTGGATCGGGACGACGCCGGGGCGTTTACCCACGCGTCCAGAGGCTCGGCGGCAAGCAGGAGGGGGCGTGGCGCCTCGCGCGCACGTGCGCTGTCCCGCCTCTGCCTACTGGCAGAGGTTAGGGATGACTGGCACCAGGCCAGGTGGGCTGGGCCAGCACAGGTGAGGCCCAGGTGGGTTTCTCTCTCTCTCTCTCCTTTATTTTGTTTCAGTTTTCTATTTTATTTCTCTGTTTTGAATTAGTAAAAATACTAATTCATTTTGTAAAATCCTGAAAAAAATTGTGGACACTTCTGAAAATATTTCCAACAGCCCTCAAATGTTTCAAGATTATTTGGACATTTAAAATATTTTATAGAATTTAAATGTCCAAATTCAAATACTTATGATTTAATTCAAAAATCCAGACTGTCCTAGAAAAGTGTGCACCATTTTTTGCAGAGGTTCTAACCCAAGGCAAAGATGATGAACATTTTAGAAGGGCATTTCAGATTCATTGAAAATATTTTTAATTTGATCCTAGTTGCATTTCATTTGGTGCTAGGGTTTGAACATCCCTATTTCAAGTTTAACTGAAATTTAAACATGATGCAACACCAGATGCTAGCACTAAGCATTACCAGAACTAGGGATGTGACAGTATCCCCTGTCGACTGATACGAGAATACTCCAGCAGTTGGCGCCCATCGCGGGCCAAGCTGCCGCTGGAACCGCGGTCCGCGCGGAACCCTTCTCATCATCATCACCGCGTCGTCGTCGTCATCTGTCCGGTAGCGCTTGGGGGCTCGATATTGACGCGCCCCGGGGGACAACCATGTGGGGCAGCGTACCCTGGTCGTCGGCCTCGTCATCTTCACTGCCCCCTCCGTGGCGTCGCATCGTCTCTCCGAAAGCGCTCGGGGGCTCGACGTCGACCCACCGGTGCAGCGACCGCAAGGGACAGCGCATCCTTGTTGTCAACCATGGCCCCTTCGTCACCACCACTGCGACGCTGGCCATCAGTCTGTGCACGCCATGCCGTGTCGCTTCGTCCGGTCGCTCCGCCCACGGCCGCGTGTCAACTCCTCTCCTAGTTGCGTCTAGCTCCGGCTAGAGCATGCGGTCACTCCTCCATGCACCACCTATGCATTAGTCAGACACCACCCATCTACTATAAGCCAGATGCAAGTTAGAGCTGCTCATATACTACATGTACACGCCCCAGATAATGGCTGTATAATGCTCGTATACTGCCAAAATAGAGACCATACATAGTGTGCCGCCATGCTGGCTCGCCTTGCACCTCCGTGGGCGAGCCCCGCCTCGCTTCTCCGCGCTCATCCTGGTCCGGGTGCCCCTCTCCTGGCCGGCACGTCACGGATGGCTCCGGCTCCGCCCCGGCCGTCTATGCCCCATCACCGGGTTGCCATGGTCGGCTTGCCTCAATCCGGTCGCTTGTCGGCACCACGCGCTCCGGCTGCTTGTCTGCCGGCTTCCTGTGCACCGGGTGATCGCCTGCTCTGCACCTGCACCCCATGTCGTGGCTCCGTCTCGCGCCGTTGTGGCCTGCTGTGCCCGCGGCACCCCTCGGCTGTGCCGTGCATCTGAGCCGACCTGCTGCTTGCACGTGGCCTCTCCCTCTCCAGCATGGACCCGGCAGCACGCCCCACGCCCCACGCCGGCCTCCTCCACTGCTCCACTTCCTTCCACGCACGGGCAGGATGTCTGCGCCTCCGTCTATGTGCATGCATGCACTCGAGCCTAGCTAGCTAGCTAGCAAAGCCAGTTGACTTGGATGCGCGAATGCTAGCATAGCTAGCTAGCCCGGTTCAATGTGCGCGCAGGCGGCGACAGCCAACCTCGAGCTTGGTCCAGTCGCCCCTGCGCCCGACTCGGCTTGTCCCCGGCTTGCCCTCCAGCCAGCTCCGCGGGCCCTCTCCTACCACGCCGCCTGCTGCAGCCGGCCGACACTGCTACCTACGCGCACGTGCTTCTGCGCCCCACCGCTCCGCCTGTAGCACCCTTGTGCATAGTAGCCAGCCGCTGCCCGCTCGCCCGGGCCGGCCCCGCCTGCTCATAGCGTCAGGCTGCTGGCAGCCACCCGGCCGCCTTCTGCAGCTTCGCCCCATCCTACTCCTCCTCTGACCGTGTCGGCTACGCCCCGCGCCGGCTGATTCTGCCGTCTCCTTGCTGCGTCACCGCCTTCCCGCGAGCACACCCACGCCGCCTGCTCCGCCTCCCCGCCTTCCGGCTGCGCCAAGCGGGTCGTCATGCTGTGTTCAAAAGAAAAAAGAAAGAGAAAAGAGAGAAGCCGGTTGGGTCAATGCAGTGCGTCGGCTGTGTCAACAAAAGGAGCGTCCGGCTGCTGACAGCCGGGCAGTGAGAAGAAAAGAAAAACGTCCGGTTGGCCCGTCCGCCTGCTTCGCCACTCAGACAGTCAGCCGCGACCCGCACTATTGACTGTGCCAGGCCGGCTCGACCGCCTCCTGCTCCGACGCCTGGCTGGCACCGGCCAGCTCGGCCGCCCATTCGCCTTGACACCCATTCGGTCGGACCTGACCGGTTGGGACCCCCTTCGACCACCCAGAGGCTCGAAGGCTTCGCCCAGTGGGTGCGCTGGTGCGCCCCGCAAGAGCTTAGCCGCGCCAGCTATCTCCTGCAACTTCTGCCTCGCCTACATGAAAATTAATGTCAGCTCCTCATCCGCATATTTTTGCAACACGCAAACACGGATAACCTCGAGCGATGCTCGAGGAGCTATCTGCGCATTTTATTACAGTTGCACTATTGTTCGTCCCGGTGCTAGCCATTGCTGGCCCGGAGGCTGGTCGATTCGCCTGAGACGTTCGTTCCCACAGACGGCTTAGTAGCATGCACGGAACCGAGGGCCCACTGTCAGCCAGAGACCATGGCGCGGCTGTCCGGCAAGCGGGAGCAAAAGCCCGAGGTCATCCCATGCTAAAAATGCCCGGGAGAAAACGGTCCAGGCGAACCGGCCGTTTGCTTTATGAGTATCTGCTCGGTCGAATCTGCTCCCAGAGTCTGAGTATTGTACACTCCACTCCACCGCCCACTCTCAGCCACAGACCGCAGCGTGGCTGTCCAGCTAGCGAGAGCACAAGCCATAGATCGGAGGAAACATGAAAAAGATTGAAGGGGGCTCGGACGGAACCGGGTCGGCACCCTCCGCATAAGACTTGCAATGCTAAAAGCAAACATTTGATATATCTGTGCGGACTAACTTTGTCTTTTGCATGATCATTTCCATGGGTAACCCCCCTCCTCGCTCGGAGGCTAAACCTAGTGGGTGCGATGGCGCGCCCCCACCGGAAGCAAGCCATGCCTGCTGCAGCCCGCAGCCGGCTGTCAATAACAACATTAGTCGGCGGACTCCGCATCTGCTCTCGACAACATCAGTCGGTGGACTCCGCGTCCGCGCCTGGCATCATTAGTCAGCGGACTCCGTGTCCGCGCCTGACAGCAACAGTCGGCGGACGCCGCGTCCGCACTCGACAACATTATTCGGCGGACCCCGCGTCCGTGCCCAACATCATTAGTCGACGGACCCTGCATCCGCGCCCGACAACATCAGTCGGCGGACCCCGCATCTGCGCCCGACAGCATCAGTCGGTGGACCCCACGTCTGTGCCCGACAGCACCAGCCGACAGACTCCATGTCCGCGCCCGGCAACCTCGATGTTGCCGTCGGCTTCATCATCGACAACAAGACCCTCCGCCCAACTTTTCCAAAGATGCCCGGAGGCTCGGAGGCTACACCCAGCGGGTGCACTTGCGCGCCCCCACTCGGAACATGACGCGCATGTTACACGCCCGCCACCGGCTGCAACCCGTTCCTCGATGCCATCGTCTACACGAACAACCTCGAAAAGCCTCCGCCCAACTTTTCCATGTTGCCCGGAGACTCGGGAGGCTACACCCAGTGGGTGAGATTGCGCGCCCCCGCCGGAAGTAAGCCGCGCCGGCTGCGGTCTGCAGCCGGCCGTCATGGACATATTCTATATCTACACCCGCTAAAAAACTTCCGCCCAACTTTGCCAAGTTGCCCGGAGGCTCGGAGGCTACTGCTACCACTTGAGCACTGCGTTGGTTTTCCCTTGAGGAGGAAAGGGTGATGCGGTAAGGTAGCGTAAGTATTTCCCTCAGTTTTTGAGAACCAAGGAATCAATCTAGTAGGAGATCATGCTCGATTCGCACGCACCTACACAAATAAATAAGAACCTCGCAACCAACATGATAAAGGGGTTGTGAATCCCTTCCCGGTCACTTACGAGAGTGATCTCTGATAGATATGATAAGATAATATTTTTGGTATTTTATTGATAAAGAGAAATAAAGATGCAAAGTAAAATAAATGGCAACAGAAATGACTAAGTATTGGAAGATTAACATTATGGAAGATAGACCCAGGCGCCATAGGTTTCACTAGTGGCTTCTCTCAAAAGCATAAGTATTATGGTGGGTAAACGAATTACTGTCGAGCAATTAATAGAATTGAGCATAGTTATGAGAATATCTTGGTATGATCATGTATATAGGCATCACGACCGAGACAAGTAGACCGAAACGATTCTGCATCTACTACTATTACTCCACACATCGACCCCTATCCAGCATGCATCTACAGTATTAAGTTCATAAGAACAGAGTAATGCTTTAAGGAAGATGACATGATGTAGAGGGATAAACTCATGTAATATGATATAAACCCCATCTTTTTATCCTCGATGGCAACAATACAATACGTGTCGGTTCCCTTTCTGTCACTGGGATCGAGCACCGCATGATTGAACCGAAAGATAAGCACTTCTCCCATTGCAAGAAAGATCAATCTAGTAGGACAAAGCAAACTGATAATTTGAATTGACTTGCAAAGATAAACCAATCATACATAAAAGAATTCAGAGGAGAATCAAATATTGTTCATAGATAATCTGGATCATAAACCAACAATTCATCGGATCTCGACAAACACACCGCAAAAGAAGATTACATCTAATAGATCTCCAAGAAGATCGAGGAGAACTTTGTATTGAGATCCAAAGAGAGGGAAGAAGCCATCTAGATAATAACTATGGACCCGAAGGTCCGAAGTAAACTATTCACACATCACCGGAGAGGCCATGGAGTTGATGTAGAGGCCCTCTGTGATCAATGCCCCCTCCGGTGGAGCTCCGGAAAAGGCCCCAAGATGGGATCTCTCGGGTACAGAAGGTTGCAGCGGTGGAATTTGGTTTTCGTGGTGCTCCTAGATGTTTGGGGGGTACGTGGATATATATAGGAGGAAGAAGTACGTTGGTGGAGCAAACGAGGGGCGCACGAGGGTGGAGGACGCGCCCACCTGCCTCGTGCCCTCCTCAAACATTTCTAGACGCACACTCCAAGTCTCCTGATCACGTTTGCTGAGAAAATCACGTTCCTGAAGGTTTCATTTCGTTTGGACTCAGTTTGATATTCCTTTTCTTCGAAACCCTAAAATAGGCAAAAAAACAACAATTTGGGCTGGGCCTCCGGTTAGTAGGTTAGTCCCAAAAATGAAAAAAAGTGTAAAATAAAGCCCATTAACATCCAAAATAGATAATTTAATAGCATGGAGCAATCAAAAATTATAGATACGTTGGAGATGTATCGGCTACTGTCGAAGTAGTTGACTACGGGTACCCCGAAGACGGCGAGACAATATTTCAAGACATCGGTGCTAGCAAAGCCCCTTAGTCTGACTACTCAGGCCGCCCCAGATGGCACCCTGTCCGACTACCTGGGCCGGCTCGCCACCCAGATGCCCGGCATGCTCTCCGTCCGGCTGCTCTAGTCGGCCTGCTACGTGAAGTCAACTATGGAATCCTGTCGAACACAACACGGACGAGACGGCTGTACCCGACACTGTTGGCGAATAGTGGTGCATTGTAGCAGGTGTAACGCGTCACATCGATGTCTTCCGGATAATGTAGTTGGTCGGTGATACGTCTCCCAACATATCTATAATTTATGAAGTATTCATACTGTTATTTTATCATTCTCGGGTATTTTACAATCATTTTATAGCAACTTTATATCATTTTTTTAGGACTAACCTATTGACCCGGTGCACAGTGCCAGTTGCTGTTTTTTTGCTTATTTTTTACATCGTAGAAAATCAATATTAAATGGAGTCCAAACACCGCGAATTTTTTGTGGTTTTTTTATGGACCGGAAGGAACCCAATGGGTACCCCAAGGGGGGCACAACCCACCAATGCACGCCAGGCCCCCCTGGCGCGCCTAGGTGGGTTGTGCCCATTTCAGTGGCCTCCTGTACTCCTTCTTTGCACTATAAATTCCCAAATATTCCAAAACACCTTGGGGTTAACCTAGATCATAAGTTCCGTCGCCGCAGGGCTCTATAGCCACCGAGAACCAATCTAGACCCGTTCCACCACCCTGCCGGAGGGGGGAATCATCTCCGTTGGCCATCTTCATCATCCCGGTGGCCACCACAATGAGGAGGGAGTACTCCACCCTCGGGGCTGAGTGGGTAGACATCCATGCCCACATAGCTTACATACCAAGCTAGCCATGCCTATATATATGGGCGCACATCCATCCATCCATCCAGGATGGATACTCTCACGCATGGACACCCACATGCACACGGGCACAAGGAAACTCACGGGAGGATGAGGCTCTCACGCCATACACACTAGCTAGCTAGCTCTCTGCTACTACTCTCAGTCCAATACAGCTCTAGGAGCAACTCTATATTGCTACTTACACTCCACATATATATTAAGACATGCGGGAGAAGGGGTATTCTCTCTCCGGAGAGCCCCGAACCTGGGTAAACTACCGCGTGGTACTCGCATACCCGTCCCCGGATATTTCACGGCTGTCTTGCCCTCACCTCAGGCCACCAAGTGGCATCCTCCGACTCGCGGTATCCCCTGCCGACTAACGCGAGAATACTCCGACAATTCACCATTCTGAAGCTTAAATAGCTTATAACTGGTGTCAAAAGATTCCTCAATGACAATGGCATTAGCATAAGTGAAGCCAGACAAGGTGGACGGGTCCACTAAAGGGCCCTTCGTAGCAGCCCACGAAGTTTTGGGGTACTGCTCAGGCTTCCAATAAGAACCATTAGCATTCATTTTCTCTCGAACCCAACACCCTCTTTCCTAGGGTTTCGGTTCAGAATATGTTTCTTGAGGACATCACATAGTGTCTGATGCCCTTGGATGCTTTTGTACATGCCTATTTCAAGCAATGCCTTCAACCTGGCATTCTCATCAGCAATAGTAGTGGTATCCTCAAAAGAGGGGCTAGTTTCCACATCAGCAGTTGGAGATATTGCAACATCAGCAGCAATAGAACATTCAGCATAAGAGACAACATTATCACACTCAAGGCATTTTGAACATGGTGGCTCAAAATCTTCCTGAGCGGAACTGATCTATTTGGCGAGTAATGAAGATCTTCATGAGACGCTCTCAGTTTCTCTAGTTCTTGCTTACTTTGAAGATAATCATAGGAAAGCTTCTCATGAGTAGCTGAGAGTGTTTTATTACGAATTTCATGTTCCTCGTACTTAACATGAAGATTTTTAATGTCTTCAATTAAGGACTGAGTTTGATTCATTTCCGTGTCCAACATGGCATTGCTTTTATCTAGCAATTTTTGAATATGTTCCATTGCCTTTTATTGTTCAGTTGCAATTTTAGCAAGAGTCTTCTAGCTGGGTTTGGCTTCACACTCAGAGGCATCTTCACTGGAGGTTTGGAAGTAAGCATCGCTTGAGTTTGCCTTGGCACCTCGTGCCATGAAGCAGTAGGTCGGAGAAGATGGCTTAGGTTCGAAAGTCATCCTCTTAAGTGACTCGTTGAATTCGTGGAACCAAGGGTCTTGCCGAGTTCGATGACCTTCATAAGCATCAGAGATCCGATCCCATATAAGCTTTGCATTATAGAGATGAATGATGCACCTGAACTCATCTCTGGATAGGAAAGAGCATATGATATCCTTCACCATAATATCCAGTTGAGTGTACTTGTGAATGTCGTCGGCATGCGCCATCATGCATAGATCGGTAAGACCAATCTCTGTGACGGTCCATAGCTGACTGTTCATTGCAAGGAGGCGCTTCCTCATCATGGCCTTCCATTTGGGACAATCATGACCATAAAAATAGGCCACGCAGCGAAGACCTGGATTATCCCTAGCGTCGAGATAGCTAAAACTCTAGGTGGTTAAACTGAATCACACAGAATAAGGGAGCACCTTGATCTGATACCAATTGAAAGTGGTAGTTATCTACCAGAGGGGGGGGTGAATAGGTGATTTTTAGGAAAGTCTTCAAAACACATGGTCTATGAAGACAAATAGTTGAAATGAGCCTATATGATATGCAGTGGAAGATGAACTACCCTAGACAAGCCATAGTCAAGTAACAGTATAGTGAAAGTATGAAGACTAACAGCAGCTAGGTAGTATGGATCAGAATGGAAGACAGTATGAAGCCAAACAGGTAATAGTCTTCACACAATGAAGTCAAATAGATCAAGCAAGCAAGCAATGACTTCATGAAGACAAACTGAAATGTAAAGGAAGTAAGGGATAGAACCAGTAGCTTAGTGAAGACAAGGATTTGGTAGACCAGTTCCAGTTGTTGTGACAACTGTGTGTCTGGTTAGGAAGGCTGAGATTGAACTCAGAAGACTACGTCTTCACCTTATTCCCTTGAGCTAAGGACACCTGGTCCTCGCCCAATCACTTTGGTAAGTCTTCAAGGTAGACTTCCAAACCGTCACAAACTTCAATCACCGGCGATCCTCAAGTGTAACAAGTCTTCAGGTCCCACAGACAGAAAGACTTCAATGATGCCTAACACTCTTTGGCTCTAGGTGTTTGGGCTTTGTCCACGCAAGGATCTCTCTCTCTCAAAGGCTTCGGAGGTGGGTTGCTCTCAAACGACAAAAGCCGTGCACTAACTCTGAGCAGCCACAAAATTATGGTGTAGGGGGAGGGATATTTATAGCCTAGAGGCAACCCAACATGATATGTCTGAAATGACCTTGGGTCACTAAGGAACCGACACGTGTCCAATGGTAGGATTTCAAACACATGTGGCAGCTTGGCCTAGGCTTCAAGCAAAGGTGACTCATCCAACTCTTGTTAAGATTTGCTCACATTGTCTTCCCTTTAAGACATAGGATTTTGGTTGAGCATTACATTAGTCATGTGACTTTGTTCACTTGGACCCCACTTAACAGTACGATGGTTCCTATAACTCAATAAAGATGAAAAGGAAACTACAAAACAAATATGTCTTCGCACTCCATAGTCTTCAAGTGAATGTCTTCACAGGTCATTATCTTCATCGTGAATGTCTTCACGAACCACCATTGTCTTCAAGGTTGGGGGAGTCTTGGATTAGGGAGTATCCGGACAGCCGGATTATATCCTTTGGCCGGACTGTTGGACTATGAAGATACAAGATTGAAGACTTCGTCCCGTGTCCGGATGGAACTCTCCTTGGCGTGGAAGGCAAGCTTGTCAATACGGATATGTAGATCTCCTTCCTTGTAACCGACTCTATGTAACCCTAGCCCCCTCCGGTGTCTATATAAACAGGAGGGTTTAGTCCATAGGACCAACAACAAACAATCATACCATAGGCTAGCTTTTAGGGTTTAGCCTCTTCGATCTCGTGGTAGATCAACTCTTGTACTACTCATATTATCAAGAACAATCAAGCAGGTCGTAGGGTAGTACCTCCATCAAGAGGGCCCGAACCTTGGTAAACATCGTGTCCCCTGCCTCCTGTTACCATCTGCCTAGACGCACAGTTCGGGACCCCCTATCCGAGATCCGCCGGTTTTGACCCCGATATTGGTGCTTTCATTGAGAGTTCCTCTGCATCGTCATCGTTAGGCTTGATGGGTCCTTCGATCATCGATAGAGATGCAGTCCAGGGTGAGACTTTTCTCCTCGGACAGATCTTTGTACTCGGCGGCTTTGCACTATGGGCCAACTCGCTTGGCCATCTGGAGCAGATCGAGAGTAACGCCCCTGGCCATCAGGTCAGATTTGGAAGCTTAAACTACACGGCCGACATCCGTGGAGACTTGATCTTCGACGGATTCGAGCCCCTGCCGAGTGCTCCGCACGGTCACGATGAGCATGATTTAGCTCTACTATCGGACAGTGTTCAGGAGACCGCACCGGCAACCGCTCCGACCCTCAATTCGGAGCCAATTGCGCCATCCATGGACGGGTGGATAGACCCCACCACGGAGGCCATATTCTAAGCGGCGATTGAGACGAGTATCAACCTTACCCTTCACGGGAGCCGTGACTCCGAACTACCGGACTCTTCCCCGGCCATGGACTCCGAACCGCCCGCGCCCGTGCCTATCAAGTCCGACTGGGCTCCGATCATGGAGTTCACCTCCGCGAATATCTTTCAGCACTCGCCCTTCGGCGACATACTGAATTCATGAAAGTCTCTCTCCTTGTCAGGAGAGTCCTGGCCGAATTATGTCCGGCAGGATTGGGATGCGGATGACGAAGAAATTAGCCGCCCACCCACCACCCACTTAGTAGCCACTGTCGACAATTTGACCGACATGATCGACTTCGACTCCGAAGGCATCGACGGTATGGACGACGATGTAGGAGACGAACAGGAGCCACTGCCCACAGGGCACTGGACACCAACTTCGTCATATGATGTATACATGGTGGACACACCCAAAGAAAACGACAATGAGGAACGGAAGGACGCAACAAAGGATCGTTCCCTCGAGAAGCAGTCAAAGCGGCGGCGTAAGCGCTGCTCCAAATCCCGCCTCGGCAGAAATAGTGATCATATAGACCCAGCGATAGAGCAAGGTGAGCCCGCGGACGAAAAACACGGCATTGAACCACCGTCCAACCACGACAACACGAAGAATCAAACCGAATAACCGGACTCTGGCGAAGATAACAGTCCGGGTGACATCACACCGGACAGGCACCCGGAACAAGAGAATACCCATCAAAGGCCTGTTGCCACTGGGAGGAGTCTGAAAAAGCAGAAGCAAAGGCTCAGGGCTGCACAAGACACACTCAGAATTAGATGGAGTAAAGTACTCAACACTGCAGCAAAATACGGTGGTAGTCGCCACACAAAGAGCTACCCGAAGCGAAAGCTGCTACCTGAATTTGATGAGGAGGCCTTAGATCCCCCGCAATCAAAAACAAAACAGCCATCTGGTCGGATAGACGACCTCGTGGCCAACATAGCGCGGCAAACGATGCTGCACACAAGCCAGTATGCGATCCACGTGAGGGCTCGCATCAAAAGGATGGCGCAACTAGATCCATCTACGGGCCAAGCAAGCGCGCTCCAGCACGCAATGCAACACAACAAAAATCCGAACACCACGGTACACCCAAATACAGGGGTGCCGCACACCTCCTATGTTTCACCAATGAGGTGCTGGACCATGAATTTCCAGAGGGATTCAAACCCGTAAACATAGAGGCGTACAATGGATCGACAGACCCTGGGGTCTGGATTGAGGACTACATCCTCCATATCCACATGGCTCGAGGAGATGATCTCCACGCCATCAAGTACTTACCCCTCAAGATCAAAGGGCCAGCTCAGCACTGGCTTAAAAGCCTCCCCGAAAACTGCATTGGAAGCTGGGAAGAGCTCGAAGACGCTTTTCGGGCAAATTTTCAAGGGACCTATGTCTGACCACCGGATGCTTTAAGTCATATAACTCAACAGCCCGGAGAGTCAGCCTGAAAGCTTTGGAACAGGTTCCTCAATAAAAAGAACCAAATAGTCGACTGTCCGGACGCCGAAGCCTTAGCAGCTTTCAAGCACACCGTTTGAGACGAATGGCTTGCCAGACACCTCGGCCAAGAAAAGCCGAGAACAATGGCAGCATTAACAAGCCTCATGACCCGCTTTTGCGCGGGCGAGGATACTTGGTTAGCCCGATGCAGCACCAGCGACCCAAGTACATCCGAAGTCAGGGACAGAAACGGGAAACCATGACACAGCAAAAACAAGCGCCGGAATAAAGAAGACAACCCCAAGAGCATGGCGGTAAACGCCGGATTCAGAAGCTCTCGGCCAGGTCAGCAAAAGTTGCCCTCCAAAGGCAACAAAGACGAACTGTCTAGCCTAAACAAGATTCTGGACAAAATATGCCACATCCACAGCACCCCCGATAAACCTGCAAATCATACCCATAGAGAATGTTGGGTGTTCAAGCAGTCCGGCAAGCTCAACGCTGAACACAAGGGGCAGGATACACCAAGCGAAGACGAGGACCAGCCTTGCAAGCAAAGCACTGGGGAATAGATGAAATTCCCACCAGAAGTCAAAACAATAAACGCGTTACATGTGATAAAGGGGAGAAACAAAGCGACACTCCTAGAGACACATGCCCCAGGGCCTATCACCGCGGAGTTCTGCCACTGGTCATCCCAACCGATCACCTTTGACCATTGGGATTACTCGGCAAGTATCCGGCATGCAGGATGGGCTGCCTTGGTGTTAGACCCGATAATTGACAGATACCCCTTCACACGAGTACGGATGGAAGGCGGCGGTAGTTTAATCCTGGTATATTAGGACACAGTCTGCAAAATGGGGATAGACCCAACAAAAATCAGCCATAGCAATACTACCTTTAAAGGAGTAACGCCTGGCCCAGAATCCCATTGCACGGGCTCCTTGCTACTGGAGGTTATATTCGGCTTTCCCGATAACTTCCGCAGTGAAAAGTTAACCTTCCACATCGCTCTGTTCCAAAGTGGCTATCAAGCACTACTCGGACGCGAAGCTTTTGCTCGCTTTAACGCAATACCACATTACGCTTCTCTGATGCTTAAGATGCCCGGTCCACGTGGCATCATTACAGTAAATGGAAATATTGAGCGCTCCTTGCGCGCGGAAGACCATGCGGACGCCTTGCCAGCCGCACACTAGACGGCCTCACCAACTAGAGCATCTGACAGGTCGTTAAGACCACAGACACGGATAGACAAGTCCGGAGCGGCTAATTGATAAAGGTTTGATGGCTATACCCCTGTAACAATATAAGGGGCTCAACGCATGTAAACAAGTGACAATTAGGCTCAACCTTATGTATCTTGAACTGTACATGGTTTATTTAGTATAACCTACCTTTTTGCACGATAACTTTTCAACTAAGTTACTCTCTTTTTCTAATGACCATCGTGCTACACCCGTCCAGGATACGGCACAACGGAGACACAGGCGCAGCCGTGCAGCAGGGACCCGTTCCAAGGATTCTTTTTAGATTAAGACCCTGCGTAAACCTTTTTTACTGTGTCTTGTTGATACACATCCCCCGTATTCTCAGCAAAACTGAGAAGGATGCTGACGTATTGGCATGTGGCCATGTCAGAATATTGCACGTACCTGGACACTAGAGGCTTATAACAAAGGGCACTGTTTAGCCCGGTTTACATCATAAAGACCGAATACCTTAGGGAGTGTTCGGCATCGCGAGTTTGGCCTTATATGCATCAGCTCCGAATCATGTCTTTGGTCAAATGTTGGGTTTGCTGCCTTACGTTCCGCTCTATCGTCTAAGGCGTCACCAGGAGAACTACTGCGATTGTGCCCTTGTACATCCGGACGAGCACCTCAGTAGAGAAAGCCAAAAACTGACTATCATGATATAGCGTGAGATTGGTCAACCACTCAATGACCTAGCGGAATATTCGGGATTCCTCTGCCTTAACGAAGAGCCGTTTCCCGGCCAGGCATGTACGTGCCCCGAATTTGGACGAGCGCGGAGCCACCAGGGGCTATATAGTAGCCCCACTGTCAAACTCCTCTTTCTAAGTGAAAGTGTTAAAGCATTATAGTCCGATTACCTAGTTCGTTGTGCTATCACCTCCTTAATGGACCAAGACATTGGATCAAGTGTGAACATGCGTCTTCTGCGAACATCCCCGCATTATATGCGTGGGGGCTGATGCCGACGACTGCCAGTTTTTAGGTTATATACATATATACATAAACGGCCGCACAGGAGGCATCATAGTACTTTCGGGAAAAAGTATAACTACAGCCTTGATAAACTCAATAAAACATTGTTTTTACAATGGGAATACATGTCACTTAAACATAATATTCTTCAAGCACCGAGCCTCTATCAAATGAGCGCCTTCAAGAACTTCTTTGAAGTAGTGCTCGGCAGCCACTCGGCCTATGGCCGAACCTTGTGCCACAACAGTGGCTGCATCCATCTCCGCCCAGTATGTTTTGACACGAGCAAGGGCCATCCGCGAGCCTTCTATGCACGCCGACCTCTTTACAGCATCGATGCGTGGCACAACACCAAGGAATTGTTGCACTAAGCTAAAGTAGTTATTCGGCCTTGGCCCTCCTGGCCACAGATGATCCACAATGGACCTCTTGGCAAGTCTGGATAATTTATGAAGCTCGGCCCAACCTGTCAAGTCTTGGCAACAGCGGACGGACTGGAGCGTGAAACTGTGACCACAACAGCTTCTCCACTTCAGGACCTTTCTGATCCTTCAAGTACTCGGTAGCATCAACAACACTTCGAGCCAAATCCATGTACTCGTCTGCATAACTCCATAGCCAGTCCAGAGGAGCATATTTTGGATCTCCGAACTTAGTCCGCAACAAGAAGGGCTTCCCAGAAATGATATCCGCAGCTTGATTCAGCTCCTCCTTCGTCGCTCTAATTTTGGAGCGGGCTTCCTTGGCAGCGACCCGGGCCTTCTCTAGGTCTGTCGCCTTCACCGGTAACGGTCAGGAGCATCTTTTAACTCCACGACCATCTTGGCAATCTTTTCTTTGCTCTCGCAATGTGCGACCTGTTCGGCCCTTAACTCTTCGGCCACCTTTAAAGCCGCCGCATTATTACTCCTTGCTTGCTCCTGGGCTCGGGCAAGCTCCGCCCGAAGGGTCTCCACGGTTGCAGCTCCATCTGCGGTCACAACATATTAAAGATACTGGCATCATGTTGCTCTTACTATGTGACATTCACCAAAAAAATCACCTACCCTGTGCCTCGTCAAGCCGCTTGTTAACAAGCATGATGTCGGTATCTGCCGCATCCAGTTGCCGCTTTAGTTCGGCAAACCCATTAGTCCGGCTAGCCACCGGAGCTTCAACCACCTGCACATAAAGGCGGTCTAGTTATTACATGGGACTATGATCCTCTGTTTGCTGCCGTTTTCGACGACAACCAGAGTCTCAGGGGCTACTATCTACACAGGGCGCATCTAAAAATGTGCGGTACTGTCAACAAAGTACATCATTTCGTATACCTCAAAACCTGTCAGTAGACTCATAAAGGCTTCATGCAACCCACTTTCGGCGGACGAAATCCTTTCAATCACCATACCCATCAACGTGTGGTGCTCTTCTGAGATAGCCGCTTGCTCCAGCAGATCCCTCGGTACGTCCGACCGCACACCAGACGGTGCCGGACTCTTTTGATGGCTCTCTTGGAGAGCCGGATACTGAGGACTTCGGGTGGCCATATGATTACCTTCTGGCCTTGCCAAATTAGGAGAAACGCTCCGCGATGACACCTCGAGGTCACCCGCCTCGTGAGGCGGTGTGGCAGGGGGAGGCGTTTCGCTCTCCATCATCTCTGGAAGAAGATCCCCTGAAGACGAGCTCTGCTGAGAAGGGCTAAGATCCGAACTGCAAGATAAATGCCTCGGTTATTTTCCTCAGAGCTAAAGCGAGATATTTTCATTTACCCTTTTGCTTATAGCTCGGCGAAGGGCTGATCCCCTTGAGGGCACAGTACGGCCAGGGTATCCCCCAGGGCAGGACCCTCCGGTGGAGATTTCTTCCGCCATTTGGAGACCATTGTCTCCGGATCCTCAGAGGCGGTTCTCTTCCGTCCATGGGGAGAGGAAGTTTCAGTTCCTCCCCCCGGCTAACCTCCTTCGCGGAGGTGCTAGCCTCCTTGTCCCCCCCTTTATCTTGTCCTGAGGGTGCTTGATAAGGCGCGATCTCCAGCATCCTGGTTAGCACGGGATTTGGTGAGGCCTCAGGGAGGGGGCCGAACACCTGATCAACTTTTCCTTCGCTATCCAATCTTGGGTCAAAGAGCGGCTTTTTAAGGGCAATGTTGCGATAAATAAATGGGTAGTGTGTTCGGATGCAGGGCTACTTACTTGGGTATCCAGGCGATTGCAGCTCAGACCTGCATCCTTAGTGATGTCCGGACACATTATTTGTGGTCCGAAGAACAATTTGTACATCTCTTCGTGCGTCATGCCGAGGAAATGTTGAATAGCTCGGGGCTCTTCCGGGTTGGATTCCCACATGCTAAGGGGCCGGCGTTTGCAAGGCTGGACTTGACGAACTAGCATGACTTGCACTACCATAACCAGACTGAAATCTCTCTCAAAGAGATCTCGGATACGGCTTTGCACTATTTGCACGTCCTTGGCTGGACCCCAGCTCAGCCCCCTGCTGATCCATGACATCAGTTGTGGTCGGGGGCCTGAGCGAAACGTGGGGCAGCTACCCACTTGGCACTTCGGGGAGCTGTGATGTAGAACCACTCCTGTTGCCACAATCCGGACACCTCTGCGAAGTAACCCTCAGGCCATGGAGCGTTAGCAATTTTTCTTATTGAAGCTCCTTCGCACGCTGCGTGTTGCCCCTCGATCATCTTCGGCCTCACATCGAAGGTCTTGAGCCACAGGCCGGTGTGAGGGGTAATGCGGAGGAAGGCCTCACATACAACAATAAATGTCAAGATGTGAAGAAGGGAATCCGGGGCCAGATCGTGAAAATCTAGCCCGTAATAGAATATAAGACCCCTAACAAAGGGATCCAGAGCGAGGCCTAGTCCTCGGAAGAAGTGGGAGACGAACACGACACTCTCGTTTGGTTCGGCAGTAGGGATGACTTGCCCTTGGGTAGGCAGTCGATGCGAAATTTTGGTGGTTAGATATCTGGCCTCTCTCAACTTATTGATGTCCTCCTCCATGACGGAGGAAGGCATCCACCGACCTTGAAGGTTGGATCCGGACATAGTTGAAGATCCGAAGTGCCTAAACCTGAGCTTTGGGTGTTGGAACTCGAGGCGGGAGGAGGATTCGATTAAGATCGAGAGGACAAGACCTTGTCCCCTTTATAAAGAGGGTGAATATCAAGCATCTTCCTCGTGGCCGTTTGGGACTTGCCTAAGATCTAGGAGTCCTACCAATGGGCACGGTTGGGTTACCCACGTCCATATTGATGAGAATCACATAATAAAGGGGACATGATCTCTGCTTCGACAAGATGTGCCAAGAAAACCACCTCGCGGAACACGCTGAGATTGGTTATGGAAAACAATTCAAATAAAGACCTGGCTGTGGTGTGATGTCACACTACGGGGTACGTCAGCAGATTAGATTTATGGAAATATTATTCTCTCTAAAGTGGTATGTGGAACTTGTTTTGAAGAGCCGGGCACGATCTTTGTGTTCAAAGCCTTCTATGAAGTATTCGTAGGAGGAACCCGCCTAGCAATCATCGTCATTGAAGCATGGTTCAGGGGCTACTGAGGGAGTCCTGGATTAGGGGGTATCCAGACAGCCGGATTATATCCTTTGGCCGGACTGTTGGACTATGAAGATACAAAATTGATGACTTCATCCTGTGTCCGGATGGAACTCTCCTTGGCGTGGAAGGCAAGCTTGGCAATATGGATATGTAGATCTCCTTCATTGTAACCGCCTCTGTGTAACCCTAGCCCCCTCCGGTGTATATATAAACCGGAGAGTTTAGTCCGTAGGACCAACAACAACCAATCATACCATAGGCTAGCTTTTAGGGTTTAGCCTCTTCGATCTCGTGGTAGATCAACTCTTGTACTACTCATATTATCAAGAATAATCAAGCAGGACGTAGGGTATTACCTCCATCAAGAGGGCCCGAACCTGGGAAAACATTGTGTCCCCTGCTTCCTATTACCATCTGCCTAGACGCACAGTTCGGGACCCCCTACCCGAGATCCGCCGGTTTTGACACCGACAATGGTCTTCATACATTTTTTAGGGGTCATCTCTGGTAGGTAAACCGAATCAATCAATGAGGGACCACTACATGTGTTATCCTGCAATTCTCACAAACACATTAGTCACTCAACCAAGTTTGTCGTCAATACTCCAAAACCAACTAGGGGTGGCACTAGATGCACTTACAGCAGGAAGCCAGACCATGGTTACAACGGTCCGTATGTTGTCCATGGTTATTGTGGCCTAGTTTTAAAAAATAGGTTATTGTGGCTACTAGCAAATGGCAGAAAAGGAACGGCATTGACTACAAGCAAACAAATAAACAAGACAATAAGGAAATAAATATGCAAGCAACTTACGGTAGGCTATTATGGCTATTAAACATATTACATCCACTAGGCATCAAAGTTCGCCCCAGTGCAAATATAGGGAATAAAGCAGCATATTACATACATTGGGCTTCTAAATTGGCCACGGGTGCAAATAAACGCGGCAAAAAAACAAGTCCATAACTGAAACAACTTCAGAAGAGCTTAAGAAACATTATCTTGGGTATCCACCATGTTGGCAATAAGCTTAGCAAGCTTATTAGCTTTTTCTCCTGTTTGGCGGTAAAATCCTCCAACGCTTGTTGTTGCACTAGAAAGTATGCATCTGAATTCTCCAGGGACTTCCTCAGTCCTTTGGATTCTTGTCGCAGCATATCTTATCGATATCTTTTAGCTTGTAGTTGAGACTCAATAAACCGAACTGATTTAGACAGTGCGTTTGTAGAGCTTATGCTAGCGGAGTGGCCAGTATGATAGAGCCAAAGGTGTCCTGATGTTTTGATGAGATAGCTATCGTTTTCTATGGGAGTCGACCTTGAGGATTCGACTACAAACGTGCAAGACATCGTGCCTTAGCGATCGCTAAAGCAATTTCCGAGGGGTTATTGACCATGCCGGAGCACGATCAACCTGGCCACGGGGGTCGATATCCTGCGAGCAAACAAAGAACAAGCAATAAATTAAGATTGCAATCTGGATATTGGTAATATAAGTGGAAAACTTTATTGATGAAAGTGGGGTTCTCTGACGTCTTGGTCTGGTCGTTCAAAACAAATGAAGTACGTGAAGTTGCAAGTATGGAAAACTTTTATTCTAAACAAAATCCAAAGTCTAAACGATGCCCTAAGGGTTGTATATATGGCGGAAGAGGGGGAAATTCCGTGACCCCTTGGAGCAGGGGTACGAAACAAACCGTAACTCTTGTTTCCCCACACATATGGACTGTAAAAATAGCGTATACCCAAGCATTTCGAAACATGGGCTTGGCCCCAAAATAAGGTGGCGCAGAACCTATTATAAGCTATGGACGAAATTTATGGAAGGGCATCTTTTATATTTCCTCCATGTCCTTAGCATCAAAATTAACCTTCTCCAAAGATGGAAGAGGCAATAAATCAATGGGTGCACGAGCTAGGAAACCATACACAATCTCAAAAGGACACATCTTAGTAGTAGAATGTAGTGAACGATTATAACCAAATTCAATATAAGGCAAGCATTCTTCCCACATTTTCCTGTTATTTTTCAAAACAGCCCTAAGCATAGTAGAAAATGTTCTATTGACTACTTCAGTTTGTCCATCAGTTTGGGGATGACATGTAGTACTAAAAAGTAGTTTAGTCCCCAACTTAGCCCGTAAACATCTCCAAAAGTGGCTAAGATATTTAGTATCACGACTTGAAAAAATTATATTTGGCACACCATGCAATCAAATAATTTCATGACAGAACAAATCATTCACATTAGCAGCAGCATCGCTTTTACAACATGGTATAAAGTGTGCCATTTTTGAAAATCTATCCATGACAACAAATATGCTATCCCTCCCCTTGTTTGTTCGAGGTAAACCAAAAACAATGTCCATAGATATATCCTCCCATGGAATACTAGGTACATGCAATGGCATATATAAACCATGAGGATTGAGTTGTGACTTATCTTTTTGACATGTAGGTGCAGCGAGAAAAAAATGCTCAACATCTTGTCTCACCTTTGGGAAAAAGAAATGTGAAGCAAGTACGTCCTCCGTCTTCTCGATGCTCAAGTGTCCCATTATTCCTCCTCCATGTGCCTCCTGCAACAACGAAAGACGAACGGAGCCAACTGGAATGCATAGCTTGTTAGCATGAAACACAAATCCATCTTTAATGATGAACTTGTTCCATGTCTCCCTTCTTTACAATTCTGGAATACATCTTTAAATTCAGCATCATGCACATATTGATATTTTATGGTGTCTAAACCAAATATTTTAAAGTCAATTTGTGAAAGCATAGTATGGAGACGACACAATGCATCAGAAATAACATTTTCTTTACCTTTCTTGTGTTTAATGACATAAGGGAAGGTCTCAATGAATTCAACCCATTTAGCATGTGTACGGTTTTAGTTTTGCTTGACTTTTAATGTGTTTCAAAGATTCATGATCATAATCTATATCAAATTCTTTGGGCCATAAATAATGCTGGCATGTTTCTAAGGTCCGAACCAGAGCATGTAATTCTTTATCATAAGTAGAATAGTTCAGACTAGTCCCACTCAATTTTTTAGAAAAGTATGCAACATGTTTGCTATCTTGTAATAACACACCTCCTAATCCAATTGCACTAGCATCACATTCAAGCTCAAATGTCTTATTAAAATTAGGAAGTTGGAGTAAAGGAGCATGTGTCAACTTATCTTTCAATACCGTGAAGGCTTCTTCCTATGTGGTACCCCAAACAAAAGGCACATCCTTCTTTGTAAGCTCATTGATAGGTGCAGCAATGGTGCTGAAATGTCTCACAAAATGCCAATAAAAGCCAGCGAATCCAAGAAAGTTCCTCACTTGTGTGAACATTTTGGGGTGTGGCCAACTCTCAATAGCTTCAATATTGGCTTTATCAACTTTAATTCCCTGTGGAGTAACAACATGGCCAAGAAAAGATACTCAATCGGTGCAAAAGGTGCACTTTCCAAGGTTACCAAACAAACATGCATCACATAGAGCAATAAAAACAACACGTAAATGTTCCAAATGTTCCTCCAAAGATCTGCTATAAATCAGTATATCATCAAAATAGGCTACCACAAATAGTCCAATGAAAGCACATAAAACTTCGTTCATTAATCTCATGAAAGTACTAGGCGCATTAGTTAACCAAAAAGGCACGACTATCCACTTATATAATCCAAACTTAGTTTTAAATGTTGTTTTCCATTCATCCCCCAATGTCATACAAATTTGATGGTATCCACTATGAAAATCAACTTTGGAGAATATCATAGTGCCACTCAATTCATCAAGCATATCATCTAGCATAGGAATAGGATGACGATCATGAATAGGAATATTATTAATGCATCTACAATCAACACACATATGCGATGTACCATCCTTTTTTGGCACTAGAATAATAGGAACATCACAAGGTCTAAGGGATTCGTGTATATAACCTTTGACAAGAAGCTCCTGGACTTGACACATAATCTCCTTCGTTTCCTATGGATTGGTATGGTATGGTGCACGGTTGGGTAATGAAGCACAGAGAATTAAGTCAATCTGATGCTCAATCCCTCAAATAGGTGGTAATCCGGATGTCACGTCTTCGTGAAAGACGTCAGTGAACTACTGCAAAATGTTAGTGACAGCAGGGGACAAGGAGGGAGGCATGTCCCCAAATGAAAGTAATGCCTCTTTGCACAAAAAAGCATAGCAAATAGATTTTCTAAAATCTAGATCATCAATATCAGATTTTGTCACAGGAAACCATGACCACCTATGGGACCAGGAGGCCGCTTCCTGGTTCAGCAAGGGACATTGCGTTGCATAAAGAGCAGACGAGTGTGAGGCAGCATGACAGAGATGACACATGCATTTTTACCAAGGTTCGGGCCGCTGCAAGCCATTAAACCCTACTCCTAGTTTGGTGGATTGATGGATGAAAGGTGGTGGAGGAGCGTAGTACACTTGCCCGGTAGGGGTTGCCTCAGGGCGGCAATGGCTACGCACATATGGGGGTGTGAGTTATCCAATCCTCTAACCCTTTCCTATGGTTACCACATGCCTCCTTTTATAGATCAAAGGGTTACCATAATGGCAAAGTAGTCATTATGCACTGATAAGATAGCAAACAGTGCGATCATACCTTACTCTGCAGGTTGACAGGGCGCATTAAATGCACCTCTCAACGTCACATCATTGGTTGCCCATCAAGGCTTGCTGGGTCATCTTGCCAGCCCCATGCCTGCTCGCTTGACCCGTCGTAGGACGGGTGTCATCTGTGGGTTTTTCCTGTAGGGACAGGCTGCCATGTGGCGAATGGCTACCACTTAGTCACTCTGCAGCTTGACACCACACTGATTGACGACATGGGTCATGGCAGAGTAGTTGGTGAGGTGGTTTTGCCTCCGTGTGTCCCCGGCAGGCCCTGCCAGAACGTCTTGGACGTCTTGTTCGGGGGTGGCCTAGCCCTTTGCCAAGCATGCCTGCCCGGGAAAGGAGGCTCTTCTCCTAATGGTGTCTTCTTCTTTGGCTTAATTCCGGTCCTCTCAATCTGCATGTTGGTTCTTTGGAGATCTTGGTTTCTTGAACTCTGGATTAACCTAGACTTGCCCATGCACGTGTTTGTCATAGTAGGTCACGTTTTCTGTCATGCATGTACATCCATGACAATTTTATGTCAAAATCAAGATAGTCATACCTGTGCTGTCGTAGAAGTGTTCCTTGACATTACCAAAATTATCATCACGGAAGTGTCCACTTCCATGAGGATAAATCGCGCATCATAGAAGTGCTTTCGTCAAGGGTGACCGACATGTGGCATCGACCGTAACGGGTCGACGTTAAGCTATCGGGTCCGGTTTTGGATCCAATAACCCGTTAACAGCCCAAACCAATGGGGGATTTTCCACGTGTAAAATTCTCATCGGCCGGAAGAAACACGTGTTTGCTCACCATTGGGATAGATGTCATCCACTAATTGGATAGGAGGCGCCTATGATACGCCAACACATGGCACGTCCCAACAGAGGCCCATTTTGGTGAGAAGGTCGGCGCTGCTAAAGGCCCACCATGTTTTTTTAGACACTACTAGGCTGGCCTGTTAATAGCTTGCCATGTTTTGGGCCAAATTGAGGCCCATAGCAAATCAGGCATGTTCACAACCTGCCATGTTTGGGGCCAAATTACAGCCCATATCGGATCAAGCCCATTAATAGTCCACTGTTCTTTTGGGCCCATTCTAAGATAGGTTTGTATTTTAGCCTGTTAAATGCTCGTTAACCAGTTCGGCCCGATAATAGTTTCGGCCCATTAGCGGCCCGTGGTGCATCTGGTACGTTTACGGTCTGGTTTAACTTTAGGCCCTTTAAAGGCCCATGCAGAAACTGGGCTATTTCTTGTCCGAAGTAACTTTAGTACCCTTAATGGCCTGTAGTCTTCATGGATAAATTTCAGCCCAACAGGTCTATTGGCCTGTTAATGGCCCGTGGAACAGTTGCGCCTAATTACAGCCCGTGTTGAATCCGGGCTGCTTACAGCCCATCTGATAATTGCCCCTAACACTTTTGGGCATATGGCCTGCGTGGATACCGGCCTGCTTAAAGCCCATAATTTTATTTGGCCAAAAAGGCCCGAGATATATTTTGGCTTGTTAACTGCTCGTCCTATTTGACCCAAACATGGGCCTTAGGCAGTTTCGACCTATATTGGCCCGTGAATTTTTTGGCCCAACGCTGGCCCAATCTTGGTTTTAGCCTGTTAAAAGCCCATGGTATTCTCTGGCCTATCTAGCTAAAACTTTACTCGGCCTATTAAAGGCGGGAAACTACTATATGTTTAGACCTGCTAATGGACCAAGATGATTATAGGCCCACGTTTTGGCCCATATGAGTAACGGCCAGCCTGAACACCGACAACACTGAGATCCACTTAACCTTTCGGCCTAAATTACAGCATACTGACCAAAGAAAAAGCCTAGACTATATAATAAAGAAATTACGACATATTACATCCACAGGGGATCAAAGTTCTCGACCGGTGATAATAAAGCGCAACGTGACCGCGGATTACATACACTAGCCATCAAAGGTCGCCACCGGTGCATATAACATGATGACAAAACAATATACAAAACTGAGAGCACTTCAGAAGGCACTAGGCCTGGCCAGGACGGGCCCCACAAGCAGCCGAACAACCTAATGATACCTCGGTTGTGTCAATGATAGATGCTCCATCCCTAGCTGTATAGAACCATAGTGTGCAAGGCATTCCTCTAACATCTTCTGTTCATCTTTGACTTCAAGTCGGAGCTAAGCTGAAGCAAGCCTTTCCGCTTTAAGTTGAGACTGAAGAAGTCAAACTGATTGAGGCAGCGACTGCATAGAGGTTGTCTCACACCTGCTGGTGAGTAGCTTCAACTCATTGTCTTCATCAAGATAGGACCTTGGGGTCATCTCGCTATCCTCAATATGATTTGGCTGACTATATTCCCTAATGTTCTGCCTGGCATAAGAGATACGACTCTGAAAGTGAAAGAAGGAGACACATAACAGGTTTCACAATTATCTAAACAAATAAATGGATCTATTCTGCATAAGGAACATGTTTTTACAACTACAATTTAAAACTGGTAGTTGTTGCAAACATCCAATCTGATGTAAACAGCAATGTAAAGAGTAGTGGAGGAAATGATGCCTATCCAACTCTATACTAGAACAAAGTTTGAAGTCTTGAGAAGGATGAATTTACATTACATGTTAACAAACGCTGGACAAAGCCCTTCTCCATGTTGATGGAACGATAATTCAATAAATTCCCCAAAGAAATTTTTTTATAAGCATTGCCATTATTCTACATTTAGCAAAGAGTAAATATAGATCAAATATATTGGAAGAAACAGATGATAATGAAGCTCAAGTGCAGACTGATGATACATAATCAAATAGCAATTAATTAAGTATAGTGTTACAAGGCAAAACGTATTGACAAGAGGCACTAAAAAATACACTTCTGTGATGATACGTGTTTGTCACAGTAGGTCGCGTTTTTTGTCATGCATGTACATCCATGAAGATTTTTTGAGAGAATCAAGATAGTCATACTTGTGCTGTCGTAGAAGTGTTCCATGACATTACCAAAATTATCATCATGGAAGTGTCCACTTCCATGATGATAAATCGCACGTCATAGAAGTGCTTTCGTCAAGGGTGACCGACACTTGGCATCCACCATGACGGAACGCCGTTAAGCTATCGGGTCTGGTTTTGGATCCGTTAACCCATTAGCAGCCCTGACCAATGGGGATTTTCCATGTGTAAAATCATCATTCGCTGGAGGAAACACGTGTCAGCTCACCATTGGAACAGATGTCATCCATTCATTGGACCCAAGGAGCCTATGATACGTCGACACGTGGCATGGCCCAACAAAGGCCCATTCATGTGAAAAGGCCGGCCCGTTTGACTTGGTCAAAAGGTGGCGGGCCTGCCCATGGAAAACCTATTAACGGCATGTTCACATATAGCCCATTTAGAGCCCGCTAGCTGACGGCCCGTTACGGCCTACCGGAATTAGGCCCAGTAGCATCATCTCGGCCGTCCAATATGATTCCAGCCCATTGTAACTTCCGGCCCTTGTATGGCCCATGACGTATTTCGTCCCATATGAGTCCCTTTGTAACTCTTGGCCCATTAACGGCCCGTGGTGAAACCGGCCCGTAATGAACAGTGTATCGCTTTATACCCATTAGCGGCCCATTATTCCATTGGGTCGTTTCCAGCCCATGTTACCTTTTGGCCTTCTCAGGGCCATTTATTTTTGGGCTCATTTCCAGTATTCGGTTACTTACGGCCCGTTACTGGCCTTTTCTGCTTGTGGGCCAAATTCAGCCCGTGGATACAGTCGCCCCGTTTATGGCCCGTTAATCCGTGGGGCCATTTTCATAGCATCATCAAACATGGCCTATGAACGGCCCGTTATGGCCAGCCCATAAAACGTACGATTTCCACTCTAGCCGGTTTATGGCCCCTTATACGGCCTGTACAATGCCCATAGATGAGACAGCCCATAGAAGACCCATGGAGCCGACGGCCCATAGAAGGCCCATTGATCCTTCGGCCCACAGAATGCCCATGGATCCGACAGCCGATAGTAAGCCCATGGATCCCATAGCCCATAGAAGGCCCACGGATCCGACAGCCATAGAAGGCCATGGATCGTCTGTCCCATAGATGGCCCATGGATCATACGGCCTGTGGAGGGCCATGGTCACTACAATGTTTGGGTGAGTTGGCCCCTGTTTGAATGATATAGCATATTCAAAGAATTATCCTACTCTATACCATCACCTCTAAAAAACATACACTATACAATAAAGAGACCAAGGTGTCGGATGTGGGGTTCCGGCAAACCCTTAAGGTTCGAACACTAGGGTGCGCGCGAAGTCTTTCCCTCCTACCGATCTATGCTCTAGCTCACTAAGATCTTGCGGACGAACTCGACAAACTCACAACACAAAAAGACATGAGGTTTATACTGGTTCCGGCCACCATCGTGGTGTAATACCCTACTCCAGTGTGGTGGTGGTGAATTGCCTCTTGGGCTAATGATGAGCAGTACAAGGGGAAGAACAGCCTCCTGAGGTTGAGGTGTTCTTGTGCGTATGGACTTGTGTGTATCTCTCGGTCTCTCTCCACCCCTCTCTCTTCTTGGACCCATCTCCCCTCCTACAATGGTGGCTAGTCCTATTTATAGAGGCCCTGGTCCTCTTCCCAAATATTGAGCGGGAAGGGAACCAACAATGGCGGGCTAATTTGAAGGGGGACAGCTAGTACGAGCTATCCTGACAAAAGGTAGTCTACGCCTGTGAAAGGCTCTGGGGCGACACCGTCTTGGGCTCCACGATGACCTCCATTTTGCAGTCCATGGTCTTGGTCTTGTTGCACCAAAATGGCGACCTTTGCCTGAGGCCTCGGTACTCCGCGGCTGCGCTTGCCCCCTTTGCACCAAAGAGGAATCAAGGACGCTGCGCGTGCTGGCGCCCGCCTTGTGTCAATCGTCATGGCTCACGTCATGGGTGCCTCGTAAGGTTCGCCTCGCCTTGATATCTCCGCTTCACGTGAGCATGCCTAGCTAGGCCACTCCAGAGGAGGTCTTACGTCGTCCTCCTCGCGAGGCTTGGCCCCTCGCGAGGGTCTTGGATGCCTTGTTGGTGAACATGGGCCGTATGGCCTGCTGCTTGACCATGCCATGGGCCGTAGGCAGGAAAGTCTATGGACCCCTGTTCCCAAAACGCCGACAGTAGCCCCCGGGCCCAAGGTGCGCACGGACTTGGCTTCGTGGCGAAGCCAAGGGTCAATTTCGGAGCGCCGCGGGCCCCCAAAGCATGCGGCCTCGGTTGATGCGTGGTGGTTGATTGGACGTGGACATCTCCGCTTCCCCATGCTGCCTCGGCTACTGCTAGACTTGACAAAAGGCTGGCACGGGCGGCACTTGCCTTCATTACTTCTTCCTTGCCTCTCTCTAGATCCCCTTTTTCGCTCTTTGCTGCCGCTACCTACAGATCTGCGCCGGCCTTGCTCTGCATCTGCCGCCCATGGCGCCATGCAAGGTCAAGGCTTCCTTGGCTCCGGCTTGGTACGAGCCTGCTCTTGAGGCACCCACCGTCACGGAGAAGAGCCTTGCCTCCGTGCGCTTGCTGACGGTGGGAGAGAGCAACGAGTGGCGGAAGACCGAGCTCCGGCTTGCCTCCGACGAGCCGGAGCCTGAGGGGAGCACCTTCTTCCTCTTCTTTTCGAGCAGCGTTGCCGTCGGCTTGGTCCCTCCCTTCTCTGATTTCTTTTATGAAGTCCTCGACCACTATGGGCTGCAAGCGTTGAATCTCCATCCCAACTCTGTCCTCCCTTGTCCATTTTTGCCTACTACTATGAGGCGTACCTGGGCGTGATGCCGTCTGTGGCGCTCCTGCGCCATTTCTTCTTCCTCTGGGTCAGCGAGGGTCACATCTCTGGATGCGCCAACTTCGTTGCGTCCGGCAAGGCCAACTCGATCTCGAGCACCGGGAAGAGGGTCGACAACATGTGATCCAAATGGGTCATGGTGCTGCCGACGGAGGTGCCCCGGCAAGGCAAGGAGTGGCCCAGGGCGGAGCTTGTCGACGAGCGGGCATCGTCAGTGTTGGGGCAGATGAAGACTGACCTGAATCCGGGCAATGCGAGGGCAGCCAAAATAACGGGAGCGATGCTCCTGAGGGTTGCCCCGCTGCCAAAATAACGGGAGTTCTTGACGCTGCGGGTTGCCCCGCTCCAGGCGTGCTCGCGCTCCTTCTAGGAGCTTGAAGGAGGGGAAAACAAGGCCCGCTGAGGCCGGGGGACCTGCCTGACGACAAATTGGACGCTGTCCAGCGCCTCATAGTCGGAGACAACCAGGAGTACCCACCTAGCACCTTCATTCCCGTGTTCCAACGCAGGGACCGGGAGGAGTTCGTCGCCTCTAGGCCGACTTTTGATGCATGCGGGCTGGTGCCGCTGGTGTTTTCGGGAGCTCCTACGGTGCCGAAATCGGTGGAGGTGTCTTCTGGCCAGTCCCACGGAGAGGGGGAAGAGGAGGTGGACTCGGAGGAAACTCCGGAAGAGGTGGGGGAGACCTCCCCTCTGAGCAAGGTCGAGTTTCTCCACGCCCTTCCTGATGATGCCGAGGCCGATGCCTACCAAGGAGGGAAGGAGCAACCCCTCGTCCCAATGAAGGGTAGGTCGTTGCTGGTGGACCGTGATACCGCCTCCACCCCAACACCTCCTGGGGCTGGATCCGGTTCTGCCTCCGCACCGCACGGCGCCACCGGAGCCCGAACGCCTGCTCCTCAGGTCCCAATGCTGTCAGGCCTCAAGCTTCATAAGCGGAGGGTGGAGTACCTCGCGGTGGACCGGTAGGTGTCTCGAGCTTCGCTTTATCCCTCCTTCTACTTGTTATTTCCTGACGCTCGCCTTTGGTTGATCAGGCCGACATCTTCGGCGAAGAGGAGGAAGGAGGGTACGGCGGCTGTGCCTCCCTCCCTAGAGCAAGGAGGCAACACCGCCCATGTCTCCCCAGCCTGGTCGTCCTCGCGGGGCTAAGAGGAGCATCGTCGTGCGGTGTCAGCCCCCATAACCCCACTGGCTCCGGAGGTGCTGGTACTTGGCGTGGCTGATGGGCTCCCAGCTGCTCCGGAACCCGCGGTCTCCCAAGCCCTGGTGATGATGTTGCTTCCTCTTACTGCCGCATCTCCACATCCTGGCCCTTCTGCTCCTCCTGCCATCTTGGAGCGTGCCCTTTCAGAGATGACCCAACTGTAGGCGGATCTCCTGAGCGCTAACCCGCGCCTGGTGGCCAGCGTCTGGAGCTGGCCTCCGGCTGGCTTCATTCTGACCTGGCAGTACGCGCGGCGCTGGGCCAGGCTGTTGTGGCTTCCGAGAGGGAGAAGCAAGGGGCCGTCGATGCTGTAGCCGATCGTGAGGCGGTGCTGAAAGATGCCAAGGCCGCCCGTGACCACTGCCAAGTGCTGGAGGGCTTGTTGCAGAGCCTGCACTACAAGCATGCCAAAGAGGTACGCCGCCGCCAAGCAGAGGAGAAGGAGATGAAGGCCCGGGAGGAAACCGTCAAGAACCGTGATGCTGAGCTGGTGGAGCTGGGGAAGAAGCAGGCTGCCAAGCGCACCCGGTTGGAAGAGTTGGAGCAGAAGATGGGGGCGAAGGAAGCCGATCTTGCCGCCAAGGCGTGAGTCCTGGACGAAGACCGTGTGGCCTTCGCTGATCTTGAGAAGAGATCTCGCAAGGTGATGAGGACGCTCTACGAGCATGGCCTGGAGAGGTCGCTGGACACTGACAAGGACGCCCCTGCCCAACTGCTTCCTCTCGTGGTGAAGGTGCTTGAGGAGGTCATTGAGGGCCTTGGTCCCATGGCGGAGGCAGAAGCTCACGTGTCTTCAGCCACACTAACTCGCGTCCTCAGCCATCTGCACCTCCGCGAGCCCAACGCCCGCCTTGACGAGCTGCTGGAGCCTGTAGCTAAAGACGTCTGTGAAGCCGCTGCCGTAGCTGTTCAAGGTCAAGTGGAAGGCTTTGCTGGGGAAGTTCCGTGTCTTTGTCTCCGATCCTCTGTCTAGCGATGCCACGGATCCAGCGGCTGGTGTTGAAGGTGAGCGTATCGTCGCCCACGGGGGAGCACCTTCCGCAGGCGATGGCGACATCCAGGGGTGACCTATTCTTCTCGTTTCATTCCTGTGACATACATCAGGCCTCGTGGAGGCGTTTAGACTTTTCATTTGGTATTGTGAGAAAAATATGCTTGTAATATTTGCTTTGAGATTTCGCGTTTTCCTTCCTATTTGCTTTGTTCTGCGTCGGCAGAGCCCGGCCCTGTGCATACCTCAACCGCCATTGGGCCGACCGGAGACTAGGACGGTCCAAGGAGTGAGGTGCTACATGACCAGTAAGGCTCCTGAGTCGCGATGCTCAGGAGTCCCCCTTGACGTGCGAATAGCATATAGGGAGAGTTCGTGAGGATAGATTAATGTTATACGTCGGCAGGGCCCAGCCCCGCCCATACCTCAACCGCCATTGGGCCGACCGGACACCAGGACGGACCAAGGAGTGAGGGGCTATGTGACCAGTTAGGCTCCTGAGTCGCGATGCTCAGGAGTCTCCTTGACGTTCAAACAATTTCCATAACTGCCCGGGAGGGGTGCGCGACGCCCAGGTCTGGGGGACCTGGTTGGGTGGCGTGCGCTTGGACGTGACCCGAGCGCAGCCTCCATGCCTAGCCCCCTCGCGTGACTCTCCCAAGGGAAGGCGTCATGGTGAGCCTGGGCGCTGAGCCCTGGGTCACCCTCAGTTGTTTATCACCAGCACGGAGCATAGTGCTTCCACTTGTGCACGGGCATAGCCGCTCCTCGGCAGTGTCGACAGCCAGCACGGAGCATGGAGCTTCCACTTGGGTGTGGGATGGGGGCCCCGCTTCAGGAGGAGCCCCCGGGGCGTGTACAGCCCCGCCCTGACACGTGGCTTGCACGGCAGGGCTGCGAAGTGTATCTGGGCACTCGTGAGCCATCGCGGGACTCACGAGGCCCTACCTCAAGGCGGGTTGCACCTGGTCTTGAGTCTTGGTGACTGTATGTCCCTGCAAGGCGGTTAGATGCAAGCACTCTACGTCCTCAGGTCCTGGCACACGAGCGAGCTCAGCCGCTGCTGGTATGCCAGGTCACAATGCCGTGGTCAAGTCCAAGGGGTGAGGGCGGGAGAGCCAGTAAAAGCTCCTGAGTCGCGATGCTCAGGAGCCCCCCTTTTAACGTGCAAGCGGGTTGCATGGGATAAACAGACCCGCAGCGGGCGGCAACCAAGCAGGTGATAGCAGTTGGCAGGTTACGCATGAAGAGCAGATCGACATGGATAAATGCAGGAAGATACATGCCACTGGGTCTGGCCCGAGCGGCTTAGGGATGATGCAGCCCAAGGGCGCCCTCAGTAAGGTAATCTAAAGACTTAAGCAAAAGGGATACGTGCCACAGGGATGGACCCATGTGGCCTGGGAATAATGCAGCCCAAGGGGCGCTCCCAGCTTAAATGAACTTGGAAGATGTCACCTGGTTCTATAGACGAAGTAGACTTGGTGCAGCTGAAGCCACGCGTTGAAGGAATGGCTCCTCATGAACCACCGGGCCCTGAGCCTTGGGAGGCTCTGGGGGCTCAGGAGGTTTCCTGAAGACCTTCCCCATCTCCTCCTGAACAGCGTGGAACCTGGCCTCCTGAGCCGCTAGGACTTGCCACACGTTGCCATGATAGGCCGACGCCACGCTCGGCAAGTTGAAGGGCCTGCGGACATAGCTGTGTGGTGGACCCTCATAGCGGCTCGCACGTGATGGCTAGAAGCGTTCCTGAGATGCGGCCCTGCTGAGCCCTGGGATGTCGATGCAGACGCGAAGCTCAGCAGCCTCGCCTGGATGGTGAGCCGCGCTCGGTGAGCAGCTATCGCCGCGTATGGCTCTCGCGTCTTGTAGCTCTTGGGTGGTCTTAGTGATGAACTCCTGGGTGGTCGGCACTCCTCGCCCTGTGCTCTTCTGAGGAAAGTGTGCCATGAAGCACGCTTCCAAGTGGTGCCCAAGCGCCTCCCTCATGAGGTTGGCAAGGTCTGAGGCTCTCCAGAAGAGAGCCCCCAAGCCCTGCCCGAGGAGGGCGCCAGGCACGCTTTCGTATGCGGCAGAGGGAGGCGCCCCTGGAGCGGGCACTGATCCTGACGAGGCTCCTAACGCGACGCCATTTCTTGGGGTCCTGCGCGGCGCGACAGCTTCTTCTTGGGGATGGTCTCCCGAGGGCCTTCGCTTCAGCTGTCAGTGTTGTCGATAGATGTGGCTTGGAAGGCACGCTCAAGGGAGCACACCACATCCCTTTCTTCACATGGGACCGTGATGATTCCCCCGCTTCCTGGCATCTTGAGGACATTGTAGCCATGGTGAGTGACCGCCATGAACTTGGCCAGGGTTGGATACCCGAGGATCGCAATGTAAAGCAGGCGGATGTGCGCGACGTCGAATTCGATGAGCTCGGTGCGGTAGTGCTTCCGCTCCCCGAAGGTGACAGGCAGGCAGACGTGCCCTATCGGTGTGGTGGAACCGTCGGTCACTCCAAAGAAAGGCTTGGTTGGCTGGAGCTGCTAATACGGCACTTGGAGGTTGTCGAACTTGTCGACGGATAGGACGTTGAGCCCTGCGCCGCCGTCGATGAGAGTCTTGGTGACTTGCACATTGCTGATGACTGGGCAGCACAGCATAGGGAGTGTGCCAGCGGTGGCTGTGCACTTGAGCTGGTGTGCCGAGTTGAAGGTGATGGAAGATTGGGACCACCTGAGGGGGTGCGTGGCCTTGAGCTTGGGGAGCGTCGCGTTCACCTTCCGAGCGAACTGTTTGAAGATGCACTGAGAGGCTGGGGCCTGAGCACCGCCCAAGATGCAAGCGATCGCACGTGGCTCCTGGAAGCCCCTAGCCCCCTTATCCTGGTGGTGTTCATCGTTCCTTCTTGGTGGCGGCAACGGGGGAAGACAGGCGTTGTCCTGGGGGCGATCCTCACAAGGCGGGTCCCTCCAGACGCCCTCGCGAGGTTAGTCCTGCCAGCGGTCCTCATGAGGCCAGTCACGCCACTCCTGGCGCGGGCCACGGTCGTCCCAGCATCCGCCTCCACGCCCCCCTCCACGGCCGTAGCCCCGGTCGTTGCGCTCGAGGCGTCGACCAAAGCGTCCTTCCCGTATGGCTCTGAGCTCTTGACAGTCGCTGGTGTTGTGGGTGTTCATGTTGTGGAAGGTGCAGAACAGACGGCCGTTCTTGGACGACTCGGGCTGATCTTTGCCTCGCTTGGTGTCGGGCTCCACTGAGAGCACCACTGCCTCTTTGCGCTTCATGTCCTTGGCCTTGGCCTTCTTCTCCTCCACTCGTGCAGCTGGCAGCTCAAGGAGAGAGAGGCGCCCCTCCTCAGCTCTTGCGCACTTGGTCGCCAGGTTGAACAGCTACTGAGATGTTGAAAGCTCCTCATGGATAGCCAGCTCTTCCTTCATCTTGACGTCACGGACGCAGTTGGAAAACACGGAGATGATGGCCTCGTCCGTGACCTTGGGGATCTTGAGGCGTGTGTTGTTGAAGCGCTGGATGTACTTCTGGAGGGTCTCTCCTGGCTCTTGCTTGATGTGGCATAGATCGCCCGCTGCAGGTGGGCGGTCACGAGTGCCCCGGAAGTTGGCGACGAAGCGGTCACGCATCTCATCCCGGGAGGAGATCGAGCCATGCTGCAGGTTCAGGAGCCAGGAGCGGGCCGCATCCTTGAGAGCCATGGGAAACCAGTTCGCCATGACTTTTTTGTCGCCGTTGGCCGCTTTGATGCTCAACTTATAGAGCTGCAGGAACTCTGTGGGGTCGGCGGTGCCGTCGTATCGAGGAGGTCGATCTGACTTGAACTTGCCTGCCCAGGCGACGCTACGCAGCTCGGGGGTGAAGGCGCGGCAGCCAGCCGTGTTCGCCGGGGCCCGCTTCTGAGGTGGAGCTTGGTCTTGGCGAGGTTCGCGCTGCGCCACTACAGGCGGCACGCGATCTTGATGAGGTGGCGCAGGGAGCGCTGGTGCAGCTTCTCGTGGCAGCGAGATTTCTTGGTAGCTTCTTTCTTCACGCGCGGGCGCCGGGCGCGATGGATCACACCGCGGAGGCGCGCGCCTTGGCGCCAAGGCACCGTGTTGGGGTCGAGGCGGTGGGGGCATGCCATGATCCCCATCGCCCGCGGCTGGTTGAGGGGGAGGCAGAGAGTGGGACAGCGTCGGAGATCCCCCTGCGGCACGGAGGAGTTCGGCGACGCGGTCGAGCCTCTCCTTGTAGAGGTCATCGACGGGGCGTTAACGCAGGAGCTCGTTCGCTGCGTTGAGCGCGGCCCATGCCTCCATGGGAGCGTTGCCCGTGCCTCCATGGGAGCGCGGTGCGCGTGGGACGAAGAACCAGCAGGGGTGAGTGATGGAGTAGCGGTGCGGCCGTCCTGTCGCACTGAAGGATGCAGCAAGGACGCCTGCTGCTCATTCCCCACTGGGCCGGTAGCAGCGTTGGCGGCGGGGGATGGAGAACGACGAGGTGGCCTGCCGACGGGAGCTATCTGAGCGACGCGGGCGGCGAGGGCAGCCCGACGCTCAGCTCGAGCACGGCGAGCGTCCGACATGGAGATGACGGACCGACGGAGCGACGGACTGACGGAAAGGAAGCTACGGCTCACCCCTACCTGGCACGCCAAATGTCGGATGTGGGGTTCTGGCAAACCCTTAAGGTTCAAACACTGGGGTGCGCGCGAAGTCTTTCCCTCCTTCCGATCTACGCTCTAGCTCGCTAAGATCTTGCGGACGAACTCGACGAACTCAAAACACAAAAAGGCACAAGGTTTATATTGGTTCCGGCCACCGTTGTGGTGTAATACCCTAGTCCAGTGTGGTGGCGGTGGATTGCCTCTTGGGCTGATGATGAGAGCAGTACAAGGGGAAGAACAGCCTCCTGAGATTGAGCTGTTCTTGTGCATATGGACTTGTGTGTATCTCTCGGTCTCTCTCCGCCCTCTCTCTTCTTGGACGCATCTCCCCTCCTACAATGGTGTCTAGTCCTATTTATAGAGGCCCTGGTCCTCTTCCCAAATATTGAGCGGGAAGGGAGCCAACAATGGCGGGCTAATTTGAAGGGGGACAGCTAGTACGAGCTATCCTGACAAAAGGTAGTCTGCGCCTGTGAAAGGCCATGGGGTGACGCCGTCTTGGGCTCCACGATGACCTCCGTCTTGCAGTCCATGGTCTTGGCCTTGTTGCAACGAAATGGCAACCTTTGCCTGAGGCCTCGGTACTCCACGGCTATGCTTGCCCCCTTTGCCCCAAAGACGAAACAAGGACGCTGCGTGCGCTGGTGCCCGCCTGGCGCCTGCCTGGTGTCGGTCATCATGGCTCACGTCACGAGAGCCTCGTGAGGTTCGCCTGGCCTTGATATCTCCGCTCCTCGTGATCCTACCTAGCTAGGCCACTCCAGAGGAGGTCTTGCGTTGTCCGCCTCGTGAGGCTTGGCCCCTCGCAAGGGTCTTGGGTGCCTTGTTGGTGAAGATGGGCCGTACGGCCTGCAGCTTGACCATGCCGCAGCCCGTAGGCAGGAAAGTGTGGGGACCCCAGTTCCCAGAACGCCAACTGAAGGCATAGAAACATAGAATAATCCCATACTATACAGTAAAGAAATTACAACCGATTATACCCACTAGGCATTATGGTTCGGCACTAGTGATACTAAAGCACACACAAATAGCAAATTACATACACTGGGCAAATACAGCTCCTACATCATGGACGCGCATCAACATGACTTACCATTTGAACTATAATCTCTTCAGAAAATAGGATTGGCTGGATTGAGATAGAACAAATTTCAGTCTGCAAAATCTCCAATTCCTTCAGTGTTACCTCAGTGTCTTGTTTCATTTTTTTGACTCCTGCATTTAATACCTGCATGTCCAGTCTCAACTTATTAATTGTACGTTGAGAATCATGTACACGTTGTCTTGCCACCTCCAGTTGATGCTCGAGAACATCAACACATTCCAATTTCAATCCATAATCATTCAGTAATGGGCATGCCGCATTGCTCGCAGATCTTTGTATTGATGTCACTTCAGCATGAAATGTTTCTGTAAGTACACATGACTAGGGCAAAAATATAGTTACAACAGTGAAGCGAGCAAGACAAACTATTTCGTACATGGCAAAGCAGGACTAACAATAATGTCACACGGCATGAAGCGTAAGCAGGTGTGTAACACCCACGATGCGGCTATATCTTCGACGTGTCGGGGCATGACTTAGAGGCATAGCCGCATGGTACTTTGTCGCAAGAGGGGTAGTCTTCACACAATCCCATGTTCTGAATAAGGACGGGATAAAGAGTTGGCTTACAATCGCCACTTCAGACAAATACAAGTTAAACATACATCATCCAGAATACAATCAAGGTCCGACTATGGAACCAAAATGAAAGAAGTCAACCCCAAATGCTAGAACCCCGATCGTCCCAACTGGGCACCACTACTGATCAACTGGAAACGCAACAACACACGAACACGATCTTCATCAAGCTCCCACTTGAGCTCAGTTGCGTCATCTGCACTAGTATCAACAGAGCCCACTTGAGCCCACTTGAGAACTACCTATCTAGGCAAGTTTGAATGAGGCCGGAACAACAAACAACATGTCTGGAAACTCCTCATGTGCATATTTTAGGTTTGATACTGTTCTGCCCTAAACCATGTTATTGAGTTGTTAAACATGCAAAGCAAGTACACCATGTTAAACTAGGCATTTTCCTACCCCATTTATATATAAAGTTTGTTAGGTTTGGAGCTACGGTTATTTAGTTACGAAATAAAGTATTTTAGCATGCATACTAGCAAATTAATGCAAACATCAGTTTTAAACATTTTAAACATAGATGAAAGTTGGATATTATGAAACTAGACACTATTCTAAGCATTTTTCATATTAAGTTTGTTTTAATATGATGCACCGTTTGTGAGTTATTAATTGCATGATGCAGAGGCACTTTACTGTAAAACTGCACTCTCTGGAAAAAAATAGCTAAAACGTCCAGGAGAAAAAAAACATGCGTTGGGCCGAATCTTGCTGGCCCAACAGGAACTAGGGAGGGGCTGGGCGCGTCCTCACCGTGGGCCATGGCCCAGAACTGTGTCGGAGACCTCGCAGGCCTTGGCGCTAGTGGGCCGACGCGGGAGAAGGCTACGCGGTTACAACGTCGAGGCTGGGGGTCAACGAGGCGGGGCGGTCCACGCAAGGCAGGGGCGCATCGTCCTCCCCGTAGAATGAAGCAGAGGAGGGGGCTGGGAACCTCCATCGGCCGCATGCAGAGAACCCCAATGAGGAACGGGCAGCTGACGGCGGGAACGGGCGGAGTTTGGTCGCTGGTGACGGATCCAGGCCGGATCCAGGCGGGCGTGGCACCAAGGGCTCCGAACAGCGGCCGGAGATCCATGGCGGGGTTCCCTGGCGGTGACTTGGTCAAACAGGAGAGAAAACAATTGGTTAGAGGAGAGAGGAGAAAGCATAAAGGGAAAAGGGACACGAGGCAGGGGACCTGCTGGTCCAGCGGCGGTGTCCTGGTGGTTGAGGCCGCCGGCGACGTCCTGGATCGAGATGCAGGATGAGGGAACGGGGCGCTCGGGACTGCTGCTACTCCTTTGCGGGCGAGCGGTCGCGAGGGGCTGCGAGCGCTGAACATCTCCGGGAGCGCGAAGGCGAGGTAGACACGGACTGCTGTGGCTCGGCTTGCAGTTTGTCGGGCGAGTAGATCGAGGAACGGAGCGCGATGGTTGGTCAAGCACGGAAAACAGAGAAGAGACAGTGGTCGCGGTGACTAGGAGTATCCTAGGGATTAGGGATTGGTCCTATTATTGCACTGCTATTTATAGTAAGTGGTTGTGGGTAGGGCTATCTCATCCCTCCGATCATAATCGGATGGTCGAGAAAAAATATACTAGGAGAGTACAAATAAGAATACGGTGATGTTTTGTAGATGTTTGGGGATGATCCGGACCCGTTGGTGAGAACTGCCTGGGTCGGGTCCGGGACAGTTTTCGGACGCGCGCGCGAGGAGGACCGCGGGCTGACGAGAGAGGTTAGGTTGGGCCTGGCGGTAGGTAGTGGACTGTGTTGGCAAGCTAGGGAGGAAAGAGAGGGAAAACCCGGCAACAGTTTTCGGAGACCGAAAACGTCCGACGTTAGACCGGCTATAATGCCGCTATAGTTATCCGTTGGGGCGTCAAACGCACTCCGAATGCGATATAATAAGACCGCATGCCAACTTTCATCCCATTCCTAGAACATTTTCCGGCCACTTACAAAATAATATTTCGGACATGCCGCGGGCGCGTGCAAGTGTGTCTGGGCTCAGAACGGACAACGGAAAGAACTAGGAGACCGGGACGGATGCAAGCTTTGAAAACATGATGATGTAATGCACATGATGACATGGCAAGATGCAACACTCAAGCGAATGACACGGCAACAAACAGCGAATAACTGGAAGACAGCTGGCGCATCGTTCTCGGGGCGTTACAAGGTGATATTTCAAAAATTATAAAAAAGGTAGTCTGTGCAGCCTACATACAGAAATCTCTCTTCGCTCACCAGAGGAGCATGATGTTGGGGCCTAATCCAAAACACAAACAAGTTACAAATTTAGACAGCACGTTGCGTATAAGTAAGCAAGGAGTTGGCCATTCTGTAGCTCAATAAAAGTCTTAGGGAGCGAGGGTTTCATACAAACATACTACAGCAAGCAAAACTATGCAATCATTAGCCTAGTATAAACTAGATTGTGAGCCTCATGCAATAATAGTTGGTTAATAGCCTTCAAAGCTTCATGCACACTTCCCTAGAGTAATTAAATGTTAAGGCATGTAATTATGTCAACTAATAATTATACAAGTACCCAACATCAGGCATCATTCTTTGGGCATCACATTAACTAAGGACAAATAAAGAAATTGAAAAGAGCAAATTAACTATGCCTGTTGAGTTGGATACAGTGACTTACCTTAACAGGTTGAAGAGGCTCAGTGCAACTCATACTTCTCTTGCAAGGCTCCTTCCTAACATCTTGTACTTGGAAATCCTCTATCTTATCTTCATTGCACCCCCTCCGCAAGGTGACACAAACTAGTTACTCGTCTCCTTGGAAGATAAATATACATACTTTCAAGTCTGTGAACACAAAAGGATGAGATTATAACAAAACAACACCACATAATGAAACATGCCGCATCTCTTGCACTTGCACACAATGAAATGAGCATTTACTATGTCTGCACTATGTAAAAACTAGGCATACCTTTGAACTGGATCTCCAGGTGCTCTTGGAGTTCCTACTTTGGTGTATAGCCAAACCTTTATATCACCTATGAGTTAGAAAAGGCCCCACTATAGCAACCCTTAGTGTTTAAATCATTGACAAGCAATTGGACAAGTGTGTGAGCAAATCTTACATATCAAGAAAAGAAGCAAAGAAGGAGGTTTAAAGACCATCACTTGACTGACCAGATTTAAGGGGCATTTAAACATCATGTGCAACGTGTGAACTAACATAATCATTGCATATTCCAGATTCTACAATGGAATACACATGTATTAGGTTATGCCATGTATGATGATGCCTAAATGTACACTATAGCAGGCAGGAGTGATTCATCATTGCACGCACAATTGAATTGTAGGTTAAGGGCCAGTTCTATTCCGCCTTTTCGGGGCTTATTGTCAAAATAAGCCATAAAAGATGTAAAGAAGTCTTTTTGGAGTTATGGGCTTGGGATTAACTAATTTCGCGTTGCAGGGGGGTGTTTCGGGTAGAACCTCACTAAAAATTGAAGGGAAGGGGAATAGAGAAATGACTCTGTTGTCTGCCTATATTACACTCAAAATGCAATTTCTGACACCCGCATCACACCTCACACGCAAGTAAAAACAAACACGCAACCGTTCATTGCCCTGCCTGCTTGCATCTCCTCTCCACTTTCCCTCTACCTCGATCCCCTGCCTGCAGTACTAGGGTTCCTCCAGTGAGCCGTCGCAACTGGTCCCATCTTGCCTGGTCCTCGATGATGCTCTGTCCATCTAGGCTACATGGCCAGTGGGTAGGGGCAAATCTCCCTGGCTGCTCCTCCCTCTTGCGCCGCCCCTCATTCTCATGGTCTCCACCAGCTGCTCCATTGTGGTTTGTCCAACGCACTACTCCAGCAGGCGCTGCACAACTACGGCTGATGCCACACTGCGGCAGAAGGCACCTTATTCCCCCTCCCCACATCCCAGGCCATGGCCTTGAGGTGCTGTTGAAGGATGAGCTCATCCAACAAGGTGAGGATCTCCTCTGATTTTTTTGCCAAATTTTCATTCTGGTCCACTATACGATGAGTTGTTATGAGCTGCTTCTGCTGCTGCTATATGATGCGTTGCTATGAGCTGCTCCTGCTGCTACTGTATGATGAAATGGTATGAGCTGCTGCTATATGATGAATTGCTATGAGTTGCTGCTACTATATGAGGAATTGTTATAAGCTGATCTTGCTGATGCTGTATGATGAATTGTTATGAGCTGCCCCTGCTGATGCTATATGATGAATTGCAATGAGCTGCTCCTTCTGTTGCTACATGATGAAATGCTATGAGTTGCTCCTGCCGCTGCTATATGATGAATTGCTATGAGCTGCTCCTGCTGTTGCTATATGATGAATTGCTATGAGCGCTCATGCTGCTGTTATATGATGAATTGCTATGAGCTTCTACTGGTATATGATGAATTGCACACTGCTGTTGTTGTTGTACGAAGAGTTGCTATGAGCTGATGCTGCTGCTATATGATGGTTTCAGGTGGTGCTGCTATATGATAATAACCAGCCACTTGGACCATCGAATTTCAATAAATAATTATTCTTCATTTAAATGTGGGTCATGTATTCTTCGTTTAAATTAGGCAATGGGATCTCTGTGGAAAACATTGACCAAAGTAGATTGTGCCAAGTAGATGGTATCTTTTTATTTGCATTTTGAGCAAAATAGTGATGGCCTGTTTTCCTATCATATTAATTACTACACTGGGTTCAATTTGTGATGTTCACAAGTCAATTTATTTTTCATATGGGCAGCAAAATGAAAAAATATAGTGCAATCTAGACTTTTCACTGATCATACCAAAGATAAGCTGAAAACGCAACGAAAAGAACTGGTTGGCTTATTACATGGAGCTTATATTCACATGTGCTTATTTTCTTAGGGTAACTCGTAATAATTGTCCCTAAGAAACTTGGCCAATAGAAATGACATACAAATAACATGTCACGATGATTGCAATGGAGTAGTGACGTACCATAGCACACTGTATAGGCTCACCACTGCCTCTCCTTTTTTTGCGATGTTCCATGAAATTGCCACATACATCTTGTACTTTCTCATTGTGTAACCCTATCTGCAAGTTGACACAACTAATTTCAGACATCTCTACATGATAATACATTGCATATCCCTTACGCATATTTAAACCACCAATTAATGATTGTGTGCGTAGCATAAACTAGACATGACTCTGTGTGCTGGACTAGCAGGAACTCTAAGGGAGCCTAATGTAGTGCATTGCAATTCCTACATGCCACCTACGATTTTGTGTAATGTATTGCCTTTGTTCCTAAATATATGTCTTTGTAGAGATTCCAGTATGGACCACATACAGATGTATATATATATATATATATATATATATGCATTTTCGAGTGTAGATTCACTCATTTTGCTCCGTATGTAGCCTATAGTGGAATCTCTAGAAAGACTTATATTTAGGAACGGAGGTATGAGGTAGTATCATGTATGACATCTACATATCTAATTTGGCAGCCAGTAGTAGAAATCATTGTCTGCACAAAGGGATTACTGGTCGAAAATCCTAGCAAAGCATGCTGGCAGGCACATAACAATACAAGAGAGAGAGAGACGCACTTACAAGATCATAGCAATGCCTCAGTCCATGATCTTGGTTGGCCAAGCTGCTAGATCCAAAAGAAACATCATCCTTGTATTTTTTTACCAGCTGCATAACAGGTAACAACGACCTGTTAGTATTTTTGAAGTACATCGGGTAGGTGATGTTGGACGGGTTTAAAGGTGACAAGTACCTAGGCCGTGGCGGGTGCTTGGCATCTTTCCAGACGGTGGGAATCAGGTTAGAAAGGTCAAGGGTAATGACGCTGCGCTGGCTATCTCTGCCTGCATGGCGCTGCCGCAGGCATGGGAGGCGCGCCCACAGACACTGGTGGCGCGGTACGATGCGGCAGCGATGATGCCCGTACCGGTGTGCTCACCGCCGTGCCGGCATGGAGCAACTCACCACACCTCATCGAGCTGAATTGGTGTAATGCCCTCGATGCGGCTATATCTCCCACGTGTCGAAGCACGACTTAGAGGCATAACCGCATTGAAAGCAATGTCGCAAGTGAGGTAATCTTCACACAACCCATGTAATACATAAGGGAAAGAGATACATAGTTGGCTTACAATCGCCACTTCACACAAGTACATGAATAAAGCATTACATCATCCAGATACAATCAAGGTCCGACTACGGAACCAAAATAAAAGAAGAACCCCAAATGCAACACGGTCCCCGATCGACCCCAACTAGGCTCCACTACTGATCAACTAGAACGAAACAACACAAAGGACAAGATCTTCAACAAGCTCCTCCTGAGCTGGGTTGCGTCGTATGCATGGACTCATTGGCACCTGCAAGCTGGTTTTGGATGTATCTGTGAACCACGGGGACTCAGCAATCTCGCACCCTCGCGATCAAGACTATTTAAGCTTATGGGTAAGTTAAAAGTATGAGGTGGAGCTGCAGCAAGCGACTAGCATATATGGTGGCTAAACATACGCAAATGAGAGCGAGAAGAGAAGGCAAAGCACGATCGAGAAACTATGATCAAGAAGTGATCCTAGAACAACCTACGTCAAGCATAACTCCAACACCGTGTTCACCTCCCGGACTCCGCCGGAAAGAGACCATCACGGTTACACACGCGGTTGATGCATTTTACTTAAGGTCAACTTTAGGTTTTCTACAACCGGACATTAACAAATTCCCATCTGCCCATAACCGCGGGCACGGCTTTCGAAAGTTCAAATCCCTGCAGGGGTGTCCCAACTTAGCCCATGACAAGCTGTTACGGTCAACGAAGGAATAGACCTCCTCCCGAGACGTTCCGGTCAGACTCGGTATCCCGGTTCTACAAGACACTTCGACAAGTTAAAAGAAATCCAGCAACACCGCCCGAATGTGCCGACAAAACCCGATAGGAGCTGCACATATCTGTTTCTCAGGGCACACTCAGATGAGACTAGCTATGAGTAAAACCAACCCTCAAGTTTCCTCGAGGTGGCCCCGCAGGCAGCTTAGTTCGGACGAACACTCAGAGAGGCACTGGCCCGGGGGGGTTAGAATAAAGATGACCCTTGAGTCTACACAACCCAAGGGAAGGTGGTAGGTTGTTAGTGCAAATGGTAAAACCAAGGTTGGGCATTGCTGGAGGAGTTTTATTCAAGGCGAACTGTCAAGGGGTTCCCATTATTACCCAACCGCGTAAGGAACGCAAAATCCGGGAACATAACACCGATATGACGGAAACTAGGGCGGCAAGAGTGGAACAAAACACCAGGCATAAGGCCGAGCCTTCCACCCTTTACCAAGTATATAGATGCATTAATTAAATAAGAGATATTGTGATATCCAAACATGGAACAAGCTCCAAACTTCACCTGCAACTAACAACGCTATAAGAGGGGCTGAGCAAAGCGGTAACATAGCCAAACAACGGTTTGCTAGGACAAGGTGGGTTAGAGGCATGATTCAACAATATAGGATGCATGATAAGCAAGTGGTAGGTATCGCGGCATAGGCATAGCAAAAGAGCGAGCAACTAAACAAGCAAAGATAGAAGTGATTTCAAGGGTATGGTCATCTTGCCTGAAATCCCGCAAGGAAGAAGAACGAGTCCATGAAGAAGACAAACGGACGTAGACGAACGGATCCTCACAACTCTGGAACGGAACCGAAGCTCATGAGAAAGGCAACCCGTAAAGAAGCAAACAACATAGTAAACAACCAACACATAGACATGGCATGATGCACAAACAAGTATGATGCATGTCCGATTTAATGATACATGGCATGGCAAAGTGCACAAGCAACCCTACAAATTAAGTGTAGCACAATATGCAACGGAGTTGCATATTGCCAAAACACCACATAACGTATTTAGTTCGATCTTGTTTATGTACCCAACAATATTAAATGATGTTAGCATGGCAAGAAGGTGATGCAAAGTAAAACTACCTATCTAGTCAAGTTTAAATGAGGCCAGAAGCAACGAACAACAATTCTGGGAACTCCTCATATGCATATATTAGGTTTGGTCCTATTCTGCCCTAAACCAAATTTTAGAGTTATTAAACATGCAAGATGACGCCACCATGTTAAACTAGGCAAAATTCTACCCCATTTGCATATAAAGGTTGTTACAAACGGAGCTACGGTTATTTAGTTATGAATTAAACCATTTTAACAAACTATATGAGCAAATTTAAACAAACAACATTTTAAATATTTTAAACATGGATGAAAATGGCAAATTATTAAACTAGAAGAAATTCTAAGCAAGTTTCATATATAAGTTATTTACATGTGATGCACGGTTTAGAAGTTATTAAATGCATGATCCCAAAGGGGTTTTCTGTAAAACAGCAATCCTGTGGAAATTAGCTAAAATTCGCAGCAACGGAAAAAAATACTACAGGCCGAAACTGGGGCGGACTGGGCTCAGCTCGCTGGATCTGGTCCACGCGCGAAATGCTGGGGCTGGCGGTCGAGAGGGTCAGCGAGGCAGATTCGGTCAACGAAGGTAGGCGAGGCGAGCGCTCCCTGATCCATCGTTTCTGAAGACGAAAAGAATGCCAAGCCCGGCATGGAGCACCGGCGAGATGCGGGCGAGGGGGCAGCGGGGTCCTGGGCGACCGGATCTGGCTGGGAACGGGCTTGGACGGCACCGGGCTTAAGGAGGCCAAGGCTCTATGGCAGCATCCATGGCCGGGCAGCGATGTTCGTTCCTGCAGAGGCACGGGAGAGAGAGGGCACAAGCTGTGAGAGAGGGGCAAGGGATGAAGAGATTGTAGGACGGCGGTGGAGGCGCTGGTCTGTTCCAGCAGCGTCGAGGAAGGCTAGCACCGCAAGAGAGCAAGGGCTCCTCTTGCTGTTCGGGAACGAAGGCGGCTGCAGGCACTCGGGCTCCTCTCGCACAAGGAGACGAGGTCGAGCGGTCCTGCTCAGGGTCTCCAGCGGGCGCACCACGAGCGCGCGGGGATGGTGGCGGCTCCGTTGCCCTGTTCACAGAGAGATAGAGGAGAAAACAATGTGAGGTTTGGGGGAGAAGAAAAAGAACGGGGAAGGAAGAAAAGGCGGGGTGAGGTTCCTCCGGCGACTGGGAGCTGCTGCTCCGGCTGCTTGCAGGTGAGGAGGACCACAGGAGGTGCGAGGCAGGGGCTCCTGCTACTGGCCGGAAAGCATGGAAGGTGGTCGGAGGCCGCGGTTTTGAGGGGGGAGGATCTGAGAGGGAAGGTGGTTGGCTCGGTGCTGAAACCAAAGGAGAGAGTGGCGGCGGCGTGGGGATTTGGTGGAGATTGGACAGGCTAGGGCTAGAACTGAACTGCTATATATAGTAGGTGGCTAGAGTTAGGGGTACCTCGTCCCTCCGGTCAAAATCGGACGGTCAGGAAAAAAATAGGCTAGGGAGGCCAAATAAGAAAACGGCGACGTTTTGTAGACATTTGGGGATGATCCGGACACAACGGTGACGACTCCACGGGTCAGGTCTGGGGAAGTTTCGGATGCGCACGTGAGGAGGGCTGCGGCCTGACAAGAGAGGTTAGGTTGGACCTGGCGGTAAGTAGTGGGCTGTGTAGACGGTCTTGAGCTGAGAAAAGAGAAGAGAAAGAGAGAGAGACCTGGCGACTGTTTCCGGAGACCGAAAACGTCTGACATTAGACCGGCTATGATGCCGCTATAGTTTAACGGTTGGGCTATCAAACGAACTCCGAATGCGATGAAACTTGGCGGGCGACCTACTAAAAACATAACAACACCGCACGCCAACTTTCAACCCATTCCGAGAACATTTTCCGCCCACTTATAAAATAATATTTCGGACATGCCGCGGGCGCGTGCGAGTGTGGTTGGGCTCAGAACGGACAACAGACGGAACTGGGGGAAACCCGGACGAATGCAAGTTTTGAAAACATGATGATGCAATGCACATGATGACATGACAAGATGCAACACGCAAGCGAAAGACAACACAACAACAGCGAATAACTGGAGGACACCTGGCACATCCGTCTCGGGGCGTCACAACACTCCACCACTATGAGAGGATCTCGTCCAGAGATCTAGAATGGCACCGGAGAGACAATGGAAAAGAAAGAGAAGAGGTAAAACTAAGTTGCTTCTTTGACGAATGAGTGAAACCAAAGAACCTTGAAAAGGTTTGGCCATTTGAGAAAAGAATACAACGGAGATGAACAAAGTTGAAAGCACTCCAATAAGAAAGAGGAAAAAGAAAGAACCGATACGGTGAGCACTTCGGTTGAAAAGGGATGAAGCCTTGATAAAATGAAAGAGCTTGAGCAAAAGGGACACAACACTCCGGTTTAAAAGGATACACCAAGAAAATAACACGGTCCTGTCAAAATGAAAAGATGGGTTGAAGAGAGCAACATCACAAAGCCTCCGGAACAAAATTAAGAATGGAATGGAATGAACGAAGGGAAACAACATCTTGAGGGAGCACGCTTACAACAAATGCTAGAACGGAGTTGTTGGAAAACCAACAACGAAAAGAATAAGCTTGATACGGTCTTATGGAATACAATTTAAAATATGAGGTGACATTCTGCCACTCACGGGAAAAAGAATTGGGTTGATATGAACAGATTGACGAGAAAGTATATCGCACCAGAAAGGATAAATGAAGAACTTAGATCACTTATAAGCCCCATAATTAGCAACAATCCTTAGGGAAGGTTTAAGGTGAAATATAACCCAAGATAACTCCAATGACGAGATTAATGGATTTAAAATATCTCATTCTTAACAACATGTGAATCATGAAACATGAACTCGAATTATCAAGAATGACATAAAACCATCTCCAATAATATGGTAGAAAGAAATGCACTCCGGATTGCAAGAAGGAGAATACTTGAGCTCTTTAGAAAAAGAATGTTGATGAGCACTTCGAGAGAGAATTAAATCCTTGATCAACCAACATGTAGAGCCTACATGAGGAAACTCTAGTAACAAAAGCATGATCGAACGGAAAGAAAATAAATGAGGAAAGTAAGGTTAAAGCCTTGCAATGATTGGATGAAGCTTAGCAACGAGATATTTGAGATAGCTTGGAACTCCGGAAAAGAAAAGATGAAACAATAGAAACCGAGAATTTGGTGAACCTCCGGAATAAGGAATTAATCACTTGGATGAAAGAAGAATAAGAATTACATTATGCTTGTCCTCCACCAATTTAGATTGATGACAAGCAACGGATTTGGAATACTACCTATTCTCGTAGAGAGGATTAAGATGGATATAGCGTAAACTTGAGAATGTCTTCCACGAACCACCCGTAGAATTAGGAAACAACGAATGAACTGATATGATAAGAAGAAGAAAAAAATCTTGAATGAACCACCGTAAGCATTGAAAATGAACGAAGAGAAGATAAAGAAACACCGGGAAGAATTATAAAATGAACGAAGATGCTTGAGAGGATTAAGATACATGAGAACAAAGAGATCACGAGCCGATTAAAGATCACTTGAACGAAGCACCGGTAAAATTGGAGAATGAGAGATGAAAGCTAGAAGAATAATCCCGAAATGATGGCCTTCGGAGAATCAATACTGAAAATACTCTGAATTACTCCGGATGGGTGAAAAGAATTCCCACAATCGGAAATAATTATGAGAGAATGGCATAAAGCTATCACCATGAATCTTGAAGAGACAAGACAAGATTGAGAGAAAATCTTCTTCGGTCTTCAATATCTGAGAATGACGATGAGAAAGACCACCAAATTGTTGAGATACTCTGGGATGAAAAATGGAAAGGTTGAACCAACGATGAAAGAATTTTGAAAGATCTTGGAGAAAGACATTTGACTGATGGTAAATCATTCTTACGTCAAACTTCGAAAAGAATTTGAGAATACCTCCGAGAAAATAGAAGAGTTAGGTAAGATCCTGGAAAAGACCTGTGGGTTAGGGCCCACTGAAAAGAAACACCGTTGAACGATTTAAGAGAGAAAGCACCGGTTGAATTAAAAGGCTTGAATGAGATAACATCCTCGAAAGAGCTTGAACGAAAGCAGAGTGGAAACACGAATCTTCGGGATATCTTGAGCACTCCGGAACAAATGAATAGCAAGTGGGGAATGATTATGAGGTGCACCGGCATAAGAAAAGCATTGGGCAAAAGAAAAGACTATGCTCGATACCAAAGCTTGAATTAAATCTATCGGAGAAGAAAAAGAATGAAGAATAACGAACTTGAAGAGCATCTTCATGAGAACCGCTGGGTAAGAATATTGACTGGAAAAGGATGGAGAGACTTCACAAGAATAAAAGATACTTGATTAAAACATCGGATTCCTTGAAGAAAAAGGGTGGGTGGGCTGGAAAAACAAAGGCAACTTGGAGACGGATGAAACAAACACCGTTGAGAAGACTTGAGTTGATCTTGCAAATGTTGAAACGATCGGATCCACTTGAAGAGAAGCACACCGGTTGAACAAGATTGACATGACAAACTTAATTATCGTGAAGGATTGGTATTCACATCGGAGTATGAGAACACCATTTCGGGAAGGTATGGAATCAACACTTGACACTGAAGCAACTCGAATACCAAAACTCAAAACAAAACAAGGATTGGCTTGCAGAATAAGCCGGAACAAACATATGATAGAGATTTCGTCCGAAGTTTTCATGGTGGGGCCTACACGGGCTCGATTGTACAGCACCATCATGTACAAGGCAGTGCACATGACATACAAAGCGTCCCCGAGTCGGCATAGCCAAGAACTCTTTAAGACACAACGAGACCACTGTAAAACCAACCGTGAATAGGTGGACCACTAGACGTCGAACCCCAATTTCATATCATACATCTGTCGGAAAGATACCCTAAGAGCTACTTGAATTCCCACTTATAAACTCCCTAAACTTTCCAGTTATGCAATCAGGTGTTGGGGATACAGGGGAAGCATAATATCTCACCCAAAACTAGCAAATCCTACATCTAGCTGTATCCATCCTTCAACACATAACCAAGAAACCTTCGGAAATCATCTACCTCAACCTTCGAAAAGCATCCGTTATACGAGTTATGGCAATACTACCGAACTCCCGCCCCAGTACTGGGTGGCGTCGAGGTTATCTCACCAATGAACTGCATAAAAGAGATTTTCGATGTCGGTGTACTAAACTCAGGTATTCCAGAACTGCAACGATAAAATTGTGACTACAACACCTCGGAGCTCAATTCCCTGGGACACTGCCACAAAACCCCTGACAGGATGCACCAAGACAATGTTCTCGTCACAAAACCATCGGAACGATTCCAAGATACCCGCGTGATCCTAAATTTTTTTTAGTGAAATTTGAGAAGAGAAGAGTCAAAACTCTACGTCAGGATGCCTTACCAGAGCAATGAAGGGTCTGGGGAGTAAAAAGAATTCCTAAACTCTCCGATATATAATTCCTAAATGACTCAAAACATTTTTCTAGACTCAACAACGGCTGCTAAAAACGATTAATCAGTGGGGGCTCCTAAGGTCGGGGAAGGCTCTGATACCAACTTGTAACGCCCTCGATGCGGCTATATCTCCCACGTGTCGAAGCACGACTTAGAGGCATAACCGCATTGAAAGCAATGTCGCAAGTGAGGTAATCTTCACACAACCCATGTAATACATAAGGGAAAGAGATACATAGTTGGCTTACAATCGCCACTTCACACAAGTACATGAATAAATCATTACATCATCCAGATACAATCAAGGTCCGACTATGGAACCAAAATAAAAGAAGAACCCCAAATGCAACACGGTCCCCGATTGACCCCAACTGGGCTCCACTACTGATCAACTAGAATGAAACAACACAAAGGACAAGATCTTCAACGAGCTCCTCCTGAGCTGGGTTGCGTCGTCTGCACGGACTCATCGGCACCTGCAAGCTGGTTTTGGAAGTATCTGTGAGCCACGGGGATTCAGCAATCTCGCACCCTCGCGATCAAGACTATTTAAGCTTATGGGTAAGGTAAAAGTATGAGGTGGAGCTGCAGCAAGCGACTAGCATATATGGTGGCTAAACATACGCAAATGAGAGCGAGAAGAGAAGGCAAAGCACGATCGAGAAACTATGATCAAGAAGTGATCCTAGAACAACCTATGTCAAGCATAACTCCAACACCGTGTTCACTTCCCGGACTCCGCCGAAAAGAGACCATCACGGTTACACACGCGGTTGATGCATTTTAATTAAGGTCAACTTCAGGTTTTCTACAACCGGACATTAACAAATTCCCATCTACCCATAACCGCGGGCACGGCTTTCGTAAGTTCAAATCCCTGCAGGGGTGTCCCAACTTAGCCCATGACAAGCTGTCACGGTCAACGAAGGAATAGACCTCCTCCCGAGATGTTCCGATCAGACTCGGTATCCCGGTTCTACAAGACACTTCGACAAGTTAAAACAAATCCAGCAACACCACCTGAATGTGCCGACAAAACCCGATAGGAGCTGCACATATCTCTTTCTCAGGGCACACTCAGATGAGACTAGCTACGAGTAAAACCAACCCTCAAGTTTCCCCGAGGTGGCCCCGCAGGCAGCTCAGTTCGGACCAACACTCAGAGGAGCACTGGCCCGGGGGGGGGGGTTAGAATAAAGATGACCCTTGAGTCCACAGAACCCAAGGCAAGGTGGTAGGTTGTTAGTGCAAATGGTAAAACCAAGGTTGGGCATTGCTGGAGGAGTTTTGTTCAAGGCGAACTGTCAAGGGGTTCCCATTATTACCCAACCGCGTAAGGAACGCAAAATCCCGGAACATAACACCGATATGACGGAAACTAGGGCGGAAAGAGTGGAACAAAACACCAAGCATAAGGCCGAGCCTTCCACCCTTTACCAAGTATATAGATGCATTAATTAAATAAGAGATATTGTGATATCCCAACAAGTAAACATGTTCCAAACATGGAACAGGCTCCAAACTTCACCTACAACTAACAACGTTATAAGAGGGGCTGAGCAAAGCGGTAACATAGCCAAACAACGATTTGCTAGGACAAGGTGGGTTAGAGGCTTGGTTCAACAATATAGGAGGCATGGTAAGCAAGTGGTAGGTATCGCGGCATAGGCATAGCAAAAAAGAGAGCAACTAAACAAGCAAAGATAGAAGTGATTTCGAGGGTATGGTCATCTTGCCTGAAATCCCGCAAGGAAGAAGAACGAGTCCATGAAGAAGACAAACGGACGTAGACGAACGGATCCTCACAACTCCGGAACGGAACCGAAGCTCACGAGAAAGGCAACCCGGAAAGAAGCAAACAACATAGTAAACAACCAACACATAGACATGGCATGATGCACAAACAAGTATGATGCATGTCCGATTTAATGATACATGGCATGGCAAAGTGCACAAGCAACCCTACAAATTAAGTGGAGCACAATATGCAACGGAGTTGCATATTGCCAAAACACCACATAACGTATTTAGTTCGATCTTGTTTATGCACCCAACAATATTAACTGTTGTTAGCATGGCAAGAAGGTGATGCAAAGTAAAACTACCTATCTAGTCAAGTTTAAATGAGGCCGGAAGCAACGAACAACAATTCCGGAAACTCCTCATATACATATATTAGGTTTGGTCCTGTTCTACCCTAAACCAAATTTTAGAGTTATTAAACATGCAAGATGATGCCACCATGTTAAACTAGGCAAAATTCTACCCCATTTGCATATAAAGGTTGTTAAAAACGGAGCTATGGTTATTTAGTTATGAATTAAACCATTTTAACAAACTATATGAGCAAATTTAAACAAACAGCATTTTAAATATTTTAAACATGGATGAAAATGGCAAATTATTAAACTAGAAGAAATTCTAAGCAAGTTTCATATATAAGTTATTTACATGTGATGCACGGTTTAGAAGTTATTAAATGCATGATCCCAAAGGGGTTTTCTGTAAAACAGCAATCTTGTGGAAATTAGCTAAAATTTGCAGCAACGGAAAAAACTACTACAGGCCGAAACTGGGGCAGACTGGGCCTCACATTGGGCCTTGAGGCCGGCTGCTGGGCTCGGCTCGCTGGATCTGGTCCACGCGCGAAATGCTGGGGCTGGCAGTCGAGACGGTCAGCGAGGCAGATTCGGTCAACGAAGGTAGGCGAGGCGAGTGCTCCCTGATCCGTCGTTTCTGAAGATAAAAAGGACGCCAAGCCCGGCATGGAGCGCCGGCGAGATGCGGGCGAGGGGGCAGCGGGGTCCTGGGCGACCGGATCTGGCCGGGAACGGGCTTGGACGGCGCCGGGCTTGAGGAGGCCGAGGCTCTATGGCAGCATCCATGTCCGGGTTGCGATGTTCGTTCCTGCAGAGGCACGGGAGAGAGGGGGCGCAAGCTGTGAGAGAGGGCCAAGGGAGAAAGAGATTGTAGGACGGCGGTGGAGGCGCAGGTCTGTTCCAGCGGCGTCGAGGAAGGCTAGCACCGCAAGAGAGCAAGGGCTCCTCTTGCTGTTCGGGAACGAAGGCGGTTGCAGGCACTCGGGCTCCTCTCGCACGAGGAGACGAGGTCAAGCGGTCCTGCTCAGGGTCTCCAACGGGCGCACCGCGAGCGCGCGGGGATGGTGGCGGCGCCGTTGCCCTGTTCATAGAGAGACAGAGGAGAAAACAATGTGAGGTTTGGCGGAAAAGAAAAAGAACGGGGAAGGAAGAAAAGGCAGGGTGAGGTTCCTCCGACGACTGGGAGCTGCTGCTCCGGCTGCTTGCAGGCGAGGAGGACCACAGGAGGTGCGAGGCAGGGGCTCCTGCTACTGGCCGGACAGCATGGGAGGTGGTCGAAGGCCGCGGTTTTGAGGGGGGAGGATCTGAGAGGGAAGGTGGTTGTCTCGGCGCTGAAACCAAAGGAGAGAGTGGCGGTGGCGTGGGGATTTGGTGGAGATTGGACAGGCTAGGGCTAGAATTGAACTGCTATATATAGTAGGTGGCTAGAGTTAGGGGTACCTCGTCCCTCCGATCAAAATCGGACGGTTAGGAAAAAATAGGCTAGGGAGGCCAAATAAGAAAACGGAGACGTTTTGTAGACGTTTGGGGATGATCCGGACACAACGGTGACGACTCCACGGGTCGGGTCTGGGGAAGTTTCGGACACGCACGTGAGGAGGGTTGTGGGCTGACGAGAGAGGTTAGGTTGGACCTGGCGGTAAGTAGTGGGTTGTGTAGACGGTCTTGAGCTGAGAAAAGAGAAGAGAAAGAGAGAGAGACCCGGAGACTGTTTCCGGATACCGAAAATGTCCGACGTTAGACCGGCTATAATGCCTCTATAGTTTAATGGTTGGGCTATCAAACGAACTCCGAATGCGATGAAACCTGGCGGGCGACCTACTAACAACATAACAACACCGCACGCCAACTTTCAACCCATTCCGAGAACATTTTCCGACCACTTATAGAATAATATTTCGGACATGCCGCGGGCGCGGGCGAGTGTGGTTGGGCTTAGAACGGACAACAGGCGGAACTGGGAAACCCGGACGGATGCATGTTTTGAAAACTTGATGATGCAATGCACATGATGACATGACAAGATGCAACACACAAGCGAAAGACAACGCAACAACAGCGAATAACTGGAGGACACCTGGCACATCGGTCTTGGGGCGTCACAACTGGAGCGGGGAGTTGCTGAACCACGCGCCTACTTGGGGCGGCAACTGGCTCCGTCGGAACGAGCGAGGTTGGTGAAGCACCGAGCGGCCTAGCCCATATCCGGAGGGCTCGGTGAGCCACCCAGCTGGGTAATATGCCAGAGAACGGCTCCTAGGAAGCCATCATAAGAGTGGAGAAAATGGTGAAGGAGGAGATGGGGGAGTGGCGGAGGGGTGCGATTCTTGCCTATTGTTTGTCTGGCCTCGTGTAAATAGAGGGCGGAAGGTAGGAGCTTGGCCGGCATCTGGCCTCGTTTAAACTGAGGGCGGATGGGAGGAGCTTGGCCAGTGTTGCGTTTAATTCCGTCCCGCTCATGAATGGACATGTGGCCGGCATAGGTTTCTCGGTTTGCTTGCGGGTTTAATGGAGGCGAGGAGGCATGTTCAGCCGGGCGTGCAGTGGGCGGCGCAGTACTATTCGATTTGACAGCAAGCAGCGCTGTTCCCATTACGGTGTTAATGTAGACGAGGAAGGGAGTAGCGGTTCCCGAAATGTTGAATGGCCAATACATCCTCCTTCAATTAATGCATGCGGGAAGTAATGGGAGGAGAACCGGGAAAAGAGGCTCCACGATGTGAATGCAACACAGTTTGCCCTCATATAAAGGCGCCTCTCCATTCTAATGCATCTACCACATCGTACGCACCTAAGCATTTGCCTAAGCACCTGCTCTACGCGCAAAAGTCCTCGCTCCAGACGGTCCAAGACGCCGGCCTGCAGCAAGGCGCCGAGGATCGTCTCCAGATGGTTTTGGCGACCGGCTGGTGGATGGCCGCCGTCGACGCCAACTATGACTCTCAATTGGACTAGATGATTGTTGCCACCACCAACAAGTTTGTCGTACTCAAGAAGCTCATGGAAGACATCGCCGTACTACTCCAGCCCGTGTGCCCGGGATCCTCATTGCCTGCCACCCTAATCGGCCTCCATGGTGATAACCTCTTTCAAGCACTGGTGGCCCTGCGGCTGCCCGCCGACGCCACGGAGAATGTTCACCTGGAGGTCGCACTCGCCGCGAGGCGCCTCGCCCTGCAAGAATTTGTCGGCCTACACATCCACGTGTACGATCAAATCGTGTATAATCTACAAATACCTGTTGGTGTACCTGCCCATCCTTCCTGATAGGTGGGACCTATGCAAATAGATAAAAAATATGTCGTTGCTGGTTCAGATGGATATTGGTGCATGCGTGGGAGACACAACATTCTCTGGTTAAGGAATACACAGTTATCCTCATCAAAAAAGAAAAGGCCCATCTTCGCGCTTTCGCATGCATGGGGATTTGGTTCTGCTCGCAATATGGATGATACCTGGAGGATGAAGTGAACAGGCATGCTAGCACGTGAGACTTATTTCCGCTATATAGTACTGGAGTACTCATGTTCCTACTACTACTAGTAGTAGTACAACTGTGGTACACGTGATGGTCAAAATACTATTCATCCGGTCCTCACAGTGAAGTGACAACACCCTGCGCCTGACACTTGTCCAGGCGGCATGTTCAGGTTACCAAAGTCAGCCTCACCCTATGCACTGTACAGTCTGTCACCGCTGCTGTACAACACATTAGCATGCCTCGCCTCGTCTCCCTCTCCCGTCCCATAGCACCACTCCATCTCCATCTCCATCTCACTGTGCCCCCGTGTACCATCGACTCGCTAGCACCGACAGCCTTCTCCCCCGTAAATCAAGCCCCCCAAAACCCCCACCTTCCAAACTCCACCATGGCCGAACGCGAACCGCGTAGCATCCATATGATCCGTGATTGGAGCAGTCTCCCAAGTGACATTCTTGACCTCTGTTGTTTGTGTATAGATATGTTGAGCGCCCTGCGGCAAACTGCATGCTCAAGGGACATGCACATGGCCATCGTCAAAGCGAGGCCTAAGCTTTTCAAGACACCCTTCTTGCTGCTATCTGGTCTTGCGAGATTGGCTCACCATGATCCGGATGCATACATGATGCCCCTCGACTTCAATCCAACCTCCATTAGGTGAAACTTCTTTGCAGGTATGTAGTGGGTCATCGTACATCATTTCCCTCGACTTCGATCCGATCACCATTGCTCGTAACTTCTTGGCAGGTATGTACTGGGTCGGAATGAACTCCCACTGGATGGCTACCTTCAGAGAAGGGGAAGACGGTAAAAAGTTTGTGCTCATGAACTTCCGGACCTCCCATGAGATTATCCTTCCTCTGTTTGATTATATAGAGTTTTACCATTGCGGTCCAAGTCATCTAGATTACCACGTCAGTTGGACAGACCTTGTTTTGCAGAAGATTGTAATCTGCCAAGTGCCCACACAACATGCGAATTACGCAGACTTCAAGCTAATTGCCTTGTTCGACCGCGGACTCGCCTATCTTTACGCCGGTGCCTTCTTTAGCTGGAGAGAACTTAGCTCGCAGTGGATCATCGTCAAAGCTGATACACACTTCTGTGATGCAATTGAACACAATGGCATCATCTACGCGATCGACAAAGCAGATGGCACCACGTATTGCTAGGATGGCACATGTAAGTTGTTTCCTCTCATGTTAATGATGACACCATGACACTGTTTGAACTTTTTGTGATGATTGGCATATCCCTGTTTGAGCAGAATTTGAGTAGAACTATGTTAATGTATTAGAGACGCCATAAATCAGCTATATTTGGAATGAGTTAAGTCATGCGATTGTGACCATGTCATTACAGCCAATTTGTACCCTTGGATAATCAAACGGTTAGGACTATATGGATATTCTCCTTATTTTACAGTAATCTATATACTACTACTACTAAATATGAGTGTGTATAAATGGCCATGTTAGTTTCCTTACTTTCATGATGTAGAAACATACACCACACTGTTGGTTTCATCTAACCATACATTAGGGAAGTAAATGTGCATATGGGGAACTCTATATTTGGAAGTAGTGAAATCCCGTAATGCTTACCATGTGTACATACCTACATTCGCCTTTCAGCAATCAATGGCTAGAATAATATCCTCACAAAATTTTTGCCCGCAGAACACGAGTATATAACAATGCATGGTGTGTTAGTTATGGTGAAGAATTTGTTTGTGAAGACAGAACATGATTACATAACATGCATGACATGGTAGCTTCCTGTGAAGAATCAATTGTGAGATAAAATGAGTATAACCATGCATGGCACTTCTATATTTTCAAAGCTAGTATACATTTCCCTGTATTTTCCTCCCAGTTCCAACAGGGGCATATCAATGATGTTTCTTGCATTATCCTACTCATACTCTGAACAATGATGATCTTACATTAACAATGCCTGTCCTTTGTGATATGACGCAGTGTCCCTACAATTACTGCCCTTTGCAATCACACCACCTTTGCCAAAAACAGGGAAGCACAACTGGTTCCTCGCTTGATCAGACAACGACAAAAGAATGATGATCATTCGGACACATGAGCCGGAAAAGTTATATTGCAGAAACCCCATTGTATACAAGCACCGTGAAATACGTGAGTATCGAGACAGTGGTTGTTACGTCTATGAGCAGGATACCAGTTTGTTGGGGCCTTCATGATTTTTTAGTTGGAGGCGGGTAGACAGCCTGGGTTCACACTCTCTGTTTCTCGGACTCAATTATCTGATTAACCAGGAGATCACCGTTGGCAAGGACCTTGATGGCAGAGATGCTCTATTTGCTATGGAAAACTGTATCTACACGGCAAGCCCTAGGAGTTCGGGAGCAAACTCCCCTGATTGTCAACGATATAGCCTGCAGCCAAAAGAAGCTGAGAATGACAAAGGCGTCCAGATTAACTTTGATCCTTGGATGTCTCAATTACGACAGGCAGTGATGTGGTTCAAGCCTTCAGGTTGATAGGTAATTGGGTGGTTGCGTCGAAAGGGTGGATTATTGGTGTCTCCGGATCATTGGTCGCTGAAGCGGGGCTGCAAATTATGATGGTGTTGGATCATCTCTTCCAATGACTTTGTTGTCTTTGTTGCTTGTTCTGGATGGGTAGTTCTTTCTTTTGTTATGCATATTCCTTGTCATTTGGCCATCCTCGTCTATGTCACTCTTACTCTGTTAATAGTTGCCTCTGTTTAGAATGTCATTCTCTTCTCGATCACGAAAGTCTGAGCGCTGCAGATGGGTGCGTTTTGGTGGTGTAGCAAGACTTCTTATGAACTATCCTGTCTTGTTGTTTATGTCAGTGGTAGTCACTAGTCAGTGTTTGAATGTTGTATATATCATTGTTTCGAACTTTTTGTTGTCTCGAACTACTGGTGGGCTCAATGAGGGCATCACCATTCTCCAGTGTTCAGAGTGTATCTCCTTTTTTCAAGTTATATAATTTGAGCTCAGTGTCTTTTCGATGATGTACACTTGTTTGGGCCAGTGAGGTGTCGTTGAATATGGGCCGAGTAGTAACGCAACGCCAAACAGGTCAATTATGACTCTTAGGCCGGGCTCTCAAAAGATCCTCAAAAAAAGGCCGGGCTCTCCAAAAAAGAAAGAATAAGGACTCTTCGGCTGAAATGTGGGTGCCAGCGGTGTTTTTGTGCGCTTGCGCGCCGAGAGCATATTGGCACATGTTCTAAATAATTGCTACCTTTTCATCCCCAATCTCCCGCCCCTCCCCCACCTCTGGAATCTCGATTCCTACTCCAGTCCCCCAAATCCCCCTCCTATACTCCTTGTACTCAAGCGCTCTATCATGTGCCGGTCAACACGGATCTCTGAGCCGGAGATCCTGAGGTCCGTCCTGCCTTCGGTCGCTCAACAGGGGCATGGCGGCGCTTGACGACCAGTTTGCTGGCAAAGTGCTGATGGTAACCATCAACGGCGACCGGCCTCTCGTCTCGCCGGACGACCTTGTCAAAGCTCTTGGCATAGTGCTCTTGTCAAAGCTCTTGACTTGCTCGTCGAAATCTGTCCGCCACCGGCTGATTTCTTCGTCAGGTTCCAGACAACTTTCGACTATAGTCGTGTGTTCGAATCTTCTCGGCATTTGTTCTGCGATGGCGCGCTGGTGAGCTTTGATCGGTGTCACCAAGGATGGGGCTCAGTGCCCTCTCAGCTTGAGTTTTTAACAAAGCTTACCTTCCACGGCATGCCTCAGCATGCTTGGAATAGCGAGTCCATGAATGAGCTTATCAACGACCATGGAGGTGAGCTCGTAATTATGTTTGTTCCTCTAGACAGCTGGGCTCTGACGGTTATTGCATGGATGGAGAAGTCGTCCACCATACCGAAGGTGATTGGTGTTGAGATACCGGTGCAGGAACCGGGGTTGTACTATTCGTCGCCACCAAGATCGCCGCGGACCATGTTAGGGATGTAACTATATCGAGTGTTCATGCATGTCGAAGAAGTGGTCAATCCATCAATCGAAGTCCTGCCGCCGCCGCTGGTGCCAGGGTCCGTCGACGATGTCCATTACAGGAGTCAACGTCAGACTTTCCCCATGTTGCTCGGAATGATGGATGCCACAGGGCCTACTCCATCGCGCGGCAGAGGCCACTGCTTCTTTGGGAGAAGAGGCAGGGCTGGCTGCCTGGATGTGCTCTAATTTGAGGTAACAACTGAATCTTGTCAGATACTAATTAAATCCGAGCTATGGGTGTGAAGCACTGATGTGCCAGTACATTTGATTGTGACCTGTTCTAATTTTGTACCTGAACTTTTTTTAGAAAGGGTTGTACGTCAACTTAATGTGCTAGCAGAACTTATTGTGTTGTCTATCTGTTTTCTTTGCACAGCATTCAAGATATTTCCCCATCATTGATAAAGACGATGAACCGTTATGTACGAGTTCATTGGTTTCAACCTAGCCCTACCCATAGCGATCCACTACTTCCACCCTGATTGTGCCGCCTGCGTGAAATTTTTGTATGCAAGTTCAGTGTGCTATGATGTTCTATATGACTGTTTCAACTATATAAGTATTTACAAGCATCGACCGATGGGTCTCTCTCACACACACACACACATGCACATGCAAAAGTGGGACCCGTTGAATTATTTCTTTGCCCGTGACAGCTTTTAATTAGGTTCCATTGTAATCTAACTTTTTTCTTAAGTTATTAGTTGAGCTCAGTGACTTCAAAAAGTTGTACAGAAGCCTTGTTTGGGCCTTTCCGACGTCGCTGAATGTGGGCTGAGTAGCCATGTTAGGTTGTACTGTACTACACAGGCCTTTTTTCAACATCAGCAATGCAACTCGGCCGATAGTTGTACACAATATCCGGGTCAACTTCTCCGCCGCGTTGGGCTGCAAACTTTCCTAGGAGGTATGCATTAGGCTTAACAAGAAAATGGACTTTAAGAAATAATAAATGGGTTATAATTATAATAACTGGGTAGTAACTATAAAAAAAGCACCAAACACGTAATTAGTTTAAAAAATATATTATTTTTGGAATTTGAAAATTTTAATTTCATTACTTGTTGCGCGCTCAATAGTTTGTTGGATTTTAACGTAATATAACTTTATTTCGAAATTATATTTAATCTGACTAGAAATTTTGGATAAAAATATTTCGGATCCCATAAAAATGTTGGAAATTTTTTTGAATTCTGTTTTGAACAGTTGGTTGAAATTATTGATCTTTTTTTTGAGGAATGATTGAAATTATTAATCGTTGTCGTAGCTAGAAAATGGGTTGTACTTTTAACAAACTGTAAATGGGCTCTAGTAAATTCCATTAGAAATAAAAAATAGGTTGTACATTCTTACAAATCACAAATGGGCTATATGTTCTCTGCCACACACTTGTGGGCCTTCTATGTTGACGTGTCCCCTAAAAACTAAGTTGACGAGTATGCAAGGCTTTTTCAACAACACATGGTTCTGGCAGTTGTGGCCGTTGGATGTCCAGTCAACGGATGTCGTGCTTCTTCTTCAATCTCGGATATTCTTGCTTCAGCTGCCCCAAAAATGAGTCCTCCCCTGACATCCGGGGCGCACCGTTTCGGAGGTTGACCTATGGGCCTACTAAGTTGACGTGTACCAAGGGCTTTGTCAACTTAGTCAATCTAAACGATTCTAGTTGCCGTGACCGTACGATGTCCATCCAACGGTAGTAGTGATTCTTTATCCTCTAGTCGTCTTGCTCCAGCCGCCCAAAGCAGCGCCGGTCATGCCGCATGCTCCTGCCTCCCGTGAGTGGCTGTGATGCAGCGGAGGCCTCACCGCCCCCCTACTGCTCCCACCGCTTACCAGGCCATCCCTCTACTCACCCACACCCCCTGCTATTCTGCGGTGACGGCAGCCTCACACCGCAGCGAACCAGTGAACCCTCATACTCCTCTACGCGTGGGCATCCACTGCCGCGTCTTCCCCGTCTCCGCGTCGTCCCCTTCCTAGGCCTCACCATCGTCCACCGCCCTTGTGCTCTCGGCGCAGCGTGGTCAACGTGGTCAAGGAACGACTTCCATCTGACGTGGACTATACATGGAGAGGCTGAGAGCTGGGTCCATGGCCGCAGCAAGGAAGTGCCTCCATATTACACGGAAAATAATGATTCCTCCACCTGACAGCAGGAACCCAGCGGACGGGCAACCGTATTTCGCGAAAAATGTCCCCCCCTGACTGCTGGGAACTACCATCTACATCTTCGCATGCAAGGAAGTGCGTCCAGGCAAAAAAATAACAATTCGCCACCCTGACTGCTGGGACCCACCAGCTACATCTTCGCACGCAAGGAAGTGCCTGATAGTCAGGACCCACCTAGTCGAAGCGTACATAGTGTTGTCATTCTATTCACTAATGTGTACGTACATACTGGTCGATGTAGAGGCGCGCACGTGTCATAGTAGAGGCGGTGGGGAATAAGACTTTAGACAGCAGATGACCGGGTCGGGGGATAAATCATGTTGCCGTGGACGAGGCGATCGTAGGAGTGGCAACGACAAGGTGGACGACAGTGCGGATGAAGCGAGAGGAGGCGCCGAAAGGATCCTGGTTCGACGCCATGGATGAGAGACGTCCATCTCTTGCAGTGGATGACAGGATAGGGGTAGCGGCTCTGGCAAGGTGGAGGTGGGGTGGCGGACGGAGGAGGTTGGCCGCAGTGTGGAGGTTGTTGTGGAGCTGATGGTGTATGAATGGGGAAATGGAGGGGGAGGGGGATCTCAAACTTTGGGATGCGCTTGTCTGAAATGTGGGAAAGTTACAAACTTATTCCTCGTTTAAAATTTCGGACATCACGTCGGTTGCGGATAGGACGGTAATCTAGCATCTCCCAAATATTTGCCGGTACGATTTCGGGCGAGGAGAGAGTGTTTTGCCGCCCATGGTTGGCGCCCATGGTGTATGAACGGGGCTGACAGGTTGGGTGGTTGTGTCATTTTCTGTAGGAAGGCACACATCTGCCCCTATTTAAAATATTTTCCTTCATTGATTTCGGACGAGGAGAGTTTGTTTTGCCGCCCACTATGTATGAATGCGGAAATGGAGGGAGAGACACATGTCTTTCCGACGAGCTTGAATCAAATGTGTTTTGCCAACCACGTTTGGTGCCCACCATGCCTGAATGGGATCAGTGTTAGGACCCCGATCCTAAGTCACACCGATCTAGCCTATAACACCTCATATCACTTTGCGGCCTCACGCACAGTATTCCCACGGGTGTCTCCTTACCATGGCCCGGGACCGTTTGAGCCTTTTGGCTCACGTATATGATAGTGTCGCTAGCATCCATATGACAGAGAACCAGGGCCGACATCACTAGTCGTGAACCCGAAGTGGCACTAACTTATGGGGACAGGCATACATGAATGAACATCGAGCATGTCGGTCAGCAGCGTGGGAATTCAGGCTGTAGCGCTGAGCTAACAGGACTCCGGGAACCCGGGCTGTAGCAGGCTAGGAAGGACTCCGGATGTCACCGCGTGACATTTTTCCGAACGGACAAACACAGCAACAAAGTTAATCACATGCCGACCAATCAAGTGTTCCGGAGCAGTAGTGTTGGGCTAGCAGGACTCCGGTGAACTGGGCAGTAGCGGACTATTATGGTTCATGGAAGCACAAGACTACATTTCCCCATAAGAGAGGCTACCAAGGATAAACGACTAGGTTGTCGGATCCCACACATACCAAGCATTTCAATCATACACACAATATGCTCGATATGTATAAATACAACATGGCATCACAACATAACTCTACGACTCAAGTATTTATTCATTAGGCTCCGAGGAGCCAAGTATTACAAACATGGGTCTCATGACCCAACATACAGAGCATACAAGCCACAAGCACATGCGGAAGCTTAACTTGTCTGAGTACAGACATCTACAAATGAAGAAGGCACAGAAGCCTGACCATCTACCAGATCCTGCCGAGGGCACAAGATCGTACTTGAGGTATCAAGCTAAACATCGAAGTCCACACGGAACTACTAGCGAGACTGATGTCTCTCTATTAAAACATAAAATAGGCAAACATGAGTGCAAATGTACCTAGCAAGACTTACATCAGAACTAACTATATATGCATCGGTACCAACAAAGGGGTTAGTGGAGTTTAACTGCAGCAAGCCAGCTTTGACTCAGTGGCTAACCTGAACTACGACTACAAGCAACTCTCTTGAGGTGGCGCACATGAGTCCACATATTCACCATATCGATACACCACTATGGATCCGCTCCCATCTCCCTACAAGAACGCCATCCATCGCCCTCACGCTTATCTTACGCATTTTAGAGTATCCACTTTCACTTGTCTATAAACTATACAGGCAACCGAGTAGTCCTTTACTGCCGACGTGGCCATTTGAATAGATCATGTTAACCCTGCTGGGGTGTACTTCTTCATGCACGCTCTCACCACTTACCGCCATTTACACGACATGTACTCGGCAACCTTCAAGCGGAAGCCCAACGAGGGTGTCGGCCATGGCATACGTAAACACTCAAGTCTCTAGTCCAGGCTTATCGCCTATCCAGGTTCCATCTGCAGGGAGTCCGGCCGAGGTGTCCACATACAGCCCCGAACGATGTGTACAGGGTTCTGAGACACCAAACGGGCGCCCGGCATACCCGGCCACGGTGTATCTACCGGATCATAGCCCACCCCTAGGGTCAGCGCTACGCATGGGCCCCAACACATATCCTATAAACACCAGAAACTAGTTGCAACTCCTGGACAGAGGACTTGGGTGATTAAGAAGCCGAGAGAGTCAATTAAGGATCCCAATGCATGGTAGTAGCTGGTTCTTAAATCACACATACAGATCTCGGTGCTTAAGGACGGTTCCAATGAAACAACCCACCATGTACTCCTACATGGCCTCTCATCGATACATTTACCAAATAGTGTTCATCACACTTATCTCACACACAGTAGGACATGTTCACAACTTTCCAATTCATCCCCGATGAATCAGACCTGACACAACTCTAAGCAATAGCAGGCACGACAAACAAGCATGAATGAATAGGCACATCAGGGCTCAAACAACTCCAACTCATGCTAGTGGGTTTCATATATTTACTTTGGCAATGAAAGGTCATGCAGAGGAAAGGGGTTCAACTACCGTAGCATGTAACAGTTGAATCGTTGTTGTCCTAATGTAGTAAAAGAGAGCAGGAGCACGAGAGTGGGATTGTATCGGAATGAACAAGGGGGTTTGCATGCCTGGCACTTCTGAAGATAGTATAGTTCTTCATCGGTGTCATCGATCTCATCACTGGAACATGTCTATCGAGAGGGAACAGTTACCGGCAAACAAGGAAGAACACAATCAATGCAATGCACAATATGATGCATGAATGTGACATGGCAATGATGTTATGATTTGTGCTAATGCATCTAGCAACAATTTAGAGGAAATCCATATGAACCAAAGGTTCATATGCAAGCTCCACATTAAGCACTTAAAATGCAATTATCATGTTTTCACTTATACACTAGGTATAAGTTGGTCTGTCATGCATGAAAATGGTACAGATGGACAAATTGAATTTTTTCTGATAATTTTTCATATATAAATTATCTTCATCTGAGTTATGGTTGAATTACTATGAATTTTTTAAGTTTAAAGAAATTTCAGGAATTTCCAGAATAGTTTTTAATCCAGAAATTACATTATTGCGTTAGCACTACGTCAGGGTGACGTCATCAGTCAACAGGCGTCGACCAGGTCAAACCTGGCGAGTGGGGTCCACTGACCCAGTGCATCCTAGGGTCAATGATAGGTGGTTCCGGTCAACAGCCACGTCAGCAAAGTCAGCCTGACGTGTGGGCCTGGTGGGTTAGTCTAAGATAAATAGGGAATAAATCCTGGGGTTAATTAGTGCATGGGCCCCTCCTTCAGTGGCACCTGGGTTAAACGAACTGCAGGGTTAGTGGCTAAACTGACCTGCCATGTCACCTAGCCGGCGTTTAGCCGTCGGTGCTAAGCAGAACGTGGCGGCGCTCCTCGTCCGGCCATCTCCGTCGATGGGAGGTCGCATGGCTGGGCTCTACAGGCGTGGCGTAGTGAGGCGCATCTGGTGGAGCACACGGAGCGAGCTGGGGTGGCCGGTGGCAGCGACAACAATGAGCTAGGCGGCGACCGGAGCTCGGACGTCAATGAAACCGATGATGCAGCGCGCAGAGAAGCTAGCAGTTAGTACCTACGGGCTCTTCACATGCGTACGAGGCCAACAAACATACGAGCGGGACCAAATGGTCACCGGAGCCTCGTCGACAATGAGCTCGGCTGGCGGCGCATTCGGGCGCAGGTGACACGGTTGCTACGGTGTGCAAGCGAGGCAAAGAGTAGGGGTGTTTGGGGTAGGAGCTCACAGTGAGCACGCTGAGCGGGTCGACGAGCTCGAGGAAGCACCGGAGCGAGCGGAGCAGCGAGGGAGATCTCCGGCGGCTGGTGATGGAGATGTCGAAGATGACTATGATGTGGGGCGTCCGACAGCGTGCCGTACGTCGAGGAGGCCGAGGGAGTCATGGTGGACGTAATGGACAGCACGGGGAGGCGAGGGGAGCACGGTGGCTGCGGCGTTACGACGGCGCGGCTACGACTGCGCTCGGGCGTGAGAGGGAGAGAGAGCAGAGGAGGGGGAAGAGGTCAGGAGAGAGTGAGATGGTTCCAGTGGGGGGCGTGTTGGCGTCCAGGGCGTCTAGAAGCTCGGCGGCAAGCAGGAGGTGGTGGGGCATGTGCTTGCGCGCGGCGGCCACGCGTGCCCTGTCCTTCTGTCAAAGGAGGAAGGAGACCCGGGAGCCCCTGGTGGGCTGGGCCAGAACAGGGGCTGGGCCGGCTCTGCTGCAGGTAAGAAGCCTGGGTAAAAACTGTCTCTCTCTTTCCTTCATTATAGTTTCTATTTTCTATTTCTAACATTTGTTTTAATTTGGTTTTTGAACCAAACTAATTTGTCTGCGTCTGACAATTTTTGCAAGGACTAAATGGATTATTCCAAAGCTCCTCAACAATTATCAGAATTATTGGACATATAGTTAATATATCACATATATAAATCTAATGCAAATAATTATTGGATTAACACAAAAGCCCAAAATAAATATTTCTGTGACTCCAAAAATATTGGTTTGAATTTTACCTCTTGCCAATATTTTTATAGCTTAACAGGAACATTTTCTTGGGTTTATTTGAAGAATTTTTAATGTTGATCATTTTTAGAAATGATTTCTGAGGCTTTCCACTTTCCCCAATTCAACTTTCATGAACTTAAACATGATGCAAGATGATTGATGCATGGACAAGAAGTGACTAGCTAGGGATGTGACAACTCACCCCCAATTAACCAGAATCTCCTCCCGAGATTCAAGCGTATGGTAAGATGGAAGGGAAACGCAAATTAACACAATCTTCATGATCCAGGTGGCACTTCATAAAAATGTTCATTCGATCACCATCATTGTCTCGATGTCTTGCCCCGAGAACTCCAACTAACATGACAATGAGAGGAAAGAGAAAACTCTAGAAGGATCGATCTTATCGAAGATCGAGCAACTCAGGATCAACTCATCGAGTGAGACGTAGAAACATCTCTAGAGCTGAGGGGCAAAACATGCATCAGGAGGGACGGAAGAAACAATTTGACGAGGGTTTCAAGTAGCGAGGAAACAATTTCCATGATCCCATAAGGGGGCACCTTAGAGGAGGTGACCTGTAGGATTATTCCCTTAAGTGGAAAAAAGAATTACTTTTGACTCAGAGATTATTGAAACTCTTTATAACAGCCTAAGGCAAATCACAACAATCGTTTGGCGGAGTGCGAAGGGATGGCATACCCGGACTAGAATGGATGATGTGGACTACCTTGTTGAAGACAACGCAAAGGATTATTTTTGCTTATCATCGGAAGTGGATGGGACCCTTGGTAGGACTACTTTTAAGATGATCCTGATCAGTAATTATTGAGAAGGTAGTCCATTGTAGGATGACACAATGGCGGTGCAGGCTGGGAACAAAATGCAAATGCTGGGAATGATTCTAGTAACTGGGGAGAAACCCAACAGTAGAGAGAGATTCCACTATTGGAAAGGTTATAGCATAACCGAGGAAGCTGAGGGCGGATCCCAATTAATGCCGACAATAAATCGTAGTGATTGCGCGTGCTCTCAAGAACTTGAGAATTTCCATATTCAACAAGTTTTACCAATATCTGTGTCAAGGATACTGGCAACACGACATACTACCATGATGAATAATGGTGGAGGATGCATATGCAAAGAAAGATAACACTTTCTCATATTTCACCTTAGCGAGACCAAGGGATCAAAATCTGGATGATTGACCAAGAGACATTTAGCACTCTGCTTCTAATGTTCTCCTTGATGTGCTAGAGTAACCCATTTATTTATATGGCTTGGTATCTAGAACATCAGGTAGAAGGTCAGACTTCAGGAGCGCAAGAATCCATAAGGAATAACTATGGAAGTAAATCCTACGGAATCCTTATGGAAAGGTGGCCAATTTTCTCAATCAAGATACTACAATAATGGGTCTTTAGGCTGGGTGTGTTGTCCAAGACATCCACTTTACCGGGTTACAGAGCGACCAATATTATAGTTCTTGGGAAACATTCCAACCATCACACCTGCCTGAGATTCTGATCTGGTTGGTGTCAGGATAGTCTAGACTCATTGGTCTAGAAAGAGAAATGAAAGTTTGCAACACAAATTGATGAGATGACGTTGCGAGACTCTCGAGAGATGGACTACGATAGCAAGCTCCAAAACATGAGCCGGTTCTGCTATACACCTGTGAACACACTGTCCTAGACAAGCATGACCACGTGGTAGTCTTATAATAAAACACTACCAAGTTCTGGTTGGGAACCATCCTCGCGGATAACGAAGTCCTTGCATAAGGCATTCTCTTAAGAAGGAGCTTCTTCTCCTTAAACAAATCAATCAGTGGTTTGGTGTGCTAGGGATACATATAGAATGAAGGTTGCAAGTCTCCACACCACAGAATACTTCACACATAGGCATGACTGATTTGGGATGATTCCAAAGGAAGCAACATTGAGCTAGCATGAAGAAATGCTTACAAGAGTTTCCCATACTAACTTAAATGTTCAACATGAATCATGGACAAGATAAGGATGTTGTTGATGGGCTCAACAACAATTTATCAAGATTTCCATAAGATGGGGTTACATGATTATGTAAACAAGATGATAGCATTGGTCAGACCAGAAGATGTAATGGTGTATGCTCGAGGAATCAACCACGAGTAAGAAAACATTACGAATATCGTTGGTTCTTACTTGATTTGACGATGGCCCACACTCAAATCAAGGTTTGGGGAAGACTATAGGTTCAACAACTGATCAGGAGAACCAATCAATGAAGATATCATCTTTCTTCAACACACACACAGAAGATATCCCTTAGAGATGAACTAAGTTAAGCAAAGCTTTTACCTTCCAACTCTCCAAGTTGTTGTCTAGCTCAACCAACTAGCTCAGGGATATCCAACACAGATTCTTGGAGAAGGGGTGATTTATAAGAAAACCAACTTGATCACGAGCTCAACATAATAGTCGGGGAACAACTTGGTGATACTTCCGAGAACATAATTTGAAAATCACGAACCACCATATGTTATTAAGCTCAAGAATAATCTTGCTCTTCAGGCAAGACGATATGACAAAAAGAGCGAGGAATTAACATAATCCAAACTCATTGATCGGAGAGTGCACCAGGAAATATGGACTAGGAAGCACAATAAGATAATTCAGTAACCAGCACACTAAGAATGAAAGTATCGCCCATTAACTCTCAAGCAACAGGGTTGCTAGAAGTATTGATTTCACACATCACGGTTCACTTGTCGGCATTCCTGTTACAATAACACAGAGACCGCGGAATGAACGGTGATGGCGAGAAGTATCACTGTATGAAGAGTTCATAGGAGGTGGTGCAATTCCCATGACATTCTTGATATAAAGAGGGCAATACTTCAGGGTAGAACAGAATCAAAAGCTGGATTGGCATTTTGATCTACGATACACAACTATTTTGACCCAACCTTGGATATGGATGAGGTACTGAAGTTTGTTTCTCCTAGTCATTCTCAAATAGAATGGCTTGATGGACCACAAGAGTAATTGGTATCGATGAACGAATGCACACATACTCTTGACTATCAATTGATGGACGAATGTCAGAAAACAACTAAAGAGGGACAACTCACAGAAACATACGATTTTCTGAGTTGTGGGTGCATAGATTAGTATGTCGAGCAAAGCTCAACATTTCTTCTGAATAACCCATGCAAAAAAGTAGAACTGATAGATTAACAATATAAAATGAGGAACTCATCGAGAGCACTCTTGTTGTGATCTTTTAGTTCAAAGACATTCTTCCATAAGCATTTCATGGTATTTGGAAGAAAAAATACCACGGACCTTGAGGACCATCGCAAAGATGACTAATATCCTAAAGGAACTAGCAAACACTATAAACATGAAGTAAGTAGAGTAATTCTCGGGTTCATAAACACAGCAGTAGAATACCTACTACTAAATGGCATCATGGGATGCTATCGAGAATGGTGGCCAGAATCATCACATCGGAAACACAAAACATGGCTAGATTACTAGGTGACTCCCTAAAACACCTAGGGTCATAATAATAGATCCAACATATATGTCGAGGCAACAGAGTACCTCAACTCACCTATTAGTGTGATTAATCTGGCCCAAATGGACATCAAGAACAGGAGGAAGGGATTTGCAATTGCATCAGACTATTTAGAGAGCTGGGATGACTCGGACAGCATAACGGTCTTAAATGCTCAAAAGATTTGAGACATCCTACAAAATTGTGGCATAACCATTCAACAACACAATATTAAGGTTCTGAGATCAACTATCAACACAAAGAAGTAGTAGGAACTGAACTAGGGCTTAAAACCATCAATCTTATAAGTCTACAGATTAGTAAGACGTGATCCTAATAGAAAGATGAGAAGCCTAGTTCTTAATCCCCTAGAAAAGATGAGGGTGACTCGGATCAGAAGGGCATAAGGTAAAGGAGTAAAAAGAGCCTTACGTTCCCTTCCACAAACAATTCCCTTACATAACTAAAGCATTTCTAGACACAATTTCGTCCAGTTTGGCTTGGTAATCCTACAGGCAGCCAGGCTCTGATACCAAAGCTGTCAGGACCCCGATCCTAAGTCGCACAGATCTAGCCTGTAACACCTCATATCACTTTGCGGCCTCACGCACGGTATTCCAACGGGTGTCGCCTTACCATGGCCCGGGACCATTTGCGCCTTTTGGCTCGCGTATATGATAGTGTCACTAGCATCCATATGATAGAGAACCCGGGCTGACATGACTAGTTGTGAACCAAAAGTGGCATTAACTTACGGGGACAGGCATACATGAATCAACATCGAGGATGTTGGTCAATAGCGTGCGAATCCAGGCTGTAGCACTAAGCTATCAGGACTCTGGGAACCCGGGCTGTAACAGGCTAGGCAGGACTCCGGATGTCATCGCGTGACATTTCACCGAAGGGACAGACACAGGAACAAAGTGAATCACATGCCGGCCAGTGAAGTGTTCCGGAGCAGTAATGCTCGGCTAGCAGGACTCCTGTGAACCGAGCTGTAGCGGACTACTATGGCTCATGGAAGCACAAGACTACATTTACCCATAAGAGAGGCTACCAAGGATAAACAACTAGCTTGTCGGATCCCACACATACCAAGCATTTCAATCATACACACAATGTGCTCGATATGTGTAAATACAACATGGCATCACAACATAACTCTATGACTCAAGTATTTATTCATTAGGCTCCGAGAAGCCAAGTATTACAAACATGGGTCTCATGACCTAACATATAGAGCATACAAGCCACAAGCACATGTGGAAGCTTAACTTGTCTGAGTATAGACATCTACAAATGAAGAAGGATGAGAAGCCTGACTACGTACCAGATCCTACCGAGGGCACAAGATCGTAGCTGAGGTATCAAGCTAAATGTCAAAGTCCACACGGAACTACTAGCGAGACTGAAGTCTCTCTACAAAACATAAAATAGGCAAACGTGAGTACAAATGTACCCAACAAGACTTACATCAGAACTAACTACATATGCATCAGTATCAACAAAGGGGGTAGTGGAGTTTAATTGCAGCAAGCCAGCTTTGACTCAGTGGCTAACCTGAACTACGACTGCAAGCAACTCTTTTGAAGTGGCGCACACGAGTCCACATATTCACCGTATCGATACACCACTATGGATCCGCTCTCGTCTCCCTACGAGAACGCCAGCCATAGCACTCACACTTATCTTGCGCATTTTAGAGTATCCACTTTCACTTGTCTATGAACTGTACAGGCAACCAAGTAGTCCTTTACTGCGGACGCGGCTATTCGAATAGATGATATTAACCCTGCAGGTGTGTACTTCTTCATACACGCTCTCACCACTTACCGCCGTTTACACGACATGTACTTGGCAACCTTCAAGCGGAAGCCCAACGAGGGTGTCGGCCACGGCCTACCTAAACACTCATGTCTCTAGTCCAGGTTTATCGCCTATTCAGGTTCCATCCACAGGGAGTCCGGCCGAGGTTTCCACATACGGCCCCGAACAATGTGTACAGGGTTCCGAGACACCAAACAGGCGCCCGGCATACCCGGCCACGGTGTATCTACTGCATCATAGCCCACCCCTAGGGTCAGTGCTATGCATGGCCGCCAACACATATCGTATAAACACCAGAAACTAGTTGCAACTCTTGGACAGAGGACTAGGGTGGTAAAGAATCCGAAAGGGTCAATTAAGGATCCCAATTCATGGTAGTAGCTGGTTCTTAAATCACACATACAGATCTCGGTGCTTAAGGACGGTTCCAATGAAACAACTCACCATGTACTCCTACATGGCCTCTCATCGATGCCTTTACCAAATCGTGTTCAATACACTTAGCTCACACCCAGTAGGACATGTTCACAACTTTCCAATTCATCCCCGATGAATCACCTGACACAACTCTAAGCAATAGCAGGCATGACAAACAAGCATGAATGAGTAGGCACATCAGGGCTCAAACAACTCCTACTTATGCTAGTGGGTTTCATCTATTTACTGTGGCAACGACAGGTCATGCAGAGGAAAGGGGTTCAACTAACGTAGCATGTAACAGTTGAATCGTTGTTGTCCTAATGCAGTAAAATAGAGCAGGAGCGAGAGAGAGTGGGATTGTATCAGAATGAACAAGGGGGTTTGCTTGCCTGGCACTTCTGAAGATAGTATAGTTCTTCATCGGTGTCATCGATCTCATCGCCGGAACACGTCTATCGAGAGGGAACAATTACCGACAAACAAGGAAGAACACAATCAATGAAATGCACAATATGATGCATGAATGTGACATGGCAATGATGTTATGATTTGTGCTAATGCATCTAGCAACAAATTAGAGGACTTAAAATGCAAGCTCCACATTAAGCACTTAAAATGCAATTATCATGTTTTCACTTATACAGTAGGTATAAGTTGGTCTGTCATGCATGAAAATGGTAGAGATGGACATATTGCTTTTTTGTGATAATTTTTCATATATAAATTATGTTCATCTGAATTATGGTTGAATTACTATGAATTTTTGAAGTTTAAAGAATTTCAAGAATTTCCAGAATTGTTTTTAATCCAGAAATTACATTATTGCCTCAGCACTATGTCAGGGTGACGTCAGCAGTCAACAGGCGTCTACCAGGTCAAACCTGACTAGTAGGGTCCACTTGTCAGTGACCCAGTGCATCCTAGGGTCAATGACAGGTGGGTCCGGTTAACAGCCACGTCAGCAAAGTCAACCTGACGTGTGGGCCCGGTGGGTTATTCTAAGTTAAATAGGGAATAAATCCCGGGTTAATTAGCGCGTGGGGCCCATCCGTGAGTGGCACCCGAGTTAAACTAACCGCGGGGTTAGCAGCTAAACTGACCTGCCACGTCACCTAGCCGGCGTTTAGCCGCCGGCACTAAGCAGAACGCGGCGGCGCTCCTTGTCCGGTCATCTCCGGCGACGGGAAATCGCGTGGCTGGGCTCTACGGGCGCGGTGCAGGGAGGCGCATCTGGTGGAGCACGTGCGGCAAGCTGGGGTGGCCTGTGGCAGCGATGACAGCGAGCTGGGCGGCGACTGGAGCTCGGACGTCGACGAAACCGACGATGCCGCGTGCGGAGAAGCTAGCAGTTAGTACCTACGGGCTCTTCATGTGCGTACAAGGCCAACGGACATATGAGCGGGACCAAATGGTCACGGGAGCCTCGTCGGCGACGAGCTCGGGCGGTAGCACGTTCGGGTGCAGGCGACACGGTTGCTACGGCGTGCAAGCGAGGCAAAGAGGAGGGGTGTCCGGGGCAGGAGCTCACGGTGAGCACGCTGAGTGGGTCGACGAGCTCGGGAAGCATCGGAGAGAGCGGAGAGGCGAGGGAGATCTACGGTGGCCGGTGATGGAGATGTCTAAGATGACGACGCTGTGGGGCGTCCGGCAGCATGCGGTTCGTCGAGGAGGTCGAGGGAGTCGCGGCGGAGGTGATGTACAGCATGGGGAGGCGAGGGGAGCACGGTGGCTGCGGCGCTACGGCTGCGCTCGGGCGCAAGAGGGAGAGAGAGAATAAGAGGGGAAGAGGTCGGGAGAGAGTGAGAGGGTTCCAGGGGGTGCGTGTCGGCGTCCAGGGTGTCCATAAGCTTGGCAGCAAGCAGAAGGTGGCGGGGCATGTGCTCGCGCGCGGCGGCCACGCACGAGCTGTCCTTTTGTCAAAGGAGGAAGAAGACCAGGGTGCCCTTAGTGGGTTGGGCTAGAACAGGAGCTGGGTCGGCTCTGCTGCAGGTAAGAAGCCCAGGTAAAAACTTTCTCTCTCTTTCCTTCATTATAGTTTCTGTTTTCCATTTCTGACATATGTTTAATTTGGTTTTTGAACCAAACTAATTTTTCTGCTTCTAACAATTTTTCCAATGACTAAATGGATTATTCCAACGCCCCTCAACAATTATTAGAATTATTGGACATATAGTTAATATATCACATATATAAATCCAATGCAAATAATTATTGGATTAACTTAAATGCCCAAAATAAATATTTTTGTGACTCCAAAAATATTGATTTGAATTTTACCTCTTGCCAATATTTTAATAGATTAACAGGAACATTTTCTTGGGTTTATTTGATTCAATCTTTAATGTTGATCGTTTTTAGAAATGATTTCTGAGGCTTTCCACTTTCCCCAATTCAACATTCATGAATTTAAACATGATGCAATATGATTGATGCAAGGACAAGCAGTGACTAGCTAGGGATGTGACACTCAGAGGCGGTCGTGTGACGTCTCATTGAAGTAACTAGTCTACCCCTATTAACAACAGTGTAAATCCAGTCGATAAGGATGTCAAAGTGTCAGGGGTAGACAATAATTTCCATCTAGCAAACACTTGCTTCACGCAGGCCACAAATGACAGCGGGTGTTTAGCCGCTTCATCCAAAACATGGGAGAATTAGCATTCACATTTGCCTTGGGCCATGGCAACTTAATTCAAATCCAATTTGCATTCGATTATGAATATCCATAGATAATTCTACATTTTGTTATTTATTTCTTCAAAACCACAACAAATATTTGTTCCACCTTTATATATGATTATGATTTAGAAATACCATGATCTTCGAATTCAGTAGGTTGGATACACTTTGAGTCAAACAGTTATTTCATCAAATACAATATGCTCACACAAAAAACAGTTCACCTTATGTCAATCATACAAGTACTGACGATTACCTTGCCTAAAAAATTTGGATCATTACAACACATGGACAACATAGGGGGTCTTATAACATAATCCATTTAGAGACATGACACAACATGCAAGTAAAATAATCTGTTGACAATTTCAACTAGTATCTAAAGAAGAACTGGGATTACCCTGGGATTCATATAGCAGAAACAGCAGGACCTCCTCCATCTTCAAAAGCAACATTCTTACTTCCTCCAATTGTTGGGTTGCTTGCATAATGTGTGCAGCTAATTGCGTAATTTCCAGCCTCAAGATCAAGATTACCTCATTCATGGCAATCACGCCATCTCTTTCTACCTCTAGTAGAACCTCAAGAACCATAATATTTATGCTCAGACTGCTCTCCAGCGGTGTTGCCTCTGAACTACTACCATCAACTAACATGGATGGCGCACTGCTTCCACAAATAGATTCTGGGGTTGTACATTGTGTCCTAGTGTGAACGGCATCCTGAACGGTTTCCGCTGGACATAAGTAAAAGATAGTTATCGCATGATCCAGGAAGTAAGCTTACATGGTAAACAACATACGAATTATTGCCGAGCTTGGCAAGCTATATTTAAATGGTTCGAAGTAGCATCCGCCGAAAAGAAATTAAAATGGTAAGATGATGTCACATCCCTAGTCTGGTATGACCTAGACTAGCTAGCCATTTGTGCATCATATTTAAATTTCATTTAAATTTGAAATGAGGATTGGTGGAACCCTCAGAATCATTTTTGAAAATGACCCAAATAAAAATTTCTCCAAAAGGGTCCAAGAAAATGCTCATGTTGCCCTCTGAAAATATTGGATAGAGATAAAAATCAAACCAATATTTTTAGGAGCTCATGGATATTTAATTTTGGCCATTCAGATTAATCCGATAATTATTTGCTTTGGATATATATTGTTATATATATGAAATATGGCCCAAAAATTATGCCATTTATAAAGGAGCTCTGGAATATTATAGCTAGCTCCTGCAAAAATTGGCATAAGGTAATTAAATGATTTAATATTTTAATTAAATCAAAACAAATGTCAGAAAAAATAGAAAACAGAAATAAAGAGGAGAAGCTTACCTGGGGCTCCCCCCTGTGCAGCCCAGCAGCAGCAGGCCGGCCCAGCCAGCAGGCGGCCCAGCCCGCCTCCTCCTCTGTCGTCTTCCCCCCCCCCTCGCCAAGCAGCTGCGTGCCGACGCGCGCACGCTCCGCCGGCCACGCCACCTCCCTTCCTGCCTGCCTGCCTCTCCCCTTCTCGTCTGGATGCCCTGGAACGACGCCACGTGCCGCCCCGGTCCTTTTCCCCTCTCCCTCGCTCTCCCTCCTCCCCTGGACATCTCCCTCTCCCCGCGCCCGAAGCGCTGCCGCCGCCGCAGCTCACCACCGACGCGCTCCTCGCCGTTCCCTCGCCCCTCAGTGGAGTCCACGAGCTCCGCCACGACCCCCTCCACCTCCTCGTCGAGCCACGAACCTCCGGACGGCCTCCATCGTCACCACCCTCGTCGTCTTCATCGCCGGCCACCGTAGATCTCCACCGCCCGCACGTCGCCGTCCGACCTCCCCCGAGCTCTCCGACGACGTCCTCGAGCCCGCCGTGAGCCCCCGCTTCGGTTGCCCCTTCTCCCTTGCCTCCCCGCGCTCTGTAGCTAGCCCGGCCATCGAAGCCGAGCTCCGGCTGCCGCCGCGAGCTTTGCTCCGGCGAGCTCCGGCCTCCCCAGCTCCTCCCACCTGTCCCACCAGATGCGCGAGAGCCCGGGCTACGCCCCGGTGCTCTCAGACGCCGTCCCCGTGGCCTGTGGCGCGGACTCCGCCGCGTCCAGAGGTCGTCGGTGGCGAGCCCCGTCGCCTGAGCCCCGCCATGTGGGCCCGGCCCGTCAGGTGATTAGCTTAGTGCTAATCACCGCTTAATTAACCCCCCTGACACTGACAATGGGCCCCAGCGCCACTAACTCTTAATTAGGATTAAACTAACCCTCTGTTAAACCCCCTGTCACTGACGTGTGGACCCCACACGTCAGGTTTGACCCCAGCCAGCCGCAGTTGACTGCTGACGTCGTGCTGACGTCATGCTGGCGCAATATATGATTTCTGGATTTAAATTAAATCAGAAAATTCCAGAAATTGTTTTAAACTTCAAAAATTCATATCAATTCAACCGTAGCTCAGATTAAAATAATTTATATATGAAAAATTATCAGAAAAATGTAATCTATCCATCTGTACTAGTTTCATGCATGACAAACCAACTTATACATGCTGAATATGAGAAACACATTATGGCATATATAGGAGCTTATCTTGGAGATGCATTTGAACCTTTGGTTCAAATGGACTTCAAACCAAATGATTACTAGTTGCATTAGCTCAAACAACATCACATCTTCATGCCATGTTCATGCATCATATTGTTGCATATGTTGTGTATTGATTGCCGGCACCGTTCCTTCTCGATAGGTCCTGCTCCGGAGTCTGTTCCAGAGTACCTGTCTGTGAAGCAGTGCCTCCTTGTTGATTTACCAGGCAAGCAAACCCCCTTGTTCATTTCGATAAAACCCTACTCTCTCGCTCCTGCTCTCAGTTATTGCATTAGGACAACAACGATTCATCTGCTACTTTGTGCTGCAGTAGTTGAACCCATTCCTCTGCATGACCTGTCATTGCCACAGTAAATAGTTGAAACCCACTAGCATGTGTAGGAGTTGATTGAAGCCATTGTTGTGTTCCTACCATGCTATGCCTGCTATTGCTTAGAGTTGTGTCAGGTCTGGATTCATTGGGAATGAATTGGAGTGTTACGATATGTTCTGATGCTGAGAGTGAAGTGTGTGAACACGATTTGGTAAAGGTAGCGGTGAGAGGCCATGTAGGAGTACATGGTGGGTTGTCTCACTGGAACCGTCCTTAAGCACTGAGTTCTATGTATGTTGTCCAATGACTCGATACTACCACACATTGGGTTCCGGTAACTCGACCCCTCTCGACTTATTAACCAACTTGGTCTCTGTCCAGGAGTCGCAACTAGTTTCTGGTGTTTGTAGGTAGTGCTATTTTTCTACCAAGTGGCACCCGGCAGGGTGGGCTTGGGACAGACTAGGCACACGTGGCCTGGTGTACCGAGTGGCACCCGGATGGTGGGCTCGGGAACCCTGCTCACATCGTTTGGGGCCGTGAGCGACACCCCGGCCGGATCTCCTTGCGGATGGAACCCGAATAGGCGATAAACCTGGACTAGAGTCTTGTGTGGTTAGTCAGGTCGTGGCCGACACCCTCGCCAGGCTTCCGCTTGAAGGTTGCCGAGATACATGACGTGTACATGGCGGTAAGTGGCGAGAGCGTGTGTGAAGAAGTACACCCCTGCAGGGTTAACATGATCTATTCGAATAGCCGGGTCCGCGGTTATGGACTTCTTGGATGCTTACATGGTACATAGACAACTTGAAGTGGATACTCTAAAATGCTCAAGACAAGTGTGAGTGCTATGGATGGCCTTCTCGTAGGGAGACGGGGATGAATCCATAGTAGTGTATTGTGTGGTGATTAGTGGACTCGTGTACGTTGTCTCACCTCAAGAGTTTCTGGTAGTCGTAGAACAGGATAGCCACAGAGTCAAAGCTGGCTTGCTGCAACTAAACCCCACATTACCCTCTTGATACAAATGCATGTATGATAGGATCTGATGTAAGTCTTGCTGAGTACCTTTGTACTCATGTTGCTTTATTTATGTTTTTGCAGCGGAGACTTCGGTCTTACTAGTGTTCTCATGGACTTCGACAAGTAGCTTGTACCTCAGCTACGATCTTGATCGGATGTTGTAGATAGTCAGGCTTTCAGCCTTTTTCATTTGTAGATGTCTGTACCCAGACATGTAATGCTTCCGCTTGTTGCTTGTATGCTCTGTATGATGGGTCTTGTGACCCCTGTTTGCAATAAATGCTATGATGGCTCTTCTGAGCCTTTATCTATATGAGTTGTTGAGTTATGCTGTGATGCCATGTTGTACAGCACATACTTGCATGTTATGCGTACGTGTAATGTGTATTGCTATGTGTGGGATCTGACTATCTAGTTGTTTATCCTTAGTAGCCTCTCTTACCGGGAAATGTCTCCTAGTGCTTCCACTGAGCCCTGGTAGCTTGCTACTGCTCCGGAACACTTAGGCTGGCCGGCATGTGTCCTTCTTCGATCCTGTGTCTGTCCCTTCGGGGAAATGTCACGCGATGAATACCGGAGTCCTGTTAGCCCGCTACAGCCCGGTTCACCGGAGTCCTGTTAGCCCAGTGCTACAGCCTGGATTCACTCGCTGATGACCGACACGTTCGATGCTGGGTCATGGATGCCTGTCCCTGTAAGTTAGTGCCACTTTGGGTTTACGACTAGCCATGTCAGCCCGGGCTCTTTATCATATGGATGCTAGCGACACCATCATATACGTGTGCCAAAAGGCGCAAACGGTCCCGGGCAAAGGTAAGGCGACACCCGTGGGGATACCGTGCGTGAGGCCGCAAAGTGATATGAGGTGTTACATGCTAGATCGATGTGGCATTGAGTCGGGGTCCTGACAGCGCTGGTATCAGAGCCTGACTGCCTGTAGGATTACCAAGCCAAACTGGTCGAAGTTGAGTCTAGAAATTCTTTAGTTATGTAAGGGAATTGATTGTGGGAAGGAACGTAAGGCTCTTTTTACTTCTTATACCTCATGGCCTTCTGATCTGAGTCATCCTATCTTTCCAACGGGGTTAAGGAACTAGGCTTTCTCTTCCGTCTATCAGGATCACGTGTTACTACTCCGTAGTCCCATAGGATTGGTTGATCAGAGTCATACCCCAGTTTTCGAGTATTTCCGGTGTAGTCTGTTTAGTATGATCTCAGAACCTTGAGTAATGATGATGAGTATGTTACTTGCCCCATTTTTAGTAGGATGTCTCATTCTGAGCATTTTACTGCCGTTATGCTGCCGGAATTTCCCTAGGAGTTCGAGAGATACTAATCCCTTGTCCTACATTCTACAGTCGATAGTTGATGCTGATTCCGTCCTTGGTTTCGTTTCTCAGGATGTCATCAAGTTCTATTATTCGTAGCCAGAACCATGGAGATGGTAGGAATGAGGATCCTCCCGACCCGCCTTCGTTGACAGAGTTCATGCTAGAAATGGAGAGGAACAAGCGTGAGTCTAACCGTTTGTTGGCACGTATCGAGGAGAACACCGCACATCAGTCCAATAAGTCTGCGACCATTCATGACTTCATTCGCTTGCACCCACCTACCTTTCATCATTCCATCGAGCCACTCGATGCAGATGACTGGCTCCGTAGCATCACTCATAAGCTGCGTTCCGCGAACGTAGCTGAAGATGACAAGGTCACCTATGCCACATATCACCTGGAAGGTCCTGCTAGTCTTTGGTGGCAGAACTATGAGGCTATGCTTCCAGCTGGCCAGATTCCTACCTGGAGAGATTTCACTGAGGCTTTTCGCGAGCATCACATTCCCCAGGCCCTCTTGATCGCAAGAGAGAAGAGTTCTGTAGTTTCACCCAGAATAAGATGGCTGTTGATGCTTATAGTAGAGAGTTTGAGAACCTCGCCCGCTATGCCACAGAAGAAGTGTCCACGGACGCCAAGAAGCAGGCTAGGTTCCGGAAGGGTCTCAACCCCAAGTTGCGTCGTGATCTCCACCTGCATCATTGTGATACATTCCAAGCTCTTGTGAACAAGGCCATTAATGCAGAGACAGCTCAGCTCACTTACGAGGAGTCTCGTAAGCACACCCGTGATTTGGGATCTTCCTCTGGCTCTAGTTCCCAGAAGCGCCGGATTTGGGTTCCAAACTCCGCTCTTCCTTCCGGATATGCACCGAGGCCATCCTATGTGGTGCCTCCCCCAGCTCAGTCATATGTTCCACCCAGGCCTACTGGTAGACCGCTTGTCAGTGCGGGTCCACGTCCAACCTCAGGGACTTGCTTCACATGCGGGAAGCCAGGACACTATGCACGTGACTGCTCTCAGACTAGTTATGCTCCACCCCAGCCCGAGAAGACTGTTGGCCTGTGTTAAGCCATCACGCAAGATGATCAGTGCCAAGTCAGCTCCCACTGAACGTGGACGTGTGCATCACGTCTCAGCTAAAGACGCTCATGATGATCCAGATGTCGTTCTTGGTACACTCCTTGTCAATTGTCACCCAGCATCAGTTCTATTCGATACTGGAGCATCTCACTCCTTCATTTCTGAAGGCTATGCTCGTTTGCACGACATATCATTTTGTGATATGCCAACTCCGCTTGAAATCCAAACCCCAGGGTCTAGATGGCAGACCACCAGAATCAGCCATGGTAATGAAATCCTTGTTGACAGACTTGTATTCCTTGCATCACTTGTAGCCCTCAAGTCCTCAGATATTAACATCATCTTGGGTATGGACTGGATGACAGCTCATCATGCCAAGATTGATTGTTACACCAGATCTGTTCAGCTTACACACCCATCTGGCAAGATAGTCACCGTCTCCACTAGAGTTGCAAAGCGTCAGCTCTATTCTCTTAATGCCAGCCCTCTTCCAGACCTTGAAGATATCCCGGTAGTCCGTGACTTTCCGGATGTCTTTCCAGAGGAACTGCCAGGTGTTCCACCTGACAGAGATGTAGAGTTCGTCATAGATCTTATCCAGGAACAGCTCCAATCTCCAGGAGACCTTACAAGATGGCACCCTTAGAACTAGCCGAGCTTAAGAAACAACTTGATGAGTCCTTGCAAAAAGGTTTCATCCGTCCTAGTTCTTCTCCTTGGGCTTGCCCCGTCCTCTTTGTCAAGAAGAAGGATGGTACGGACCGGATGGTTGTAGATTATCGTCCCGTTAATTTGGTCACGATAAAGAACAAGTATCCGCTCCCCAGGATCAACGACCTGTATGATCAGCTCGCTGGATCCTCAGTCTTCTCCAAGATGGATTTGAGGTTAGGATACCACCAAATCAAGATCAGAAACGGGGACATTCCCAAGACAGCTTTTGTCACTCGTTATGGTCAGTACGAGTACACCGTCATGTCCTTTGGCCTAACCAACGCCCCAGCCACATTCTCCCGCTTGATGAACTCGATCTTCATGGAGTACTTAGATAAGTTCGTCGTGGTTTACCTCGATGATATTCTTATTTACTCGAAGAACGAGGAAGAGCATGCCGAACATCTTAGACTTGTGTTAGAAAAACTCAGAGAGCACCGCCTTTATGCCAAGTTCTCCAAGTGTGAATTTTGGTTGCCAGAAGTGACCTACCTAGGCCACGTAATCTCTGGTAAGGGCATTGCTGTCAATCCCGAGAGAGTTCAGGCCGTTCTCGATTGGACTCCACCTGAAACCGTTAAACAAGTTAGGAGTTTCCTTGGTCTAGCCAGCTATTGTCGCCGCTTTGTTGAAAATTTCTCCAAAGTAGCCAAACCCCTCACGGAACTTCTCAAGAAAGATAAAAAGTTCGAGTGGTCCCCACAGTGTGAGTACAGTTTTCAGGAACTGAAAAGACGCCTGACTTCTGCTCCCATACTTGTGCCACCGGATTTCACTAAAGACTTTATTATCTACTGCGACGCCTCACGACAGGGACTAGGTTGCATTCTTATGCAAGATCGTCATGTGATTGCCTATGCATCCCGACAGTTGCATCCACATGAGGATAATTATCCTACACATGATCTAGAGCTTGCAGCCGTAGTCTATGCACTCAAGACCTGGCGACATTACCTCCTTGGTAAACGTTGCGAGATCTACACCGATCACCAGAGTCTCAAGTATATCTTCACCCAACCGGATCTGAACCTTAGGCAAAGACGTTGGTTGGAGTTAATCACAGATTATGATCTAGGGATTACCTACACCCCAGGCAAAGCCAATGTCATGGCTGATGCTCTAAGCCATAAATCCTATTGCAACAATCTCATGTTGCAGCAAGGCCAACCCCTCCTCCATGAGGAATTCTGTAAGCTTAACCTTCACATCGCTCCTCATGGATTCCTTTCTACCTTGGTGACGAAACCTACCCTTGTGGATCTTATCATAGAAGCCCAGAAGCATGATACGGGGATTACCCGGATCAAGAGAAACATTAAGAAGGGAGTTGGTGGATGTTTCTCTATGGATGATCGTGGTGTTGTTTTATTTGAGAATTGCTTGGTGGTTCCCAAGAAGCAACATCTTCGGCAGTTGATTCTTAAGGAGGCGCATGAATCTCCTCTCACGATTCATCCCGGTAGTACTAAGATGTATCAGGACCTACGCCAGAGGTTCTGGTGGACTAGGATGAAGAGAGAAATCGCTGAGTTCATTGCTAAATGTGACGTTTGTCGTCGCGTTAAGGCAGAGCATCAAAGACCTGCTGGCACCCTTCAGCCTTTAGCTATTCTTGAATGGAAATGGGATAAAGTTGGTATGGACTTCATCACCGGCTTTCCCAGGACCAAGAGAGGGAATAACGCTATCTTCGTAGTCGTTGATCGTCTTTCCAAAGTGGCTCACTTCCTTCCTGTTCGAGAGAGTATCACTGCTAGTCAGCTCGCTGACTTATATATTTCTCGAATAGTGTCACTTCATGGTGTTCCACTAGAGATCAATTCAGACCGTGGCAGTCTTTTCACTTCTCATTTCTGGGAGAGTTTCCAAACTTCCATGGGAACCCATCTTTCCTTCAGTACCGCTTTCCACCCTCAGTCGAGTGGTCAGGTGGAACGGGTCAATCAAATTCTCGAAGACATGCTTAGAGCTTGCGTTATCTCATTCGGTATGGACTGGGAGAAATGTCTTCCTTTTGCCGAGTTTGCTTATAACAATAGCTATCAATCCAGCCTCAAGAAAGCTCCTTTTGAGGTTCTCTATGGACGAAGATGTCGAACACCTTTGAACTGGTCAGAAACCGGTGAAAGACAATTCTTTGGACCGGACATGATCCAGGAGGCAGAAGAGCAAGTTCGCATCATTCGTGAGAATTTGAAAACAGCCCAGTCTCGTCAAAAGAGCCAGTACGATCGTCATCATAAGGATATGACTTATGAAATTGGCGACCAAGCTTACCTTCGGGTTACTCCTTTGAAGGGTACCCATCGTTTCGGTATCAAGGGCAAGTTGGCTCCTCGTTACATTGGTCCTTTCGCATTCTCGCTAAACGAGGAGAGGTTGCCTACCAATTGGAACTACCCCCACATCTTTCTCGAGTTCATGATGTCTTCCACGTCTCTCAACTCAGGCGTTGCTTCTCGGATCCTATCCGCGGAGTGGACCACGAAACGCTTGATCTCCAAGATAACCTCACATACCGAGAGTACCCGGTTCGCATTCTTGATCAAGCAGAGCGTGTCACTCGACGTCAGAACATCAAGTTTCTCAAAGTTCAGTGGTCTCATCATTCCGAGAGAGAAGCTACTTGGGAGCGAGAAGATCGTCTTCGACTGGAGTACCCCGCTTTCTTTCCGTCGACCCCTGAATCTCGGGACGAGATTCTTTCAAGTGGGGGCGAGTTGTCACATCCCTAGTCTGGTATGACCTAGACTAGCTAGTCATTTGTGCATCATATTTAAATTTCATTTAAATTGAAATGAGGATTGGTGGAACCCTCAGAATCATTTTTGAAAATGACCCAAATAAAAATTTCTCCAAAAGGGTCCAAGAAAATGCTCATGTTGCCCTCTGAAAATATTGGACAGAGATAAAAATCAAACCAATATTTTTAGGAGCTCATGGATATTTAATTTTGGCCATTCGGATTAATCCGATAATTATTTGCTTTGGATATATATTGTTATATATATGAAATATGGTCCAAAAATTATGCCATTTATAAAGGAGCTCTGGAATATTATAGCTAGCTCCTGCAAAAATTGGCATAAGGTAATTAAATGATTTAATATTTTAATTAAATCAAAACAAATGTCAGAAAAAAATAGAAAACAGAAATAAAGAGGAGAAGCTTACCTGGGGCTCCCCCCTGTGCAGCCCAGCAGCAGCAGGCCGGCCCAGCCAGCAGGCGGCCCAGCCCGCCTCCTCCTCTGTCGTCTTCCCCCCCCTCGCCAAGCACCTGCGTGCCGACGCGCGCGCGCTCCGCCGGCCACGCCACCTCCCTCCCTGCCTGCCTGCCTCTCCCCTCCTCGTCTGGATGCCCTGGAACGACGCCACGCGCCGCCCCGGTCCTTTTCCCCTCTCTCTCGCTCTCCCTCCTCCCCTGGACATCTCCCTCTCCCCGCGCCCGAAGCGCTGCCGCCGCCGCAGCTCACCACCGACGCGCTCCCCGCCGTTCCCTCGCCCCTCAGTGGAGTCCACGAGCTCCGCCACGACCCCCTCCACCTCCTCGTCGAGCCACGAACCTCCGGACGGCCTCCATCGTCGCCACCCTCGTCGTCTTCATCGCCGGCCACCGTAGATCTCCACCGCCCGCACGTCGCCGTCCGACCTCCCCCGAGCTCTCCGACGACGTCCTCGAGCCCGCCGTGAGCCCCCGCTTCGGTTCCCCCTTCTCCCTTGCCTCCCCGCGCTCTGTAGCTAGCCCGGCCATCGAAGCCGAGCTCCGGCCGCCGCCGCGAGCTTTGCTCCGGCGAGCTCCGGCCTCCCCAGCTCCTCCCACCTGTCCCACCAGATGCGCGAGAGCCCGGGCTACGCCCTGATGCTCTCAAACGCCGTCCCCGTGGCCTGTGGCGCGGACTCCGCCGCGTCCAGAGGTCGCCGGCGGCGAGCCCCGTCGCCTGAGCCCCGCCATGTGGGCCCGGCCCGTCAGGTGATTAGCTTAGTGCTAATCACCGCTTAATTAACCCCCCTGACACTGACAGTGGGCCCCAGCGCCACTAACTCTTAATTAGGATTAAACTAACCTCTGTTAAACCCCCCCTGTCACTGACGTGTGGACCCCACACGTCAGGGTTGACCCCAGCCAGCCACAGTTGACCGCTGACGTCGTGCTGACGTCATGCTGGAAAATTCCAGAAATTGTTTTAAACTTCAAAAATTCAGAAAATTCAGAAAATCAGAAAATTCCAGAAATTGTTTTAAACTTCAAAAATTCATATCAATTCAACCGTAGCTCAGATTAAAATAATTTATCTATGAAAAATTATCAGAAAAATGTAATCTTTCCATCTGTACTAGTTTCATGCATGGAAAACCAACTTATACATGCTGAATATGAGAAAACACGTTATGGCATATATAGGAGCTTATCTTGGAGATGCATTTGAACCTTTGGTTCAAATGGACTTCAAACCAAATGATTTCTAGTTGCATTAGCTCAAACAACATCACATCTTCATGCCATGTTCATGCATCATATTGTTGCATATGTTTGTGTATTGATTGCCGGCACCGTTCCCTCTCGATAGGTCTTGCTCCAGAGACCGTTCCAGAGTACCTGTCTGTGAAGCAGTGCCTCCTCTGTTGATTTACCAGGCAAGCAAACCCCCTTGTTCATTTCGATAAAACCCTACTCTCTCGCTCCTGCTCTCAGTTATTGCATTAGGACAACAACGATTCATCTGCTACTTTGTGCTGCGGTAGTTGAACCCATTCCTCTACATGACCTGTCATTGCCACAGTAAATAGTTGAAACCCACTAGCATGTGTAGGAGTTGATTGAAGCCATTGTTGTGTTCCTACCATGCTATGCCTGCTATTGCTTAGAGTTGTGTCAGGTCTGGTTCATTGGGAATGAATTGGAGTGTTACGATATGTTCTGATGCTGAGAGTGAAGTGTGTGAACACGATTTGGTAAAGGTAGCGGTGAGAGGCCATGTAGGAGTACATGGTGGGTTGTCTCACTGGAACCGTCCTTAAGCACTGAGTTCTATGTATGTTGTCCAATGACTCGATACTACCACACATTGGGTTCCGGTAACTCGACCCCTCTCGACTTATTAACCAACTTGGTCTCTGTCCAGGAGTCGCAACTAGTTTCTGGTGTTTGTAGGTAGTGCTATTTTTCTACCAAGTGGCACCCGGCAGGGTGGGCTTGGGACAGACTAGGCACACGTGGCCGGTGTACCGAGTGGCACCCGGATGGTGGGCTCGGGAACCCTGCTCACATCGTTTGGGGCCGTGAGCGACACCCCGGCCGGATCTCCTTGCGGATGGAACCCGAATAGGCGATAAACCTGGACTAGAGTCTTGTGTGGTTAGTCAGGTCGTGGCCGACACCCTCGCCAGGCTTCCGCTTGAAGGTTGCCGAGATACATGACGTGTACATGGCGGTAAGTGGCGAGAGCGTGTGTGAAGAAGTACACCCCTGCAGGGTTAACATGATCTATTCGAATAGCCGGGTCCGCGGTTATGGACTTCTTGGATGCTTACATGGTACATAGACAACTTGAAGTGGATACTCTAAAATGCTCAAGACAAGTGTGAGTGCTATGGATGGCCTTCTCGTAGGGAGACGGGGATGAATCCATAGTAGTGTATTGTGTGGTGATTAGTGGACTCGTGTACGTTGTCTCACCTCAAGAGTTTCTGGTAGTCGTAGAACAGGATAGCCACAGAGTCAAAGCTGGCTTGCTGCAACTAAACCCCACATTACCCTCTTGATACAAATGCATGTATGATAGGATCTGATGTAAGTCTTGCTGAGTACCTTTGTACTCATGTTGCTTTATTTATGTTTTTGCAGCGGAGACTTCGGTCTTATTAGTGTTCCGTGGACTTCGACTAGTAGCTAGTACCTCAGCTACGATCTTGATCGGATGTTGTAGATAGTCAGGCTCTTCAGCCTTTTTCATTTGTAGATGTCTGTACCCAGACATGTAATGCTTCCGCTTGTTGCTTGTATGCTCTGTATGATGGGTCTTGTGACCCCTGTTTGTAATAATGCTATGATGGCTCTTCTGAGCCTTTATCTATATGAGTTGTTGAGTTATGCTGTGATGCCATGTTGTACAACACATACTTGCATGTTATGCGTACGTGTAATGTGTATTGCTATGTGTGGGATCTGACTATCTAGTTGTTTATCCTTAGTAGCCTCTCTTACCGGGAAATGTCTCCTAGTGCTTCCACTGAGCCCTGGTAGCTTGCTACTGCTCCGGAACACTTAGGCTGGCCGGCATGTGTCCTTCTTCGATCCTGTGTCTGTCCCTTCGGGGAAATGTCACGCGATGAATACCGGAGTCCTGTTAGCCCGCTACAGCCCGGTTCACCGGAGTCCTGTTAGCCCAGTGCTACAGCCTGGATTCACTCGCTGATGACCGACACGTTCGATGCTGGGTCATGGATGCCTGTCCCTGTAAGTTAGTGCCACTTTGGGTTTACGACTAGCCATGTCAGCCCGGGCTCTTTATCATATGGATGCTAGCGACACCATCATATACGTGTGCCAAAAGGCGCAAACGGTCCCGGGCAAAGGTAAGGCGACACCCGTGGGGATACCGTGCGTGAGGCCGCAAAGTGATATGGGGTGTTACATGCTAGATCGATGTGGCATTGAGTCGGGGTCCTGACAGATGAAACTAGGGATGTAAGTGGCAAATAAATGACATTCGCCAGTCCCATCTAGTTAGTTTTTGCTAGCTCCCTAGTTTATTTTCCTCAAAAAACAAAAACTCTTTTGAACTATCATACCACTAGTGGACTTTAATCGGGACTAAATGGGACCTAGTTGACATCCGTAGTTGAAAGGGAGTGTACCACAACTATATTTAAGTTGTGAAGCCATCTAAGCAGTTCAAAATTTTTGAGAAAGCACTTAACAGTGTGGCCTCATATAAACTACGAAGACAGTCTTGTGACGAAGTTCAGAGGAAAAGTGAAGGACTCAAATGAACTAGGCATGAATTTCTTTACGATAGTACAGTAGGCACTACTGACATATTGGCCAACTTAGGTATAGCCTAACAAGTAATAAACAAGCATTCGAATCAAGCAATATAGCAAAGCAGACAACTAAACTATTTGTAATTTTGTAGGATTAGAGGTTGAGGGTCGAAGCCAAGAAAGCAGCCCACATGCATTACATTTCACATGTACTAAAACACACTGGCTTACCGTATGTTGCTGTGAAGCCTCACTGCTGTTGCTATGTTCTCTGAAGATATCGGCAGCATCCTGTGGATGCAAATCTAGTTGTTGTAGTCTATTCTGCACACCCTCTACTTAAGTAAAATTAATTTTAATTGCATGCACTAGTTCGAATTCATCATCAATGGTTCATCTAAACTAATGAAAGAATGGTGTGTGCTTACAAGACAATATACCTGCTTCACTCTATTTTTATGCGTGTTCGAGATGCCAGCCCCAAAAGAACAAATATTTTGCTTGATGGGGTTGGTAGCTCCATAATTAATAGAAGCATCAAATTAGTCATGCAACTTGGGAAGATCAAGAACACACAAAAAAGTAATGAACCGAGGCTCGGAGCAGTGATCTAATAGCTAGCATCAGAAAATGTAGGGTAAAACGAACAAAAAGTAGCGGAACCACATGCTAGTTTGCTGATGTGTAATTAAGCATAGAGAACATGAAGCAGTCTAATGTAACCAACAACTGGCATCAGAACAATACCATTATCATAAATATAGCATGCAAGAAGTAAAATAGTAGGCAGTGATATCTACGAAGTACAGTAATACTTAGGACAAAACTAAAGCATATTAACTATATGTGCACTCGTATGTAATTTAGCACATGTAACATGTTCACTATTAGAAGTATGGCCCTACAAGTGCAAGTAGAATAACGGCTATCATGAAAAATTTAATGATGCCCTAAACAAATTCAAAGGTGCGGTGCTTATGCAAAGAAAGTGAACGTAGGCGCTGGCCGTTGGATAATAGTACCAGATTCTCGGTGGTGTATGGGTACTGTTGTTATACTTGATAGCTAAGGATCGTCGATGATGCTATCGGCGTTGAATTTGGGCCGGCTATCGCCATCGCTGAAGCGGCTCAGGTGCTTCGGTTGCGGCGCCTGTCGACATACAAGAAAGCACATCTGTGGTAAGTGAAAAGTTGCACGATAAAGAAGAGAAAAACCGAAGGAGTACAAATCGAAATAACCCTATGATGTTGCGGCGTCAATAAAGCAGGGCCGATGGAGTTGAATATGGTGTCCGTGGAGCGTGTCTGGTGCAGTGGACAAAGGCTTCAGCGGGGGCGGTGTACAGTGCTTTGAGTGAGGCGGATCTGTTGCGGCGAACGAGGGCTTATATGAAGGGCCAGCGATGAGGTGGACGAGGGAGTCAGTGAAGGGCCTACACTATGGTGGACTAGGGTGCCGGTTAAGTAGATCCGGTGCAGTGGACCATGATGGCGGTCAAGGAGATCTGGAGCGGTGGACAAGCCAGTTGCTGAAGCGGCTCCGGTGAAGTGGTGAGTTGGCAGTTGGGGGTTCCAAGGTGCGGAAGGTCGATTCGGCGGGGTGTGAGGTCCACCGCAGCGGTGGAGGACTAGATTCGGTGGCTTGCCGTGGTTGGGGGGTCGGGGAGGGGAAGGGGAGTGGCTCTAGGGAAGAATGTTGTGGCTAAAGAGGGGAAAACAATGGACTTACCAAAGCATCCCTTTTCCATTCATGTGGCACGGGTAAAATAGGAATATCACAGGGATAAACTTTTAGGCGCGAGATATTTCGATGCGAGCGGGGAGTTTGAAAGCTTTTGGCGCCTGAAATTATAAATGTTCTGCTCTTGTACGGCTGACTATGATATCATGGCCGTGAATTTAGTTGTTTTGCACGCAAAAAAAGTGCAAGCTTTAAAAATCAATGTCTCCAACTCAAAAGTTAGATTCTCCATTCAATTCAAATATGCATCATTGAGCTAGTACAAGCAAATACCATCATACAGTCCAATTCAAATGAAATTCCAAATGTGTTTATCCTAGATATGATGACAAAAGCAAAAATGTGTATCTGTATGAATGAAGTGGATGATTATAAAGTTTGAACATGCCCGTTTGTGTATATCTCTAGGTTTGATATATGAATTTGAAATCACGAAATCATGGCTTATAAAATGTACCTCCGTTTAAATGAATTACAAAAGCTAATGATGGAGTCGAATTCCAAAATTCCAATCTTAGGTTTGTAGTTCTGTTACATCAAGGTATATCATTCATGTTCAAAGGTATCATTATCTCATAGTCCAAGCTGTGAAACAAATTGATCAACCATGAGTGCACACACTATTGACCATATATATCTCAATTACACTAAAGTACTCAAATATAGACACCTCGCTCATTATCGAAAGGCAACCCCCACCCACCCCCCTCTATCGCTCCCCCCACACACGTCGTTCTCTCCCCCAGACACGAACACACGAGCACATTAACACCCCCATCTCTTCTAAAGTCCGTCTGGACCCCAATATAGGTCTCTTATTACTTTGTCTCTCGGGCATGCACACATATCTCCCCCCACTCTCTAGGTCTCCCGGCATCTCTTTTTCACAAGCACACGCACTATGTAGAGTGTATCTTTCCCATACACACAAAATGTCACCCCCAAACGTCTATCTCCCTAGTTCTATGGTTCTCGCACACTCACCTCACACACCACCCCATTGCACCACTCTCCTCTTTCTATCTCTCCCACATGCGGACCCGCCCCAGCTCCTTCCCTGTATACATATTTGCCATGACTCTTTCCATAGATCCCTAATGTATCATTGTTCACAATCTCGCACATTGTTCTCTACACTATCTACTGTAGCTCTCTCATGAAGTCCCTATCACACACACGATGACTCGCTACCCTTGCGTCTCCGTACATATGCCAATTTCGAACAACATCAACATTGTATCCTTATCTATACGCCACTTATGGACACAAACGATCCCTCTCTCCCCCCTCTTTTCCTCTCTCTCTCTCTATGTCACTAGCTCTCTCTCTATCCGTCGCTAGCTCTCTCTCTATCTCTCTATCTCTCTATCTCTCTCACTCTCACACCCCTCTCCCGCACACTCTCGATGTCTCTTCCAAATAGTCTGCTCCCCGCCCGCACCCATGCTATCCCGCTACTACCCATGCCTTTGTCTCTTTTGACACACATGTCACACCATTCCCCCTTCCCTTATACTAGGTTTACATCATTAGTGGTCTCTCTACTCCACATACACACACTCCCTCTCACACACAAACGCACGCACAAACACACAGACACGCACAAACACCTACCTATCTGGATCCTTCTTTTAAGACACAAACCCTTGCAATTCTCTCCAGCTCTAGGAATGTACATACCCCCCCTCTCTAGCTCATATGCACACCAAAATTCTCCATCTCTGTAACTCACATATCTCTCCCCATGTCCGCATATGTATCTTACACACTCACTCTCTAATTATGTCTATGTGTCTCCATGCTACACAACACAAAACCACATGTACATGTCTCTCTCTATCCTCCACACATGTAGACACAAAGAATCTCTTACCATTGCCTCGGTCTCTAGACATATCACACACGCTCTCTCTCTCGCTCTCTCGCTCTCTCTGTGTGTGTGTGTGTGTCGCAAACACGCTCAACACGGGTTTCCCCATCAATAACTTACCATCTATTCATCAACAGTCATGGTAGTACGGCGAACACGACATGTGAAAAAGAATAAATCTACACGTATGTAGTCCATCTAGTATGACTACTAGGACTAGAGCAAGCTGAAAGCGCGCCGCCGTCACCCCCTTATGCGACGGGAAAACCATTGTTTTACACAGTCCAGAAGTCATTGTGCTAAGGCCCCACATGCTGAGCCGTTGAATAGAAAGTAGATCCTAGTTTACGGAAATAAGTATTGATAATATGTTTGTATCTCCATACTTATATTTCTTCTCTTATAAAAATACCAAGTTGGTGATGATGGTGTGCGTGCCATCTTGCAATAGACCATCTGATCTATATCTGATGGATGGTAATTAAACTAAAAGATACCCGCGCCTCTCTCCACATTTGCAGACAAGGCCTTCCTTCGTTCATCCTTATCTCCAACAGCCTCATTGTTGAGCAATTAGAAAAGGAAGCCTCTGGAACAAACTGGCTTGGTGGCCGCTGCTAAGTCCGACCACCAATCACCACCACGCCCCACTCCACTTCACCTTATATCCTCTTTCTCGAGATATCATTAGATTTTACACATGGGATTACTCCCGCATGGATAAATCACAACAAGTGTTTTATAAAAAAATGAATCTTGATGTTCCGTGCAATGCACGTACATCTTGCTACAACTCCTATAAAAGACTAAGTTGGTGATGATGGCGTGTCTGCCATCCGTCATTTCTCACGATTAGATCTACATCTAACGACTGTGAGGTAAGTTGTTTCCTTTCCTCACCAACATCCCACTTCTCTACAAATTTGCAAAAAACCCATAATTAGTATCTTAGAACCAACCACACCTCTCCCTCACCTCACCAAAATAGCCCAAGGAATATTTTCTAATTGAAACATAATATATCTCTAGTGATATATGTATATCAAAATTAGAGTGTTTTGTATCAAGTTTTTGCATAAGTATTATTCTAATTATGATCCATTGCAATGCACGTGAACATTGCTAGTATTTCCAACCATGCAAAAAAATGCTAGTATTTCCATAGTTTCGAGTTTTCCATCCAGATATTAGTCACTCATGGGTGATATTTACTTTCAATCATGTACACATAGGCACTATGTAACAAGCCTTGCTTGTTGGCTTCCAAAGCTTAACATTCACTCCTACATACAATATGTAGAGTACTTAACAAAAAATACCACTTTCAACCAACCCTAGGAAGAAACTATTGCACAAAAAATAGCAAAAACATACCCAAAATTTCTTAATCCGTGCCAAAAACTACTACCTAGTGCCGATTAGGTTCGTTTAAACCTGTTTATGAAAGGGTTGGCCCACACGTCCGTGCTGACGAGGCAACTTCAACCAACACATTTTGTTTGAATGTTGACACGAGGGACCCACATCTAACATTCTATCATGTTATATTCCCCCTCAAATCATTATTTTTCCTAAACATTACTTCAAACAGTACTGATGCATGTTTGTGGGTGGCACCGGTGATGAGCGAATTTGCCACAGCTACACCGGACGGGCCGGACGCCACGCTGGCCTCCGCACAGGTTGGCAAGCTGGCTCGAGCGTGACTCACGCGTGAGCAAGCCACCGTGCTGGCCTTTGCTTGAGCCAGATGGCTGGCCTTAGCGTTGCGCGTGCGACCAAGCCACCATGCCACCGTGCCAATTTTAGCTAGCAAACCTTGCAGACAAGCAGATGGACGGAGCTATCTTGGCGAGCTAGTGGACGCGAGCACCGGACGAAGCTGGCATCCAGGCTGCCGCAATATGGGCTCCGCACCGCCGACGGTTTTGAACTCACCTTCTGCCAGCGGCGATAGCTGTGTCCCATGGCCGAGGATGACTAGGTGGAGGGGCCGGAGGTAGGAGGTCACTCGGAGATTTTTGTTCAGACTGACATGTAGTTCCCACAAGTCATAATGCCTAACTTGCCAGTCAAATAGAAGGCATTGACTTAAGGGGCGACATGGATTGAAACATGCCTATAACGACACTTTATAGAGTAGTCGTTTCTTGGTAGGGATGGTTGGTAAGGGCATGTACAATGGTTGATAAGGTAGTCTTATCTTAAGTCTGCCATGTATGCAAGTGGTAGTAGTTTCTTGGCATTATTAGTGGTTTCTTGGCAATATTAGTGGTTTCTTGGCATTATTTGTGGTTTCTTGTAAGGAACAATGTATGACTAGCGACAAAAGGCGATTCTAGGTTGCGTTGTACTCCAATGAGTACCACTAGTGGTTGCGGGAGTTTATACCCCGTTTTGTGGGTTCGATCCCGGCCAAACGGACGGTGGACTTTTTTTAAATATTACTCCACAAAGCGAGGTAGTTTGAGTTTTGAAGTCGAACAGACGTGTCGCACCACAATCTTGGTGCACATAATAGCCTAGCCACGTGAACGGGTTTTCCTTCCCATCATCTCGTGGCTCGCGTGCTCACCCTAGCTGCACCTCGCTTGCAGCTTCCTCATCAGCTAGTACTAGCATATTTAAACTAGCGCCTCACAATTAAGCATGAGGAGTCGGAAAAGCCTGGCGCAAGATTGGGAACTATGCAATATGACTCTGTATGTAAAGTGCTAGTACTCTACTACTCTGTAGCTTGTGGCATTGCATGTATGGACTTCACTCTGTTATCGGCTCTATAAAAGAAATTCCTCTTGATGTGATTTTTTTGTTTCGCAATGGAGGCAAAAGATTTGCCTCTTCTCATTCATAAAGAAGGAACTACTAACAAACTTCGACGGCATCCATTACACCTCCACAAATGGAAGCGAAAAGCCTAGTCTTGCTCTATCAAATAACTCAAATGTTCTGTCCCCGCAGTAACCGTCGCTGATAAATAGGCTGCTAGTGTGTGCGTGAGAGGAGCGGCTGAGTAGGCCAGCTCCGCGCTTGAATAGAGCACCAAGAGTACCCACTACGCACGTGTACTTTCCCTGCATTGATAGTACAGCGAAGGTTCTAGAGAACAATACTACCCTCCACTTCCAATTGTAGCTCCTTGGCCCTAAGATTAAAGAGTTCAAGACTGGTGCACTATACTAGAAGTATAGTACATCACACTACTAGTTGAGAAAGTAGTACTAGTACTGCTACAGTACTAGTACGTAGTAAATAATAGCCTCACCCACTATTAGGAAAAGGGCTATAGATGATATGGACACTAATGGCGCACCAGACATGTGGTGCGCCACTACCGTATATCAGTGGCGCACCATGTGTGGGTGCGCCATTAGTGTGTTAGACACTAATGGTGCACCACACCCATGGTGCGCCACAACTAACATATTTTTTTCCAAAAATATTGATGGCGCACCAGGGAACAGTGCGCCATTACTAGTTTAGCTAGTAATGGCGCACCACTCACCACGTGTGCCACTACTATCATTTTGTTTTTTTGCATAACTACTAATGGGGCACCACCAGCTGGTTCGCCATTAGTAACCAAGGTTACTAATGGCGCATATGTAGGTGGTGCACCATTAGTAACCTGGGACCAGCTAGATATTTTAGACAGCCACCTACACACTCACTTTCCCCACTTCATTCTCTCCACCTCCTCCTCCAAGCTTGTCTTGGCTGCCTCGTCCTCCTCACCTCATTTGCACCATAGATTCATCCAAATTGAGGGGTTAAATTCCCTTTTTTGAATGGCAAGTAAGGGGAAAGATTTCTTTATGTTGTAGATCTACTTTTTTCTCCCTCCAACAACGTGCACATGCACTTTTTATGGCCTAGCTAGATCTATGTATGTTTGAGGTGTTGCATAAGTTTGTGGTGTTTCATATATGTTTGTGTTTGCAGGTAGTTGTATTTGAAATGTGATAGTTGCCAATATTTTGCCGGAATGTTGATTCATTTCCGTTTCGGCGAGAATTTTGGCACTATGCATTCTTTTTGGTCCTATTTTTTAGGGAAAGTCATGCCAAATCTTTTCTTGGTTCTAAAATATCGTTTTGCTATACCCCACAGGAGACCATGGTCCGCATGATGACCGAAGGCATCATGAATAGGTTTTTGAGCTCCGCGAAGGCCGAGATGCTTCAAAAGAACGAGACGGAGATAAGATGTCCGTGTCGAAGATGCAAGCTGAAGAGCCTTATTGCGGACCCAGATTCCGGGCAGGTGCGGGACCACCTGCTCTTGCGTGGTTTCATGGATGGCTATCGGTGGCAAGGTGATGAAGATGACTATGAAGTCGCCCATGGGGGTCGGGCAAGAAACGAGGAAGAGCAGCAAGACAACCACCGCGGCGAGGGCGGGTGAGAAGACGAAGAATCTCCAGGACATGATCACGACGGTGATGTTGTACACAGTCATCATGTAGAAGATGCCGGACATGATGATGAGGAAGATGAAGATGCCGGAGCAGACAACGATGGACCATCGATGGACTGGGTGCAGGACCCTCATATTCAAGAGCTGCTCAAGTAGACGGATAACGCAAGAGCTGCTGCCCGAGAGAAAGCCAAGCTGGATCAACTGGGATAGACGCGGTTACTCCATTGCATGAAGGATGCAGGCCCGAGGATACCCTCCTGAAAGTAACGCTCATGGCTCTGGAGATGAAGGTAAAACACAAAATGACCGACGCATGCTTCGACGAGAACATGTCATTCTGGCACGAATGTCTTCCCAAGGGGAACAAGTGCCCGACCAGTTTCGAGGAGGCGAAGAAAATCGTGTGTCCTCTGGATTTACCGCACGTGAAATACCATGTGTGCATGAACAATTGCATCATTTATCGGGACGAGCACGCGGAGTCTACCATATGTCAGCTGTGCGGCATCACTCGATACAAGAAGATGAAGAAAGCTCCTCGAAAAGTGGTGTGGTACTTTCCGATCACTCCTCATCTGCAGCAGTATTTCGCGGACCCTAAGCTAGCAAAGCTCCTGCGTTGGCACGCGGATAGGGAGGAGAAGTAGCGAGAAGATGAAAGAAATGATCCGGAGATAAATAAAAAAGACAAGATGTTGAGTCACCCTAAGGATGCGAGCCAGTGGCAAGCGTTGACTTCGAACACCCAGAATTTGGGGACGATCCAAGGAACATCGTGCTGGGCACGAGCATCGATGGAGTCAATCCGTTTGGCAGCTAGAGAAGCACACATAGCACCTGGCCTGTGTTTGTGTGGATGTACAACCTTCCCCCCTGGTTGTGCATGAAGAGGAAGTACATTCACATGAGTATGCTAATTGAAGGGCCGAATCAACCAGGGAACGAAATCAATCTGTATCTGGGCCGAAATCCAAGACCGTGGGCGCAAACGTCACCGTGAAAAATGAGCCATGGGTACTGGCTTCCCAAGTGGACCAATGCTTCTTCATTACCGACCCGCCAAAGCCCAGTCGTGTTGTTGTGAGGAGAGGCAAAAGGAAGATCATCAGAATGGGTGGAGTCGCCAATGAGCAAGACTTCGACAAGTACGGCGACCCGAAGATGGAACATGACGATGATGATGTAGTGCCATACACAACAAGAAGAAGCAGGACCACCCTACCTAAAGGACGTCCGTTCCATAGAAGAACTCCATTTGCGAAAAAGAAGGGCAAGAAGATTGTGAATAGCTAGCTAGCTAAGATCGATTGTATTTAAATTGTAGCCTTCATTTCTTGATTGTATTTCGACATATTGAAATGATATTTCTTCTGTTCTAGTGTCCTCATGAATATTTATTTATGTTTATTATGGTACTGAATTTCTAATTCACAAAAAGTATTGAATTTGTTAATATTTTTTGAACTCATGAATATTTTTAAATTTAATTCATGGGCACTTTTTGAATTCATGAATATTTTTCAAAATTTGATGATATTTTTTCATATTCAATATGAAAAATATTGAATATTCATGAGGACACTCGATCTCGATCCTCCTCCATCTCGATCGCTATCCCCCCTCGCCAGATCCCCCTCGCCGCCGAGCACCCTCCCCCGCTTCACCGCTGACGACGACCCCCCGCACCCTTCCCCGCTCCACCGCCGCCGCCGACCCCCCGCACCCTCCCCCGCTCGACGGCCGACGACACCCCGCACCCTCCCCTGCTCCACCGCCGCCGATGACCCCCCGCACCCTCCCCCGCTCCACCCCTGACGACCCCCAGCACCCTCCCCCGCTCCACCGCCGCCGACGACCCCCCGCACCCTCCCCCCCTCCACCGCCGCCGACGACCCCCCGCACCCTCCCCCGCTCCACCACCGCCGACGACAACTTTTTGAATTTCATGGGCACTTTTTGAATTCATGAATATTTTTTCAAATTTTGATGATATTTTTTCATATTCATAAATGTTTTACCAATTCACAAATGAATGCAATTAAAAATCCAAAAACAATATTGATGATATTTTTAAGTAACAAATTTGATGATATTTTCAAAAAACAAATTTGATGATATCTTCAACTAAAAATAAAAAAACAAATTTGATGATATTTTCAAAAAAACAGATTCATCAAAAAATTTTTTTGATGATATCTTCTATTCTAGTCCACATGAAAATAACAAATTTGATAAAAATACAAATTATTAGATGCAACAAAAAATAATGAAAAAAGTTACTAATCGCGCACCAGAGGAGGGTGCGCCATTGCTATCAGAAAAAAAAAGTTACTAATGGCGCACCAGAGGAGGGTGCGCCATTGCTATCAGAAAAAAAAAGTTACTAATGGCGCACCAGTGGGTGGTGCGCCATTGCTATCAGTGTTTTTATGGTGCACCCCTGGATGGTGCGCCATTACTATCCTTCCCCTTGTGTGTGTTGTCCATCTCGCGTTCGTCCTTCTCTCTCCCAATCACACATCTCTCCGACCCACTACCCGACCCACTACACCACTGCCCCTACAGCGCCACCGCCCATCCTCCTCCGCCCGTAAGCCCCACTCCTCCTCCGAACGTCCTCCTCCGCCCGTAAGCCCCCTCCCCCTGACTGACTCGACTCCCCTGGCCTCCGCGCGCAGTTCACCGTCCCGGATCTCCGACTGCATTGCCTCCCGCGGTGGCAACTTCCACAGCGTCGACGTCTTTGTCCCCGACGACGCCCCCATTGTAACACCCCGGATGTAACTTTCCCTATTTGTACTCCAACTCTTGCCGTTTCCGGCGTTAAGTTATTTTATTTCCTCGGGTTCGGGTCTTTGTCTTCGTGCATTGTTATCTTTGTCATGCATCTCATATCATGTCATCATGTGCATTGCATTTGCATATGCGTTCGTCTCATGCATTCGAGCATTTTCCCCGTTGTCCGTTTTGCATTCTGGCGCTTCGTTCTCCTCCGGTGGTCATTTCTAGCTTTCTTTCGTGTGTGGGGATTAAACATTTCCGGATTGGACCGAGATTTGCCAAGCGGCCTTGGTTTACTACCGCTAGACCGCCTGTCAAGTTTCGTATCATTTGGACTTCGTTTGATACTCCAACGGTTAACTGAGAGACCGAAAAGGCCTCGTGTGTGTTGCAGCCCAACACCCCTCCAATTTGGCCCAAAACACACCTAACTCTGCTCCATCATCTAGAGTGTTCGATCACGATCGCGTGGCCGAAAACCGCACCTCATTTGGACTCTCCTAGCTCCCTCTATGCCTATTTAAAGAATCCTCCGAATCCGGATCTTCTTCTCCCCCGAAAACCATAGAAATCCACCGCGCCGCACCGGACATTGTCCGTCCGGGCCGGACAAAACCGCCGCCGCCGCCCGCGCCCTATCGCGCGCCGCCACGTGGCCGCGGGACCGCATCGCCGCGCCTTCCCGCCGCTCGGCCCTCCGAGGCCCGTAGCGGGCCCCCACGGGCCCAGTCGCCTCGGCCCGCACCCGCGTCGCCCACCCGCGTCGCCTCAGAGAGTACATCATTTCAATACATTGCATCATTTTCATTTGAGTTCATCTTGATGCCCGAAATGCTGTTAGAAGAGGGCTACTTGAGTTAATTGTCAGATCTGCTACTCCATTTAGGTTTTTGTCATTTTTGCCATGATTAATATGTGCATGATATGCCATGGTGCTCTACATATGTTTTGTTAAGGGTTTTGTCATCATTCCAAAGGTGCAAACCATGTATCTTTTTGATGTGTATGGTGACTTGTGCAAGCTTGCAAAGTGGTGCACTTGCTAATTCTGTTTTCAGGGACTTGGTAATTTCACTAAGTCCTGGAGCTGTTTATCTCATGATGCCTTATGTTCTTGTTGTTTCCTAGTGATCCGTGCCTCTTGGGAGGATGATCAGTAAGGGAGTTTTGTTAATATTGTAGTGCTCTATCCATCCATGTCTTTGTTTGCAATTATGGAGCACCCTAGCTTGAGTCAATCAAGCTCTACTTTTGCTACTTTGTGAATCTGGGCAGATTGTCAACTTGTTTGCAATCTTGCCAATGATGTTGTAGTTGATCCGTGCATGCTATGCTATTGTTCTTGCCATGTCTAGCTTGAATTTTGTGCCTTCTTGATGGGTGTATGCTTGCCTTGCCATGACTTGCACCGTAGTGAGTGCATCGAGCTCGTAAACATGCCTACTTGAGTTATATTTCAACTTGCTCCAGTTTTCACTAAGTATGAAAACTGATTGTGTTTTTGCTATCTTCACATGCTTGCAATTGTATTTTCAGGTCCTTTTTGGATCAAGGTCACTAAGGGACTTTTGTTAATCTCTTTGAGTAGCTCCATGCCATGCTTTACTTTGCCATCATCAGATCCTGTAGCATGTAGTTTTGTTGCTCCGAAGAGGGCTACCTGATCTGAAATTCCAGACAAGTGTTAATTTCACTAAGTCTGAGATCTATTTTCCATATGCATTTTTGCCATGCTTGTTTGAACCTGTTAATGGATGAATTGGCCGTAGCTCAGTGCTAGACTTTTGTTAAGCATCTTGTGTGCATCCCTGCCATGTATTTTGTTGTCATGTTTGGGTGCTGTAGCATGTTCATTTCGTTGCATTTAGATGCCTACTTGCTGTAAATCGCAAACCGGTGTCATTTTTGAATCGCTTGCCATTTCCGGCGTTCTTTATATCGTTTTCAAGCGATTTCATTTCATCTTTCCAGTGGCACACTTGGTTTTCCAAGTTGAGGCCAGGTTCATGCATTTCTGTCATATCTTGCATTTTGCATCCCGCATCGCATCCCGCATAGCATATCATCTTTGCATTGTGTTGTTTGTGTTTGCACGTGGTTGATTGTATCCTTGTTGCTTGTTTGTCTTGTTTGGGTAGAGCCGGGAGACGAGTTCTCTAACGAGGAGCCCGTTGAGTTTGCTTTTGAGGATCCAGTCAAATCTGACAACTGTGCAGGCAAGATGATCATACCCTCGAAATCACTACTATCTTTGCTATGCTAGTTTGCTCGCTCTTTTGCTATGACATTGCTACGATGCCTACCACTTGCTTGCAAGCCTCCCAAATTGCCATGTCAAACCTCTAACCCACCTTGTCCTAGCAAACCATTGATTGGCTATGTTACCGCTTTTGCTCAGCCCCTCTTATAGCGTTGCTAGCTGCAGGTGAAGATTGGAGGCCGTTCCTTGTTGGGACATTTATTTACTTGTTGGGATATCATTACTTTATCTTGTTATCTTAATGCATCTATATACTTGGTAAAGGGTGGAAGGCTCGGCCTCTTGCCTAGTGTTTTGTTCCACTCTTGCCGCCCTAGTTTCCGTCATATCGGTGTTATGTTCCCAGATTTTGCGTTCCTTACGCGGTTGGGTTATAATGGGAACCCCTTGATAGTTCGCCTTGATTAAAGCTTTTCCAGCAATGCCCAACATTGATTTTACCATTTGCCACCTAGCATTTTCTTTCCCTTGGGTTCTGCAGACTCAAGGGTCATCTTATTTTAACCCCCCCGGGCCAGTGCTCCTCTGAGTGTTGGTCCACCTGTCAGCTACCGGTGGCCACCAGGGGCAACTCTGGGCTGGCCTACCCGTACCTATGACAATCTGAGTGTGCCCTGAGAAAGAGATATGTGCAGCTCCTATCGGGATTTGTTGGCACATTCGGGCGGTGTTGCTGGTCTTGTTTTAACCTGTCGAAGTGTCTTGAATTCCCGAGATACCGAGTCTGATCGGAACGTCTTGGGAGGAGGTCTATTGCTTCGTTGACCGTGAGAGCTTGTCATGGGCTAAGTTGGGACTCCCCTGCAGGGATTTGAACTTTCGAAAGCCGTGCCCGCTGTTATGGGCAGATGGGAACTTGTTAATGTCCGGTTGTAGATAACTTGAACCTTAATTAATTAAAATGAATCAACTGAGTGTGTTACCGTGATGGTCTCTTTCCGACGGAGTCCGGGAAGTGAACACGGTGTTGGAGTAATGTTTGCACAGGTTGCTCTCTAGTTTCTCGCTCGCGCTTTGCCTCCTCTTCTCGCTCTCTTTTGCGAATAAGTTAGCCACCATACTTGCTAGTCGGTTGCTGCAGCTCCACTCATATTTTACCTTGCCTTACCTATAAGCTTAAATAGTCTTGATCGCGAGGGTGCGAGATTGCTGAGTCCCTGTGGCTCACAGATTACTATTACACCAGATGCAGGGCCTGATGATTCCGCTCCAGGTGACGCGTATGAGCTCAAGTGGGAGTTCAATGAAGACTCTCAGCGTTACTATGTTTCCTTTCCCGATGATCAGTAGTGGTGCCCAGTTGGGGGTTATAGGGACGGTGTTGCTTGTTGGGTTCTCTTTTATTTTGGCGCCGTAGTCGGGCCATGAGTGTTTGGATGATGTAATGTTATTTATGTACTTGATTGACGTGGCGAGTGTAAGCCAACTATGTTATCTCCCCTTTCATTATTATATTACATGGGATGTTGTGAAGATTGCCTAACTTGCGACATATGCCTTCAATGCGATTATGTGTCTAAGTCGTGCCTAGAAACGTGGGAGCTACAGTCGCATCAAGGGTGTTACACCCATCCTCTACGCCCGCAGGTACCCCATCCAACTCACCCCTGCCTCCATTTCCCACCTCTCGCTCTCTGCTCCTCCCTTCTTGCCCTCTCCATCTCTACTCGATCCCCTCTCTTCTTTGTCTCCACCTTCTGTTCTTGCCTGCGAGGTGTTTGATTAAATGTTAATTCAAACGATTGATGCAGCCGTGTCCACCGGAGCACCATGACCGTGTCTGCGACCTCGACTCTGCTCCGCCGCCATCTACGACCTCGTCTGCGACCGCGTCCATCGAGGTGAGTTCTAGTCTGAAATTCTCAATGCTCAAGTCTGGAAGCATCATGGATTCATTCTTCTTCAGACCTTGTTTGTTTCTTTCTGCTTGAATGAATGGAGTATAATACAAGTTCAGGAACAAGGGACATTTTTGCAATTGTGAACTCTCAATGCTCAAGTCTGGAAGTGTTTACAAATTCAAAGAGTTCACATGACTACTGGTCAAATATTCTAGTGTACTTACTGTAAATCTAGTCTGAAACTATTAGAGCTCTTGGTAATTTTCAAATTCAGTTTAAATAAAAATTTGGTACATGACTACTGATCATGTATGAAAGATGTTGCTACTTGATGAGCACAAGAACTACTCAATAGATTAAGTTTTAGCTTCTAGCTTAAGTGAGTAGCCAGTATTGTAGTGACTAGCTTAACTTGTTTAAGTACTGCCAGTTAGTAGTACTGCTAGTGAGTAGATGAACTCCATTTAACTAGCTTAATTGTGTTTCAGTTGTGTAGTCAAGTTCTACTATTTTGTATGATGCGGTTCACGCTTAAACTGTCCTGCTATGTTGTAACGCCCGGATAATCTTGCTACAGTAATCCCACGCTAATCATGGCACGTCATCCCGATTACTGTTGCTATCCTCGAAATAATTCGAAACCGTTCAAATTCAAAATTCAAATTGATGAAAACAATAAAAGTTTTCCAAATTTAGAATAAAATTGTTCGGTGGTTGATGAATATTACAAGGGTAATTATAGTGCAACAGGCATATTTTTATAAAATGGCTAAATGGATTAAATGATTTAAACAGAAAAGAAATAATAAAAGAAAAAAAAAACAACAGGCAAAAACAACAGACACCCCCCCCGCTGGGCCAAGTGGCCCAGCTGGCCTCCGCCGCCCGAACAGGCCGGCCCAACCGGCCAAAGGCCCAACCGGCCAACCCCCTCACCCCCTTAACCCCTCGGTCCACACCCGACCGAACCCTAACCGCAAACCCCACCCCCACTCACACCACTCCTCCCCCCCCCGCTGGATCTGGATCGGGGAACCCCGATCCCCTCGCCCTTCTCCCTCGCGCACCCGTCGCCGCCTGGACCGCGCCTCCGCCTCGACCTCCCCGTCGCCGGACCCCCCCCATCACCGGACTGCTCCTCTACGGCGTCGTCGCCGTCTTCCTCCTCAACCCCCGCTCCCCAGACCCTACGCACCCCGGTGAGGCCCTCGGCCTCCTCTCCCCCCTCCCGAATGACGCCGCGCCCGGAGCCCCGTCGCCGGCTCCGCCCCGGCTCCGGCCACCCGCGGCCACGCCGCCTTCCCCCCCTCCCGGCTCACCGCGCCCCGGTTTTCCCCTCCCCTGCATGTTCTTCCCCGGCCACGCCCGGTACGTGCTCGCCGCGCACTGGCCGTGCGCGCGCACGCGCCTGCGCCCCGGCCACCGTCGCCGTTGGTCACTGCGCCCGGCTCCATGGCGCCCCTGTTCTCCGCGCTCCGCCCTGTGCGTCGTCTCCGGCCGCCACACACGGCCTCGGCAAGCCCCGACCCTCCTCCTGTCATGCTGCCGCGGCTCCGCCGCCCCCAACCGCGCTGCTGGCCCGTGCCGCGGCCAACCCCCTCTCCGTCGACGCCCTGGCTCCGGCCACTCCGGCCGCCGCGGCCGGCGACTCCCCTGGCCGGCGACCTGCGGCGCTGGGTCAGGGGCTCGACCCGCTAACGGGCGCCCCGTAGCCCCCTGCACCGCGCGCCCATGCGCCCGCACCCGTTAAGGCCCCCCCAGGGCCACTGACATGGGGGCCCCGCCCCGGAACGTTAAAAAAATAATATATAAAAAAAAAGAAAGGGGATAAAGAAAAATAAATAAATAATAATAATAAAAATAAAAAGAATAATAAATAAATAATGAATAATAAAATAAAAAAAACAATAAATATAATTAATAAAATTAAAATGATTTAATAAAATTATTAATTAATTAATTAATTAATTAAGTTAATTAATCCGGTTTAATTAAATTAATTAACTAGTTAAGTTTAATTAAACTGTAATTAGATTAACCTAAACCCTAATTAATTTAAATAGAGAATGACAGGTGGGTCCCACTGGACCCACATGTCAGGGTTGACTCAGTCAACCCCTGTTGACTGCTGACGTCAGCATGACATCATGCTGACGTCATAAATTCATTTTTTGAATTAATTAATTAATTAATTAAATTCCAGAAATTAATAAAATCTTTAAGAAAATCATATCTTTTAATCCGTAACTCGGATTAAAATATTTTCAACATGAAAGTTGCTCAGAACGACGAGACGAATCCGGATACGCAGTCCGTTCGTCCGCCACACCCCCCTAACCTATCGAACCCGCAACTTTCCCCCTCCGGCTCCTCTGCCCGAAAACACGAAACACCGGGAATACTTTCCCGAATGATTCCCCCCTTAACCAGTACCACCTCATACCGCGTTAGAACACGTCTAGCTCTGCTTGTTGACCTGTTATGCACTTGCTTGCTATGTATTTACTGTTTCTCCCCCCTCTTCTCTCCGGTAGCCCCCGTGACGATGCTGATGCCCCTGTGGACGACTACGTCACCGACGACCCATCTCTCTTGCCAGAGCAACCAGGCAAGCCCCCCCCCTTGATCACCAGATATCGCCTATTCTTCTCTATACTGCTTGCATTAGAGTAGTGTAGCATGTTACTGCTTTCCGTTGATCCTATTCTGATGCATAGCCTGACATTGTTGCTACACCTGTTGATACCTTACCTGCAATCCTAAATGCTTAGTATAGGATGCTAGTTTATCATCATTGGCCCTACATTCTTGTCAGTCTGCCTTGCTATACTATTGGGCCGTGATCACTCGGGAGGTGATCACGGGTATATACTATACATACATACATACTATACAGATGGTGACTAAAGTCGGGTCAGCTCGAAGAGTACCCGCGAGTGATTCACGGATTGGGGGCTGAAAGGACCTTTGTCCCGACGGCCCTCTGTGTGGATCTTTGTGGCGGAGCGACAGGGCAGGTTGAGACCACCTAGGAGACAGGTGGGCCTGGCCCTGTTCGGCGTTCGCGGATACTTAACACGCTTAACGAGATCTGGGTATTTGATCTGAGTCTGGCTACGAGCCTATACGCACTAACCATCTACGTGGGAGTAGTTATGGGTATCCCGACGTCGTGGTATCAGCCGAAGCACTTCAGACGTCAGCGACGGAGCGGCGCGCGCCGAATTGGACTGGAACGCCACTAGGCTAGGTCTGCTTTCGGCCGCCCTCGCAACGTGCAGGTGTGCTATGGGCGATGGGCCCAGACCCCTGTGCGCTTAGGTTTAGACCGGCGTGCTGGCCTCTCTGTTGTGCCTAGGTGGGGCTGCGACGTGTTGATCTTCCGAGGCCGGGCATGACCCAGGAAAGTGTGTCCGGCCAAATGGGATCGAGCGTGTTGGGCTATGTGGTGCACCCCTGCAGGGAAGTTAATCTATTCGAATAGCCGTGATCTTCGGTAACAGGACGACTTGGAGTTGTACCTTGACCTTATGACAACTAGAACCGGATACTTAATAAAACACACCCTTCCAAGTGCCAGATACAACCGGTGGTCGCTCTACCTCAGGGAAATGAGGAGAGGATCGCCGGGTAGGATTATGCTATGCGATGCTACTTGAAGATGTTACTTGGAGATGCTACTTGGAGGACTTCAATCTGCTCTCTTATACATGATGCAAGACGAAGGTGACCAGAAGCGTAGTCTTCGACAGGATTAGCTATCCCCCCTCTTATTCTGGCATTCTGCAGTTCAGCCCACTGATATGGCCTCCTTACACATATACCCATGCATATGTAGTGTAGTTCCTTGCTTGCGAGTACTTTGGATGAGTACTCACGGTTGCTTTCTCCCCCCTTTTCCCCCTTTCCTTCTTTCCTGGTTGTCGCAACCAGATGCTGGAGTCCAGGAGCCAGACGCCACCGTCGAACGACGACCCTACTACACCGGAGGTGCCTACTACTACGTGCTGCCCGCTGACGACGACCAGGAGTAGTTAGGAGGATCCCAGGCAGGAGGCCGCGCCTCTTTCGATCTGTATCCCAGTTTGTGCTAGCCTTCTTAAGGCAAACTTGTTTAACTTATGTCTGTACTCCGATATTGTTGCTTCCGCTGACTCGTCTATGATCGAGCACTTGTATTCGAGCCCTCGAGGCCCCTGGCTTGTATTATGATGCTTGTATGACTTATTTTATTTGTAGAGTTGTGTTGTGATATCTTCCCGTGAGTCCCTGATCTTGATCGTACACATTTGCGTGCATGATTAGTGTACGATTGAATCGGGGGCGTCACAAGTTGGTATCAGAGCCGACTGCCTGTAGGAATCCCCCTTTCCAACTCCTTGGCCGAAGTCGAGTCTAGTCGTTGAAAAACTTTTACTAACATGGCTGTGTGGCCCATGGGCCCACGTCGCCATCGGGTGGTACTAGGATCTTTTACTCCTCGACCTATACTCTGGGACTCTGATCTCTCTACTATTCAGGTTAAGTGAATTTGCTAACTCTAAGATTAGGATCTCGTGATCGCATCCACCCGAAGAGCCCCTTATTGCAGAGGATCACCTGCTACATCAGAAGATTCCGAAGATACTCTCTGATGTTCTCTCGAGACTTGTGCCCATCACTTTGGCTATTCCTGACCACTGATAAATCCGTACGGATAACTACTTACACTTGCCATTCATACGATCATCCCCCATTGATCTTGTTATTACAAGATACCCCGAAGTTTTCTCTATTGTTCCGAGAATACTTTGTGCCTACTGCCTAACAGTTCTTCGCCACATGAATACCCCCTTCAAATAAATCCTCGCACTCGTCGAGTATCCGCTCCTCCCCAGTTGTTCATGTGTTACACAAAAGTCTTCGAAATACCACCCAATATTCCGAAAATCCTCAGCAACCTATTGCTCTGGAATTTCTTGTTTGCTTTCATTATGATTAATCCCATAAGTATAGAAATTTTATTGACATTCCTTGTCATTATCATTTTGAGTCTGTTGACTCAATATTCTGCGAATACACGCAATCATCATTGATCCTTATAAATTACTTCTCCGGCTAAGCTGCCATTCTTTTAACTAGAATTGGTTCTCGACCAATCGAATTGTCTTTGATTGTACCCTAAGGCTATTCAACTTATCCACCCCTAATCCGAGCATTGCTTCTGATCCCTTGATTTGGGAATCATAATTTCTTTGCATTTGACAATTGAGTTAGTCAGTTGTTTCTATAATCCGGTGCACTTGCATTCCTTCTTCCTTTGATAGAGTACCGATACCCACACCAGCTCCGTTGTGGACCATCGGTTCCTTTGTTGGATTTTATCTGACAACGCCCTTCATATTCAATAACCTTGTGGGCCTTTTCTCGGATACCTAATGCCTTTGGTAAATTGTATCGTCTGCTTTCTCAACCATGCTTTGCCTTCGAGCTTGAGTTAATTATTTCTAAAGTTTGTGGTATATGTTCGTAAGATGCCCTGATGGGTTGAACCTATGCCTTCCTTACTATGTGTGAACTCGGAAGTTTTCACGGGTCAAACTTACCTGGTATTGCACCAGGTAAAACTTTCAACAACTAATGTCATCTTCGAAATACGAGAGGTGAATGAAAGATTATGCATTGAGGAAGTGGGAGTCGACCTTGAACTTTGTGTTCATGCCCATGGACGCGATGTATATCCTATCATGGAAGCTTCTTGTAATAATAACTATTTCCTTGATAGCTAACATATGGTATCTGTGAATTGATCCCTTGCAACCGTGGTTCCGACCATGATTGTTCTTCTTTGATTCCATTTCTCGGACAAGTTAAAACAATTGTCTTCTATGGATCAATACACCAGTCCGACCTTTACTTTGATCTTGTGTTGAGTATTACCCCCCTGGTATCTCGAGATTATCATGGTACTGCATAACTTCTTATAAGTTCTTCATCAAGTGCTACCTTACCATTGATTCCAATTTTTCATGGGCTCTGAGTTATTAAACACTCAAAGACACCGATAACTGAACCGAGTCCGCTCTACGGTTCAACAACTCTTCAGTAAGCTTCTATAAGTACGAGTTTGTACCCGATCACGCGATTCCTAGCCTGTCTGACTATATCTTTGTCGTGACGATTCCAACTGTGCTACCGGGTCCTTATTCTCGGAGCACCAATTTGCGACGATAGCTAAGCATACGTCGATTTTCCTCGTCATACCCTTTCACCTTAAACAACAAGCTTGAATTCGAGTTTGTGTCATAACTGTGGTTCCAATAACCCTTCGCTTCATCATTTCTTTGACTTGATGTCATCGCCAATCGATTACATCTTCACGAAATCTCTCAACAAATGTGTCGTGATCATCATCATCATTCCGAGCTCTTCCAGGATATGAATTGAGTTCATGATGAGAAATAGCATCCTTTGCCCTCGATGATTTGGGTTATCATCCACAACATTATTGCATTCCCTCCAACACAAAACTTGTTCTTGTTTTGTGTTGTACCTTGAGTTCCATGCTATCCAACTTATGTTATGATCTACCGCAGAGTATTACCACCTTTTATGTTGAGAATGTCGTGGTAATTTTACCACCTCTTGAGAATTCTTGATATAGTAATATCTCTCGCCTTTTGCGTTCGTTTCCTGGTCTCCGTGTTGTTTCTAACCGGAATACCAACAAATGGTCTGTGATGTGTAAATTCTAAACTTCTAGCAACCCTATTGCTTTGAAGTTATTGGTCTACAGTTTCATTCTTAGTCTATTGATTATTGAATCACCATTCCGACATTGGTCGTGCAACCCAACCCGTATTGCGGGCGCACCGTTCAACCAATGTTTAATTATGTATGTTTTCCTCGAGCATATCCCGTTATATCGTTTAATCTGACGGATGTTATCCCCTTATCCACATAATTGTGGAGATCCATCTTTTGGATACCTCGTTGAATTATCGCTGAGTCCATCAGCCACCTCATCATCCTCTCCTTGGGTTAATGATGAACTCTTGATAACGGAAAACACTTCATAGTTCATTTCCCCGAGAATCTTACAATGTCATCTCGTCAATTTGCGTTGCACCTTTTCTTTCCAGGTATCCTGAGTCTGAGGTACCATGACACCAATTGGACCTGAATCTCGGTCAGATATGATGGTTGGGACAACTTTCCAGGATTTATGTTGTTGGTCCTTTGATGACCCGGTAACCTGATGTCATGCCTAGCACCCCCCCCCCCGGCTGGAGGACCTATCCTTATAAATTCCTTTTCAGCAAGGTTATCCGTTCATCCATGAGGAAATTGTAAGACTTATTCTACAAGTTATTCCTGATGGATCCTTCGTGTTTCCAAAGTCTGATCTTCACATGAAGACCATGTCAATGCTATCTCGAAGCATGTCTGCGATACTCTGATTTTCAACAAGAACATCCGAAGCCCAATGCTAAATGTTTCTTGCTCAATTATCCGAACACCGTTGTATGGGTAATGTCATGAAATTTCCCTCCCCTTACCTAAAGGGTTTTCTACATTATATCCTATCATGGATATCATGCTCTGCTTATCCTTGGGAAGGATATACCCCCGAAATATGTGTTTAAACACATTTTTCCTTTCCATTGTTTTGTTTAACCTTTCTTGTGATCTATATGATCTAAGCAGTAATGATCTCCTGCTTATGTAAACACCTCGGTGTACAACTCTGTCAGCAAGACCCTGTTACTATTGTTGAAAACATTCGGGTAACCACCGATGGATGAGAACTTTGCCTATTGGCCCGCCTCGTTCAACGAGCAGGAAAATGGTTCTCTTCGTCCCTCGCCCTTGGTATCGATATTGTTGCCGACATATCTGACAGGCTACCCTTTGAAACACCTTACTATCATGACCGTGCAAAATGTCGGCCCCCCTTCCTACTTTCAACCACATGGTGGGCCCATAACCCACAGTTCCACAGGATCGAAACCTGACTCTCCTATACACCCTGTTACCAAAGTTATTCCTAGAGCTTAACTTCGTATGTAATTTGCGAGCCACCTTCCTGGTGATAAATTCTGGTATCGGACACAGTACTTATTCCCGTTGCTCTGAACCCCATTCACACTCTGTTTCAGGCAATGAACGATTGCCTATCCGCTTGAAACTTCTTATTGCACCGTCTTACTTTGCTCTCGATGTGTTTCATTTGTTCAACTCGAGAGATACTCGTATGTTCATACTTGGGTAACCCCTAAAAGATTTTCCCTTGTAACATCCTATCGTTGTAGAGCTGCCCCTTACCTATTCGTAAGTACGATGGAGATCCCGAAGAAAGGATGACAAATTGATCATGGTGACTTGAAGCAGTGAAATGAAGACTTCAACGAAAGGGATCAAGGGCAAGCTAGCTCCTCGCTATATTGGCCCATTCACTATTCTGGAAAGGCGTGGAAAAGTGGCATATCAACTGGAGCTTCCGTCGAACCTTTCTCAGGTTCACGATGTGTTCCATGTGTCACAACTCCGCCGTTGCTTCAAGGACCCCATCCGAGCTGTGGATCATGAAGTCCTCGAATTGCAACAGGACCTCTCCTATAAAGAGCATCCGGTCCGCATTCTCGACCAAGCTGAACGCCGCACACGCCAGAAGGCGATCAAGTTCCTCAAGGTCCAGTGGTCGAATCACTCTGAAGACGAAGCCACCTGGGAACGCGAGGATCGTCTGCGTGATGAATACCCCGCACTATTTCCTTCTACCTCCTAAAATCTCGGGACGAGATTTCTTGTAGTGGAGGAGATTTGTAACGCCCGGATAATCTTGCTACAGTAATCCCACGCTAATCATGGCACGTCATCCCGATTACTGTTGCTATCCTCGAAATAATTCGAAACCGTTCAAATTCAAAATTCAAATTGATGAAAACAATAAAAGTTTTCAAAATTTAGAATAAAATTGTTCGGTGGTTGACGAATATTACAAGGGTAATTATAGTGCAACAGGCATATTTTTATAAAATGGCTAAATGGATTAAATGATTTAAACAGAAAAGAAATAATAAAAGAAAAAAAAACAACAGGCAAAAACAACAGACACCCCCCCCCGCTGGGCCAAGTGGCCCAGCTGGCCTCCGCCGCCCGAACAGGCCGGCCCAACCGGCCAAAGGCCCAACCGGCCAACCCCCTCACCCCCTTAACCCCTCGGTCCACACCCGACCGAACCCTAACCGCAAACCCCACCCCCACTCACACCACTCCTCCCCCCCCGCTGGATCTGGATCGGGGAACCCCGATCCCCTCGCCCTTCTCCCTCGCGCACCCGTCGCCGCCTGGACCGCGCCTCCGCCTCGACCTCCCCGTCGCCGGACCCCCCCATCACCGGACTGCTCCTCTACGGCGTCGTCGCCGTCTTCCTCCTCAACCCCCGCTCCCCAGACCCTACGCACCCCGGTGAGGCCCTCGGCCTCCTCTCCCCCCTCCCGAATGACGCCGCGCCCGGAGCCCCGTCGCCGGCTCCGCCCCGGCTCCGGCCACCCGCGGCCACGCCGCCTTCCCCCCCTCCCGGCTCACCGCGCCCCGGTTTTCCCCTCCCCTGCATGTTCTTCCCCGGCCACGCCCGGTACGTGCTCGCCGCGCACTGGCCGTGCGCGCGCACGCGCCTGCGCCCCGGCCACCGTCGCCGTTGGTCACTGCGCCCGGCTCCATGGCGCCCCTGTTCTCCGCGCTCCGCCCTGTGCGTCGTCTCCGGCCGCCACACACGGCCTCGGCAAGCCCCGACCCTCCTCCTGTCATGCTGCCGCGGCTCCGCCGCCCCCAACCGCGCTGCTGGCCCGCGCCGCGGCCAACCCCCTCTCCGTCGACGCCCTGGCTCCGGCCACTTCGGCCGCCGCGGCCGGCGACTCCCCTGGCCGGCGACCTGCGGCGCTGGGTCAGGGGCTCGACCCGCTAACGGGCGCCCCGTAGCCCCCTGCACCGCGCGCCCATGCGCCCGCACCCGTTAAGGCCCCCCCAGGGCCACTGACATGGGGGCCCCGCCCCAGAACGTTAAAAAAAATATAAAAAAAAGAAAGGGGATAAAGAAAAATAAATAAATAATAATAATAAAAATAAAAAGAATAATAAATAAATAATGAATAATAAAATAAAAAAACAATAAATATAATTAATAAAATTAAAATGATTTAATAAAATTATTAATTAATTAATTAATTAATTAAGTTAATTAATCCGGTTTAATTAAATTAATTAACTAGTTAAGTTTAATTAAACTGTAATTAGATTAACCTAAACCCTAATTAATTTAAATAGAGAATGACAGGTGGGTCCCACTGGACCCACATGTCAGGGTTGACTCAGTCAACCCCTGTTGACTGCTGACGTCAGCATGACATCATGCTGACGTCATAAATTCATTTTTTGAATTAATTAATTAATTAATTAAATTCCAGAAATTAATAAAATCTTTAAGAAAATCATATCTTTTAATCCGTAACTCGGATTAAAATATTTTCAACATGAAAGTTGCTCAGAACGACGAGACGAATCCGGATACGCAGTCCGTTCGTCCGCCACACCCCCCTAACCTATCGAACCCGCAACTTTCCCCCTCCGGCTCCTCTGCCCGAAAACACGAAACACCGGGAATACTTTCCCGGATGATTCCCCCCTTAACCAGTACCACCTCATACCGCGTTAGAACACGTCTAGCTCTGCTTGTTGACCTGTTATGCACTTGCTTGCTATGTATTTACTGTTTCTCCCCCCTCTTCTCTCCGGTAGCCCCCGTGACGATGCTGATGCCCCTGTGGACGACTACGTCACCGACGACCCATCTCTCTTGCCAGAGCAACCAGGCAAGCCCCCCCCCTTGATCACCAGATATCGCCTATTCTTCTCTATACTGCTTGCATTAGAGTAGTGTAGCATGTTACTGCTTTCCGTTGATCCTATTCTGATGCATAGCCTGACATTGTTGCTACACCTGTTGATACCTTACCTGCAATCCTAAATGCTTAGTATAGGATGCTAGTTTATCATCATTGGCCCTACATTCTTGTCAGTCTGCCTTGCTATACTATTGGGCCGTGATCACTCGGGAGGTGATCACGGGTATATACTATACATACATACATACTATACAGATGGTGACTAAAGTCGGGTCAGCTCGAAGAGTACCCGCGAGTGATTCACGGATTGGGGGCTGAAAGGACCTTTGTCCCGACGGCCCTCTGTGTGGATCTTTGTGGCGGAGCGACAGGGCAGGTTGAGACCACCTAGGAGACAGGTGGGCCTGGCCCTGTTCGGCGTTCGCGGATACTTAACACGCTTAACGAGATCTTGGTATTTGATCTGAGTCTGGCTACGAGCCTATACGCACTAACCATCTACGTGGGAGTAGTTATGGGTATCCCGACGTCGTGGTATCAGCCGAAGCACTTCAGACGTCAGCGACGGAGCGGCGCGCGCCGAATTGGACTGGAACGCCACTAGGCTAGGTCTGCTTTCGGCCGCCCTCGCAACGTGCAGGTGTGCTATGGGCGATGGGCCCAGACCCCTGTGCGCTTAGGTTTAGACCGGCGTGCTGGCCTCTCTGTTGTGCCTAGGTGGGGCTGCGACGTGTTGATCTTCCGAGGCCGGGCATGACCCAGGAAAGTGTGTCCGGCCAAATGGGATCGAGCGTGTTGGGCTATGTGTTGCACCCCTGCAGGGAAGTTAATCTATTCGAATAGCCGTGATCTTCGGTAACAGGACGACTTGGAGTTGTACCTTGACCTTATGACAACTAGAACCGGATACTTAATAAAACACACCCTTCCAAGTGCCAGATACAACCGGTGGTCGCTCTACCTCAGGGAAATGAGGAGAGGATCGCCGGGTAGGATTATGCTATGCGATGCTACTTGAAGATGTTACTTGGAGATGCTACTTGGAGGACTTCAATCTGCTCTCTTATACTTGATGCAAGACAAAGGTGACCAGAAGCGTAGTCTTCGACAGGATTAGTTATCCCCCTCTTATTCTGGCATTCTGCAGTTCAGTCCACTGATATGGCCTCCTTACACATATACCCATGCATATGTAGTGTAGTTCCTTGCTTGCGAGTACTTTGGATGAGTACTCACGGTTGCTTTCTCCCCCCTTTTTCCCCCTTTCCTTCTTCCTGGTTGTCGCAACTAGATGCTGGAGTCCAGGAGCCAGACGCCACCGTCAGAACGACGACTACTACCCCGGAGGTGCCTACTACTACGTGCAGCCCGCTGACGACGACCAGGAGTAGTTAGGAGGATCCCAGGCAGGAGGCCGCGCCTCTTTCGATCTGTATCCCAGTTTGTGCTAGCCTTCTTAAGGCAAACTTGTTTAACTTATGTCTGTACTCAGATATTGTTGCTTCCGCTGACTCGTCTATGATCGAGCACTTGTATTCGAGCCCTCGAGGCCCCTGGCTTGTATTATGATGCTGGTATGACTTATTTTATTTGTAGAGTTGTGTTGTGATATCTTCCCGTGAGTCCCTGATCTTGATCGTACACATTTGCGTGCATGATTAGTGTACGATTGAATCGGGGGCGTCACATATGTAGTCTGTTGGATCATCCATGTATTATGTATGCTGTGGTATGTGGTGTGGTCGATGGTGAGAGGTCAACTCTATGTACTATGTATGCTGTGGCATGTGGTGTGGTCCGAGTGATCAGGATTCAAATGATTCTATTGTAATATTGTGGGGTTCTACTCATGGAACACTTTAGGAATTTTACTTCATAACAGGGGTATTTTCATGTTATTGGGGGGTTTTGTCTTCGACCACCGTGTCGTGATGATATTGTGGGGTGTTGTGGGGTTGCAGCTGGGTGGGGGAGGGGTAATGATTTTGCAGGTACCCCGCGAGACCCTTGAGTTTGCCTGAATGTCGATTAATTTCCGTTCTGGCAAATTCAGTTACTCCATATGTCCAATTTTCAACAAAGGTCATGCTGAAATTTTCCGTGAATTTTAGCATGACTTTGGTAAAAATAGGACATATGGGGTACTTGCGACTAATGCATGGGCCGGGGTATCTTAGTACTTAATTAAGTAGGATCAACTGCCCCTTTATTCTAAATGATGAAAGCTTAGGCTTTTAGGGTGCCTCGGCGTCGACAAATCCTAAATGATAAAAGCTTAGCTTTTAGGATGCCTCGGTGTCGACAAACCCTAAATGATGAGACCATGATCTTGTTCCTTGACAATAACCAACTTTTTGACCAAACTTTTTTCCTATTTAGTGAAACATGGCCCACAACAATGAGGCCGGCGGTTCGGGCATGCAATTCTGGGAGCTGTCCCAGGAGATGGAGGAAGAACCTCACCGCTATGAGGACACCGCAAAAGACACCGATCCTGACTACACGACCCCTAGTGGCGTCGGGGATGACACCACTGATGGTGTCGTCAAGGATGCCACAACTGATGATGGTAGCGCACGCACAGATGGCAGCCAACCTAAGAGGCAACGGAAGGACCGGCGCCCGAACGTGCTCCCCACCGTCAAGGAGGAATTTACTGAAGTGAACTCCGACGGGCATCCAATGGCGCCCAAAGAATTAGTCAAGGGGTACTCGCTTCAGCTCGGGTGCATTCTCCGGAGCACCGTCTCGATCAACACCGAGAACCTAAGGCATAAGGACCGAGGGAATTTGCGCAGCCTCCTCTTCACAAAGTTGCATGAACGATACAAGTTCCACGCTGAATTTGCAAACACACGCCTCTCAGGGAATAAAGTGAACAGTGCCGCCCTCACGATGATGAGCACGGCCATGTCTACTTGGAGAAGCGCGATGAAGAGAATGAATGACAAAGGTGATAGTTATGAGATGATCAAGGGGAAAAATCCTTCGGTCAGCGAAGATGACTACAACGAGTTCAAGATCAAGTGCGAGGGCAGCGCATCCTCCGAATCAAGTCAGTGGGGGAAAGAAATGTGGGACTTGAACTTAGGGGGACACAAACTTGGTCCCGGTGGTTAGAGAGCGGCGAAGCCTATATTGGAGAAGGAGGACGCGGAGCGTGCCGAGCAAGGCCTACCGCCCCGCTTCGAGAAATACCGTGACAAGCAGACCAGGAACTATGTCAGGGCCCGGTACAAGGAGGACCCGGTAACAAAGGAGCTTACCACGGATCTGAAGACCAGGGCGCTTGAGCGTGTTTTGGTAAGGAATACACCCCCACGTAATTAGCACCATATGGTTGCATTATAATTAATGAAGCCAAATTTCTAAATGGTCACATTCCTTCCGAAGGAGACTGAAAGCAGTAGCGCGGGGTCATCTCAGAGCACCCCTTGGGATATCACTCTAAATAGGGCGTTGAACGTAATGAAAACAAGGATAAGCTCAGTAAGCCGTCGTCAGCTGGTCGTGTGGCCGGCAAAGGCTTGTCCACAAAATGGTCGTCATACTATAACGCTGGTGGGCGAAAGGAGAGAAAGACCAGCTCAGAAAAGCCAGTCGCGCGAGGTTCAAGAACTCAAGGCACAAGTGGCACGGATTCCGGAGATTGTCCAAGAGAAAGTGCAACAACAACTTGGATCGACGCTCACCGCCATTGTGCCTACCTTGATTCAGGGGCTGACGACGTGGATTGCGGGCGGCCAACAGGGGCCGCCCCTGGTTCCCAGCTTCACGGCCAGCAACTCGCACAACACGCAGGCGGCGCCATTGGTGTCTCCGGCGGAGGTGGTATTGGTGTCTCCGATGCCGGCATGGGCATTGGAGCTTAATGCACCTGGGTGTACGCCGGTCGGCACCTCGGCAGCAAGCGGCCCCTCCGTCAGTTGCACGCCCGCCGTTGGTGGTGCCTCGACATTAGCTGAGCTCGATGCCATCACGGTAACTAATTAAGCCTCTCGTTCGACGACTTCATCTCCTTGCCTTTGACTGGGCATCCGTGACACCCTACATGTTTTCAAAGGGCGCCGCCGACGTTCCATGCACTCTCTTGCACTTCGTGGTAGGCGAGTTGATCGATGTCACCAAGGGCAGAATCGTTCAACCGGGCAATCCTGTGTTCCACGGTAATCCGATGCCACCCATCGTGTATAGGGTTGAAATGGTTCGGGTGCTGCCAGGCTGCGACGAGTTGTTACCTCCGATTCGACCCGCTGGGGCCAACGAAGATGATGTGATGACCTTAGCGCCTGCGTAAGCTGGCCCCTGCTTTGGCCGAAGAGCCACATTCGTTTGGGGGCGGGGGACACCACCCCACAGACAACACCACTAGTCGTGCTGGCGCCAAGCCATGACAAGACTACCGCAACGCTACCGGACATGCCGAACATCCCTATGGCACAGGATCCGAACATGCGTATGGCACAAGATCCGGACGACAACAACAACGACGACGGTACATTTACCAAAGTCGATAAGCACTTTGCCGAACATGGGTACGGTGACGAATTCTTCGGGCCTGCTTCTCAAGAACTCAACCCTGAAAAAGACGACTGCGATCATGCTGGTACCGCGGAGAAACCAAATTACAACAGGCGTCGTCTGGCGTTCAGTTCTCAGGAGACGCCTCCAGCTGCCGCCTTCACCGAGCCTCAGATAGCCCAGGTGCCAACTATTATCAGCCCCAACACACTCAAGAATGCGGTCTGTGAGCAAAACTCGATCCCATTGCAGCAGAAGATGAAGGGACGAAAAAGAAAGAATAACAAGGGTGCCAACCAGCCGGCACGGAGTACGATCCGTGCTCAGGACGGTCCACCTTCACCTAAGGATATCTCGAGGAGGGTTCATGTGGCGGGTAGGCCGATGCTACTGACTAATCTACTCAATGCTGCAACCGGTGCTATGCGGAGTCTGCATGACAGTGTTCTTTCTTTGGAGAAGCAGCGTCTCTCACAGAATGATGTGGCATACCCGGTTTTCATGGCCAAGGTGCCAGAAGGCAAGGGCTTTATGGATAACGCCATCAGGGGTACAATCGTCCTGCGGTTTGATGACATCTTCGCTATGTTTAACCTTCATCCGCTACAGTACACCTTCGTTCGGCTATTTTTGCTGAGTATGGAGATGTGGATCATTAGAGACAAGACCCCGGACATCGTGATAGTCTACCCCATATACATGCGTGCCAAGATCTTGGGCAGCGCTGGGGACCGGCAAGTCACGAGTTCATACCTTGAAGGCGTCATTCTGGCAAACCCAGATAAGGATAACTTCCTCGTTTCTTACTTTCCCGAGTAAGTCATCCCCTCATTGCCCCGTAACATTTGATTTCATAGATTTCGATTGTTCTTTTTTTTCTAACATTTCGTGTTTTGTGCAGTGACACACATTGCACACTCATCCTATTAAGCCCGAAATATTCTATGGCCACGTATTTCGACTCGGACCGTCAGTCGAAGAAAGACTACGCAAATATCAAGAAAGTTCTTGATGATGTTCTCCCCGGCTACGCCAGATCTGGAGGCACCTTCACCGGGCCAATTCGTAGGTACGGCAAGCACGTGTTCGCCCACAATACGACATTCCCATGCGTCAAGCAGCCGCCTAGCGGTTAGAAGGATGCCTACTACGCCCTCCATCACATGCGGGCGATCCTACGGGACCATAATCACCTTCTGCTACCAAATAATCTCAAAGATTGGGCCGCCAGATTGTCGGCAATCTAGGACGCGGACATCAGACAAGAATTCTTTCGCATCTAGTCGGAGTTTGCAAAAATCATCCATCAAGATGTCCTTCGTACCTCTGGGCAGTTCTACCTCAGATATCAACCGTCCAACAATGATATAGACACAACGCTACAAATGCAGGCTGACAACGCCCGTGATTTCATGACCATCATGATAGACGGCGGCTTCATCCACGCTCTGGTCCCTAAGTCGAGTCGAAAGTAGTGATGCTATGTGTAGTTTTGAAATATCGATTAGCTCATGTTGTAATTAAACATTAATGAACTTGTATGTCTCTTTGGTTTGGATAGTCGTTCAACTTAGATGTAATCGATGCTATTTATTAGTACGACCATGAATTGTGCTATTAATGTCTTGCTTTTCTCTTCCGATCCTTTAGTTGCATACATATATATTGCTTATGTATTGTCTGTGAATTGCTACTAACATTTTGTTTGGCTAGTGCATAGAGATGTCGTCGTATGTCGTGTACAAGGGTAAGGTTCCTGGAGTCTACGACAACTGGGAGGAGTGTCGGAGACAGGTTCACCATTTTAGTGGTAACAGTTACAAAGGGTACACCACTAGGGCGGAGGCGGAATCTAGATACGCGGGCTATCTAGCGGGAGAGAGGAGGGAGCGGAGGAGGAACCAGATGAAGACCAGTTTCATCACGATGATGCTCATTGTGATGACCACAGCTCTCTTCTATGTGATGGCAGTTTAGATGATCGATATCAACTTGTAATGTGAAGAAAAACTCGCTACTCGCGGTCTCGAGACTTTTAATGTTCTATCTTTGTTCGGTCTTTTGAATTCAGAGACTAATATGATGAATTTTATTCGGAGACTAATCTTCTATTGTATTCAATGAATCTGTTGTTGTTGTGTGGTGCTGTCTATATTCTGTCCAGTAATATATTTTGTAACCTGTGCAAATATCGGAAAAGAAAAAAATAATCCCTTATATTCATACTAGTGGCACACAACCAACTAGTGCGCCATTAGTAAGCCAGAGCACACTAGTGCCGCATCATAAACCAGTGCGCCATTAGTAAGCCAGAGCACATGGGTAAATATGGCCCCTGGGAGGCATACTAATGGCGCACCGTGGGACATACTAATGGCGCACTGCGTGGTGCGCCATTAGTAAAAAATACTAATGGTGTGATGCTAGTGGCGCACATGTAGTGTGCCATTAGTAGGCAAAACAGGTGCGCCACTAGTAGGCCTTTTCCTAGTAGTGACCCCTTCTCTAAGGAACGATCGAGGAGCTACAGTTGGAAGAGATGAGGCCCTACAGTTACTACGCTCTTATCTCCTCCTCGCCAATCCCCCCTAGAAGAGAAGGCAGTTCGTCGCTGCTCCCATGGATTCGCCAGGCGGTTCTTGTCCTCTTCGGGGATGGGAGACCTTGGACGACGATCCTATGGGATAAATCCCACGCCACTCCAACGTCCTCACTTGTGCAAGACTCAGTGCTTCCTGCACCAACTATTTCAAGACGGTGCTTAAACAGGCTTGGAAAAAGCCATGCTTGTTGGTCTTCCATGCATCCTCGAGGAGAAGGTTCTTCTATGGGACAATCCTTCAAACAGTCCACCTCTCTCTGGCTATGGTTGCCCGTTGACTCCGCTAGAGTTGCCGACGTTGAGAGGTAGTCGGATTTTGTCCGATGAGTAGGTTAGTCATGGAGTTTGATCATGTAGTACTTAGTTATTCCATTTCCATCCCATAATTTCCCTGCTGCCCACCATCTTATATATAGGTCTGGGTTGGTGCCAACGAAGATTGGCTTGCATACTTCCGGCCGGATACCACCATCATTTTGCACAACATCCACTTTAGTGCAGCCGTTCTCGTAGACCCCTTCTCCACCAATGGGATCGTCCTTCCAGACTGGCTGGGCTTGAATACGTATGATGATGCCTACATGAGATTGAAGGAGATAGAAATTGCGGACCCGCTGACAAAGTGACGCGGCTACTATGATTACTATCTCATCGTGGTGTCCGACATAAGGATTGCCATCAATGCAAGAGGAAGTAACGGCAGCGGCTGGCGCATGTTGGCCGATGCAGATTTGTACCCCTACACGTTTGAAGACACCGTGCGCCATCTGGGCCGCATCTTCGCGGTGACAAGCCAGAGGACTTGTTTCATGTGGTTGCCATCCTATGGTACGGGATATTACAAACGGAATGCACAAACCATCATTTGCATCCCTAACGATACTCCATTACTTTGCAGGGCCCAGTCATCCCCCGATCAAAATAAGATCGCCAATTCTGGATGTGCATTTGCATCCGTGATTCGGTCTAACCTGGAACCTTGTAGCTAACTTTGGCAAGTTGGGATCAACTATCTTAGCAATTGTTACCCATGGTACCACTAATGTGCAACATGGTCACACAATCTACCACAATCGGACTATCACCATCCACTCGTGTAGAATCGCGCTTTAGCGCCAGTTTGTAAGGGCCTTTAGTGCCGGTTCTATAACCGGCACTAAAGAGTGGGGACTAAAGCCCCCCCCCTTTAGTACCGGTTTAGCACTAACCAGCGTAAAGTGCCACCACGTGGCACGAGCCTGGCCCCGGGTGCGGGTAGATCATTAGTACCGGTTGGTAACACCAACTGGTACTAAATGTTTGTGAGGTTTTGGTTTTGTTTCTTTTTTTCCTTTAATTTTGTGTTTTCAATTTAATTTAGTGATTGTTTTACATTATGATGAGTTGTTAAATCATTAGGTGAAAGTACCGCAGATTAGTTTCGACTGGATGCATGTGGATTCTGGCAGCTAAGTGATCAAGTATATGCCATATCCATATTACGTTGATCACTTCAACGTAATATGGATATGGCATATACTTGATCACTTAGCTAGGATCCATCTAGTTGAAACTAATCTGCGGTTTCTTTCATAAATAATATAATAACTCTTGCATCATATCATCACCGACAACAGTATTTACTAGCTAGCTAAAAATCATAATAGTCGTCATTACCACTATTTAATCATCATAGTCATTACCGCTATCTAATCACCAGCAACACTAGCCTAAAGAAGAAACATTCACTTGTACCAAAAGCAAAGATATCATCGAGTTCAACATGGTCATGACGTTATAAGCGTTCATAACACCACAAAAGCAAATCACTCTTTGAGATTAAGTTCAGGACGAAGAACACGGACATGAGAGGACAAGTACTAAGAGCATGAACTAGCTAATCACTCCTGCTGCTCTCTCTCTCAGGTAAAATAGCATAGAACATGTATAGCTCTCCTGATTCATCATATTGGAGCATGCAGATGAACATGTCTCCTAATCGTGGGTTGCGCTTCTGACTGCTGCCCACTAGTACTTCTCTGCGATCATTAACCATTTTGCTCCAATCTTTCACTATTAAGCATTCCTCGCTTTTAGAAATCCTGAATGCACTCATGTGCAATGTAGGATATCTTGGCCGTAAGCTAACCATTGACATGCGACCTTTAGTCTCGATCCATCGAGGCACAACTGTCATCGGGAGTCCCTGTTGAAGAACATCATATTGTAATATACTTAGAAATGAAAGTTTAGCTTGAAAAATAATGTACGCAAAAGATGCACTGACGACAAATAGTAAAAATCATACCATCTTTCCTAAATAGATGTGACCGTAGTTCAATACTATCACTATTGGTCGCACGTTTTGAGTACTAAGATTTTCAAATTCAGGAAAATAATTTCTCTTGACAACATCAAGATCCTCAAGCCATGATACATAATGACTTGTCTCCTCGCAGTTTAGTTCAGCCTTGGGATAGTGGACGGTCCTGTCTACCAAGCGCCGGACATGTTTGCTTGAATGGAAATAAGCTGCCAATAAAAATTACTTCTCAACTATTTTTGAATAAACAATATCGAAGACATGAATACGATTGAGACTCGCATAATGGTAGAACTGGAGGCGACTGCACATCGACCCAGATGTCTCTATTACCTTCAATATCATCTACCAGATGAATATCAAAGGTGATAACCATATCAGGCTCAAATGCATAAGCCTTGCATAGTGCTTGCCAAGTTTTGCATTCAAAATAGGTGTATGTGTCTACATTGTATAATTTGACATTGAAGGTATAACCATGCTCGGTCTTCAAGTAAACTTTTTTTACCTCCATAGTTTTGTTAGGATTGAAACCTATATTATCCCAGACAAAAATTCTTGCATGGCAGGGGATACACTAGTAGAATAGTGAAAATTAAAATTATAAGTTGAAGCAAATGAAGCATAAGTCATGCTTAATTACGAAAAAAGACTTGTCGTTGTGACTTACTATATCCACTTCAGAGTTCTCATCCAGTTTGATGCTGAAGCGCCTATCATCAACTAGAAAATTTCTGTCGCACGGGCTGCACTGGTCTCCGCAGTATTCGCACATAATGATACTGTGTTCGTCGTCAGACGACATTCCTATGTTCATAGGTGAAACATTAAACACTTATTAGTTCCATTAATTCAACTAATTCAACTAGTTCTATTAATTCAACTAGTTCAGCTAATTAATTCAACTAATTCAACTAAGCACTTACTAAAAATATACCAAAATAAAGTAGCTCAACTAATTCAACTAACTAGTTCAACTAATTAATTCAACTAAACTAGTTCTATTAATTTTCTTACTAAAAATAAAGTAGCTAGTTCTATATAGTAAAATTTTAATTAGATGATCAAATCTCATATAACTAAATTAAATATATATCTAACATATAATTTCTATCTAATTCATATAACATTTGACATTAATATCTAACATATGTTCATATATATAGTCAAAAAAACATATGTTCATATACATGTGAAACATTAAACACT